>NW_006159670.1:861101-878295 GCF_000334495.1 Tupaia belangeri chinensis
AGGAAAAAGTGGGCTTCTCAGTATCATGGTGAAGGGACAGCTGGGTATCCACATACCACGCTCAGAAGTCACTTCATGGCCAGCCCTGACGCACAGTGAGAGTCTGCACTTTGGTAGCTAGGTCCCACATGGCCAGCCATGACTCACATCCCAGCCCGCGCAGCTTGAGAAACATGGTTCGGTGGGGGGGCGGGTTTAATGCCCAAAACCCTGATAGGAAGGACAGATGGAGGAAGAAGGACGGGAGTTTTCTCTCTCTTAAGAGCACACACACCAACTGACAGTTAAAAAAGATTTTCAAAGATCAGTTCAAGACATAAGAGACAAAAACAGTGGCTTCTAGAAGAAGGCGGAAGATAACGACTTCATGTCATTAGCATGGCAAAGATTTCTTAAACAGAATGCCAGAATGCTAACCGGGAAAGGGAGAACACTGGGACTGGCCTGTGGCATAGTGATGAAGGGAGCTGGATTCTGTCCTGCTGACCACATGGTTCAAATCCGGCTTTGGCAACTTGGAAGACACACCAGGCATGTGTATACTGTGTACCTGTGTAAAAATGTGAAGGTGTGCACACATGCCCCAAATCCAGATTGGACAGAGAAATAGAAGAGAGGAGATTGTGGCCTGACACACCCCATTGAGAGGTACTTTCTCTCTCTCTGTCTCTGTCTCTGTCTCTGGTGAGTGTGTGTGCCCTCTGGAAAAATATTTTATACCAAGGGGGAAAAAAATGGGCCAAGAGGTGGCATAGTAGTTAAGGTGTTGGACTCCCACAGGACTGACTGCAGTTCAAGTCCCAGACCCAGCAACTTGAAACTCAATCAGGGCATGTGTGCATGTGTGCCCAAAATCCCTAGAGGAAAATGGAGGAGAAGGGATTGTGGTATGGCCATTCTCCCGGAGGGGGGGGGGGATTTCTTGCTTTCTGTCTCTCTCACAAACGCACATGCCCTTTAGCAAAATCTCTCAAAAAGGGGCTTGGGGGACTGATAAATTGGACCTCATTAAACCAAAAAGTTTTGTTCATCTAAAGATTCCATTATGTTTCTAGAAGAAAACACACAATATCTTTGTGACCTTGGGTAGGCATGATTTGTTAGAACATATATAGGACTTAACATAAAATTTAAAAATTGATAAATTGGCCTTCAGAAAATGAAAACCCTATGTTTTTTGAAAGACTAATTAAGTAAATGAAAAGGCAAATCATAGACTAGAAGAAAATATTTGTAACACATGTATCTAACAAAAGATTTGTTTCCGAATATATGAAGAATTTTCTGCAAACCAATACTAAAAACATCCAATTTAAAAAATGTGACCCTTGGGGCCAGTAGGTGGCGTGGTGGTTAAAGCCACTGGATTCCCCACATGGCTAACTGCAGTTCGAGTCCCAGACCTGACGGCTTGCTTTCTCACTTTCCTTCCCTTGCTCTCACTCTGCCCCTCTTTGGTCAAATTAAAAAGAAAGTTTAACTCACACACACTTGATACACACGCACTTGGTACACACACTTTACACACACTTTGTAAACATGCACTTTATACACACACTTTATACACACACAATACATACATTCTTTAGATACACACTTTTTTTTTTTTTTTTGAGAGGCTTTTGCTGTAGGGCGCATGCGCTCACCAGAAAGGCAGAGATAGAAAGATAGAAAGCGAGAAATCACCCCCCAGGGGGTTTGGCCACACCACAATCCCTTCTCCATTCTTTCGGGATCTTGGGCCCTCAGGCACACATGCCTGGCGTGAGTTTAAGCCACCAGGTCCAGGACTCGAACCACGGTCGACTACATGGGAGTCGAGCGACATAGCCATTATGCCAACTGCTGGTCCCAACACACACGCACAGAGAGAGAGAAAGAAGCATACCAGTTTCTTATTCTAGATAAACTTTATCTCCACAAAACTAGGAGAAGTAGAGTTCAGAAAAATACCCACAGGTATGTGGTTCCCTGGTTTGTGACCAAGGCGTCCCTGTAAGTCAGCATTCTAAGTCAGAGAGGACAAGTAATAGCCAATAAGCATATGAAAAGGGATTCTCATTTATCCTCAGGGAAATGCAAAGACCATTTTACTATACTCAAATGACTAAATGTAAAAAGCAGTCATGTCAGATATGGAGCAGTGGTTGCTCAGACATCGCTGGTAAGAGAGCAGAAGGCCATGTGGCACTTTTAAAGTTGAACCGTGTGATTCAGCATGTGGACTTGCAGAAAGTGCTACCTGAATGGCTGCATGTGTCTGCTAGAAGGTTTGCAGCAGCAGTCTTCAACAGAATGTCCAAACTCAGAACAACCCCAGGTGCCCCGTGAAGAGGAGAAAGGCTACGGGGTCTGCAGGTGGTGTGGTTAGGGTGCTGGGTTCCCACATGGTCAGACCAGGCATCTTGCTCTCTCACTTCCCCTTTCTTTCCCAGTTTCATTCTAGTAAAATTTAAAAAAATAAGCACCAGCAGATGGCATAATGGTTATGCTGCCGAAATCCCATGTAGTAGACAACGGTTCAAGTCCCAGACCCAGTGGCTTAAAACCCACACCAAGCATATGTACCCAGAATCTTGAGAGAAGAACGGAGAAGAAGGGATTGCAGTGCAGGGGCACTCCCCCCCACCCTGCCCCCACCCCCGGGGGATGATTTCTTGCTTTCTGTCTCTGTCTGTCTCCCCAGCAAGCATATGCGCCCTATTGAAAATATCTCTCTCTAAAAATAAATAATAATAAATTAATAATATTTTTAAAATTTTAGAGGTAAGGAATGAAACTTTTTTTTTTTTTTTTTTTTTTTATGTTTTTTGCTAAAGGATGCCTGTGCTCTCCAGAGAGAGAGACAGCGACAGAGAGGAAAGTGAGAAATCACCACCCAGGGGGGGGATGGCCATGCCACAATCCTTCTCCATTCTTCTCCCAGGATTTTGAGAACACAGCACATGCACGTGGGGTGATTTTCAAACCACCAGGTACAGGATTCAAACTGTGATTGGCCATGTGGGAGTCCAGTGCCTTAACTATTGTGCCACCTGCTAGCCCTAAATGTGTTTTTAAGCCTTTTTTTTTTTCCTCCACAAGAGGAGACAAAGACAGAATCGTGCTCCTCTAGCAGTCTTCACGCTGTGGCCCACCTGTTGTCAGCCAGCCTGGATCGTAGGCAAACACCTGGCATACTCAGGGCGGCCCCAGGACACACGCCCAGGATCTTTCCCCTGTGGGTGGGTCCAGTTGCTTTATCGCTGTGCCACTGCCTGACCCCTGAATGGATCTTTTTTTGGGGGGTGAGGGGCGGGGGAAGAGGTTTTATTTTGCTATAGGACACATGCACTCACCAGAAGACAGAGATGAAAAGCAAGAAATCACCCCCTGGGGGATACGGCCAGGCCACAATCCCTTCTCCCGTCAGGATCTTGGGCACGCACACACACATACCCGGCATGAGTTTAAGCTACCAGGTCCGGGACTTGAACCGCGGTCGACTACATGGGAGTCCCGCAACATAGCCATTACGCCAGCTGCTGGTCACCCCTGAATGGGTCTTAAGTGTGCCATTTAGTCTCTCACACAGGCTCCCCGTTGCTCTTACTGGATATAATCTCTCACTATTCATGATGAGTAATGGATAGTGTGTGTAAAGTGCTTTATAGCTGGAGCATGTTTTCAGAGTACTCCAAAAAGTGTTCTCTCCAGCAAGCATACCTAACACAGAGTCAGATCTGCAGGGTGTTATTTACAGTGCCATGTTAATCCATTGTGTTCTTTCCAGGAAGTACTTAAACAACTTCAAGGAAGTATTGAAGATGAAGCCATGGCTTCTTCTGGACAGATTGATTTGTTAGAGCGTCTTAAAGGTAATTAAAAAATTATTTTTAATTAAGTTTTTTAAGCTCAAATTGTCAGCTCGAGATATGTGTCTACAAATACAGCTTCTCTTGATTTTGATAATCGCAGTCTCATGGTCATGGTCACCCTCTGTCTCTCTTGAGACCACATGCATCATTTAAGCAGAAACCTTAGGGAAAAGAGATAGATTAATTATCTCTACATTTTTTAATAATTTTGCTAGTTATTATTATTTTTATTTTTTTTTTAGTATATAATTATTAAAGTACAAATGTATGGGGTCAGCAGATGGTGTAATGGTTACATCACTGGACTCCCATGTAGTCAAACACAGTTTGAGTCCTGGACCCGGCAGCTTAAACTCACGCTGGGCCTATTTGTGTGCGTGCCCAAAAACCCTAGAAGAGAATAGAAGAGAAGAGACTGTGGTGTGGCCATACACCCAGGGGGTGATTTCTCACTTTCTGTCTCTGTCTCTCTGGTGACCGCATGTGCCCTATAGCAAAAATCTCTTTAAAAAATAATTTTAAAGATGGGAACCAGCAGTTAGTGTAATGGCTATGTCGCTGGACTCCCACGTAGTCAACCGTGGTTTGCGTCCCAGACCCGGTGGCTTAAACCTCACGCCGGGCGTGTGTGTGTGCATGCCCAAGATCCCGAGAGGAGAATGGAGGAGAAGGGATTGTGGCGTGACCATCCCCCCTGGGGGGTGATTTCTCACTTTCTGTCTCTCTCTGTCTGTCTGTCGAGCGCACGTGCCCTATAGCAAAAAAAAAAAACTCTCCAAAAAAAAAAAATTTAAAAAATAAACTTTATAAATTTTATTCTTTGGTTAGACATTTAACTGGTTTTGAGTGAACTGTTTTGGCTTCTTTCATGATCGTCTTGTGCACTTGGTGAAGCTCACTGCCATCCTCGCGATCAGGCAGCACTTCAGTATGCTGTGCCCCTGATGAGACCGTCAGCCTGCCCCCCAGTCCTCTGTTCGCCCAGGGTAGAGAAGCTTTGTCTGCATGTATAAGCTGACTATATGCCATTTTTAGAACAGGTTAAGAGAAAGTCTTTCTCATTTTGTTGTTGGAAAATTCCGGTGTCAAAACAGGAGGCCATCATAGTAATTGAAGCAGAGAAGTTGTTTTTGGGTTCCAGGGTATTACCTATAAAGAACCTAAGGACAAGCATTTTGTTTAACATATTCCTCGTCTCCCTTCTCACCCAAGCTGACTTTACAGGAAAAGTTAGTCAGTTTGATGCTACGTAATTGCTTATTTAGTCAAGTATTTATGTGGCTAAAATACAAGCCTAATATTTCACTTTTAAAACCATGTATTAATAATAGCATCAGGACTGTTCAAGAATTGTTATACTAAAAACTATCTTCTGTTTTATTTAGAGCTTAACTTAGATAGCAGTAATTTCCCTGGAGTAAAACTACGGTCAAAAATGTCCCTCCGTTCTTATGGAAGCCGGGAAGGATCTGTATCCAGTCGTTCAGGAGAGTGTAGTCCTGTTCCTGTGGGTTCGTTTCCAAGAAGAGGGCTTATAAACGGGAGCAGAGAAAATACGGGGTATTTAGAAGAACTGGAGAAAGAAAGGTAACTTGTTTATTTATGAACACTGACTTGTACACTCATTCACTGTTTTCGCTTTGTGAAATACGATGTAAATGGCCATTTTTTGGTAGGCAGTAGCTAGCAGAGCATCTTGTGTTTTTATCTCCAAGACAGTGTGTCACCTACTGCACTTACTTTGAACCTAAACATGTAAGGGAGGTGCTTTCCTGGGCTCCTAGGACTTCCGTTTTGTAATTTAAATACCGTGACTGCTCAGTACATTGAGGAGTACATGTGATCTCTGTACTGGCACTTGGATAAGATCTGTAACTGATCTCGAGTTTAACTTCTTGTTACTTTTGAAGTAAATTTAAGCACTGCTAGGTCCTTTGTGAGGTGATTCTCTCTTTACGGAAGGCCTCTTACAGGTGGCCACAGCCGAGACGCCCTTAGTGCATCACTTTCAGTATCTGCAAGACAGCTGACACATGGAGGCAGGCCTGGCTCCTCGTAACTACTGTATTCATCTCTTCCTGAAGCTGAAAGGATGTCACTGCAGATAACGCAATACAGATCAGTATCAGGAACTGGTCACACCAGTGTGGTGCGGAAATGACACCTGTCGTTACCCTTGTAACGTGACCCTGAGTGTTCCATTAGGCGCAGACGGCCCCGCCTGAGTGTCCCGTGTGAACTCTGACCTTGGTCAGGTCGCTGCACGTCTGCGTCCTCCCTTCTGTGAGGCAGAACTGTGCCCTCTGGAGGCGGGTGGGAAGCGACCTCAGCCTGTAGGGAGTGCCCGGCACACCTCTCTGGGACGCAGAGGCCCGCCTTTCTTTCTCTCTGCTTTAGGGACGCCTGTCTGTAACAGTAGGGACGATCACCTGGACCGAAGTGCCGCCCAGCTTCCGTTCATCTCAGAGCTTACGGGAGTTTCTGGTTCACACTTTGAACCACATTGAAACCCTGTCCTGGAAAGTAGAGCATGAACTCGGCCACGGTCTCCCAGGACTCTGTCCTCGTGAGCTTCGTGGGAGGGGGCAGATGTGCATGCCAGCTGTCCTAGAGCTTACTGTGCTTGTGTGGGAAAAGTCCTGCCTTTGTTAGTAGAGAGGGTCTTAGAGAAAGAGAGAAATTTTTAAACACTTCAAAATAGGTTTTGCTGCAAATAGTAGTAACCCTAACACATGTGGCTGTAAGTGCTCAGAAACACTTGTAATAAAAATGGTCTTGTTTTCTGTCTTGACATAATTTATTTTTTACCAGTCTCCAAAGTTCTTTGAGTTTAAATCCATGAAAAGCTGTTTTCTTGTGTCCTGGCATTTAAATACAATAATTTGGATATGTTTTATTTCTTATATAAAGCCACTCTCTAACTTTAAGATAGTATTCTTTTTTTTTTTTTTTTTTTAAGTTTTTGCTATAGGGTGCATGGACTCACCAGAGAGAGGGGGAAAGTGAGAAATCACCCCCAGGGGATATGGCCAGGTCGTAGTAATCCCTTCTCCTACATTCTCTCGGGATTTTGGGCACACACACACATGCACCCGGTATGATTTTAAAGCTGCTAGGTCTGGGTATGGGACTTAAACTGCAGTCAGCCATGTGGGTATCTAGCGCCTTCACCACCACACCACCTGCTGGCCCCAAGCTAGTATTCTGACATTTAACCTAAGGTAGAAAATACATTTCTTTGGCCAGCAGGTGGCATGGAGGTAAGGTGCTGGTCCCACGTGGCCAGCTTTGCAGTTCCAGTCCCGGACCTGGCAGCTTCAGAATCATGCCGAGTGCATGTGTGCCCAGAATTCCCGAGAGGAGAACAGAGAAGAGAAGGGACTGTGGCATGATCATCCCCCGGGGAAGGGTGATTTCTCACATTCCCTGCTGTCTGATTTTCTCTGTCTTTCTCTGGCCAAGCACACATGCCCTATAGCAAAACAAACAAATTTCTTACTAAAATAGTTAAAAGTATTTTGTTTCTTTTTAATGTTACTGTGGAAAACGCTTCTTTTGTTTGTTTGTTTTTATCCCAGGCTGTTGCCCAGCTTCTAATTCAGGCATTATTAATAATACATTTTGTTTTGTTTTGTTTTTTGTTTGTTTGTTTTGAGAGACTTTTGCTATAGGGCACTTAGCTCACCAGAGAGACATTCACTTACATTCTCCTTTCAGGGTTTTTGGGCATGCACACATATGTGCCCACATGAGTTTTTAGCTGCCAGGTCCGGGACTCGAACCACAGTCAACCATGTGTGAGTCCAGCAATGTAACCATCTGCTTATCCCAGTGTAATATAGTTTTAGATGACCGTTCATTTCTGACCTCACTGTGTTGGCTTTAAATCACGTTGTACTGAAACACTTAGCATTCTGCCCCACCCTCTCATCTCGTCTTCCTCCCCACAGGACAGTTACTTTCCTGATTCCAAATATGACTTACAAACTTCGGACGTTACGTACTGATCACTGCTTTGAAAGATGAAGATTACCCACCCAGTTTTCAATTTATTACCAGTTTTTTGGTAGAATTTGTATACATAAACACATAAGCAAACATACATGCATACATACACAGTAGTTCTTATACTTATTAATTCTGGAGATAGAAGTTGTTATTTAACCAGGGTCGTAAGTTATACATCGACAAAGCCTGGGCTGGCAGGAGTCATGGTGGTTAAGGCACTGGACTGCCACTGGACTGGCTGATTGTGGCTTGAGTCTTGAACCTGGCAGCTTGCTTCTTGTTCTGTCCTGTGACTGCCCCACAATAAGATGTAGCAACTGTATATTTGCTTTTGTTTTGTTGAGATTGATAGCAGTTATATTACACAATACAACTATGTATACATTTGCGTCTTCCTGTTTTCTCTGTGTGTTAAGGACACACATTGAAGGCAGGTGAGTGTTTTGTTTACAGCCCTGCAGTTGAAGGTCCCTGGAATAAGTCATATGCTGGCATCATTTCTCCTGCCCCTTAGTAGAATATCATATGTTCTGTGCTGCTTAGAGGACTATGGTCCATTTAGGGTTTTGTTTGTTCGTTTTTTTAGGTTTTTGCCAAAAGACACACATGCTCACTGGAGAAAGGCAGAGAGAGACATTGAGAGGAGAGTGAGAAATCAGACCCCAAAGGGATGGCCATGCCAAATCTGGGGCACATGTACACACCCAGCATGGTTCTCAGGCTGCCAGGTCTGGGACTCAAACCACGAGAGAACGTGTGGGAGTCCAGTACCTTAACCACCGTGCCGTCTACTGGCCCCATATATATATAATTAAGTGCTTACATTGGTGGAGGTGATAGGAACACAGACTGATACAACATCTAACTAGGATAGTAAGTAAAAATTGGCGCAACCTGGGCTGGCGGGTGTCATGTGGTAAAGGCACTGGACTCCCACATGGCTGATTGTGGTTTGAGTCTCAAACCTGGCGGCTTTTGCACTTTCTCTCACTCTCTCTGGTCAAATTAAAAACTAATTATAACTAAAATTAATAGATAATTCTTTTAAAAACTTGATAAAGCCTAGGAATGCTAGCACATATGTGAAACGAAGTACTGGGTCATCGGAAAAGTCGTGACACATTTTTACATAGAAAAAGAGAAAAATAAGCCACAACTTTTCCAACGACCCAATATATATAAGGTTTCCAGTGCAGCATAGTTTGTGATAGCGGAAGATGAGAAAGTCCCCTCCAGCAAACGCTATGGTATCCCTTCGTGGATTTATGTGTGCAGTGGAATATTACCCAACTGTCAGAGCAAGCACAGTGCCTCTTCTTGTTCTGACAAGGAATGGTCAAAGTGAAAAATGGTTGCAGGACTGCGTGTGCAATGGCGTGCTACTGTTGGTGTTTAAAATGCACACAGAGGGAACCGACAGGTGGCTCGCAGGTTCGTGTTGGATCCCACATGGACCTGGCGGCCTGAAAATCATGCCGGTGTGTGTTGCATGCGTGTCCAAAATCCCAAGAGGACAGTACAGAAGGACTGTGGCGGGACCATCCCCGGTGGGGGGTGATTTCTCACTTTCCCTTTCTCTCTCTGGTGATCGCACATGCCCTTCAGCAAAACATCTAAAAAAAACCGTACGATAAGTACGTACATGTATCCTTGCATTTTAACAGGCGATCTCTGGAAGTATGCCCAGAAAACTGTAACGGTGGTCGCTTTGGGAAGAGCACTCAGAAGAGAAAGTCGTGGTCCGTGCCTGTGAGCGCTACCCTGGTCGTGGCCTTGTCTCTGTGGCATTCCCGCCTTTCCTGACCCAGCGTACCATGTCTCAGCAGAGCAGCAGACTGTCGCTGGGGGTGCCGTCAGGCGGGTTGCCCAAGATCACATAGCAAATTTATCTCCAAATTCCAAACTAAGAAATTTCTCTCCCCCAGAATATTGCCTCTTTTTACAAAGTAGCCATACATTTCTTAAAATTTGTCTGCTGAAAGCTAAAAGCCACATCTGTGTGAGGAGTAGCGCCTGTACCTCGGTCTGTTCTCTGGCCTAATTCCTAACTAGCCACTAACTCCGACTCTGGGCAGTTCCTTCCCATACGTCCCACCCCTGCCCGCAGTGGGCTTTGTGGTACCGTGTCTACCCAGCGTCATGAGCTGAGACTCAACTATGTGAAGAGAAACACTGAGGGAAGCGGATGGATCCTTGGCGGGTGACTGCCAGCTCACTTAGAGAAGAGGCTAAAGCGCTATGGGATTCATATTTGGAGGGTTACAGTATTCTGAGTCCTGCCTTCAAACATCCTGATCAGAAGGGTTTTATTTACTACTCATACTTTAGCTATTATTAATGCTAATTTAAATAGCGAACTTTACAGTAACAACTGGTAAGGATTGGTCTTTTCAGTCTGTGTTATCATTGTGTAAACTTACTTTTCTTTAAAAAAAATAGATCCTTACTTCTTGCTGATCTTGACAAAGAAGAAAAGGAAAAAGACTGGTATTATGCTCAACTTCAGAATCTCACTAAAAGGATCGACAGTCTTCCTTTAACTGAGAATGTACGTAACTTGGCAGTACAACTTATTTTCTTATTTCAGACTTTAATAACTTGAACTTTTAAAATACAGAGTTACCTATTAAAATTTTAGAGTAACTGAATATTTACCCATTTGCGAACTGTCATGGGTTTTATACAACATTATATTCTAATAGAGATGATAAAACTCGATCATGCATGTGTGCGTGCGTGCCCAAGATCCCGAGAGGAGAATGGAGGAGAAGGGATTGCGGCGTGACCATCCCCCCTGGGGGGTGATTTCTTTTTCTGTCTCTCTGCCTTTCTGGCGAGCGCACACGCCCTATAGCAAAAACTCTTTAAAAAGAAAAAAAAGAAAAGAAAAAGAAAAACTAGTCTAATGAAAATGTAACTTACTCTCTTACTTTTTTTTTTTCCTAAAGGTTTTGCCATAGAAAGTATGTGCTCGCCAGAGAGAGAGAGAAACAGAGAGGGAGAAAGTGAGAAATCACCTTCCAAGGGGGATAACCATACCACAGTCCCTTCTTTTCCATTCTCCTCTCAGGATTTTGGGCATGCACGCATGCACACCCAGCATGATTTTCAAGCTGTGGGATCTGGGACTCGAACCACTGTCAGCCATGTGGGAGTCCAGCGTGTTAACCACTATGCCACCTACTGGCCCAGATTTTTTTTAAAGAATTATTTCATCTTTTTATTTATTACTATTATTACTTAATTTCATATAGGGCACATTGCTCACCTGAGAGAGACAGAGGGGACAGGAAAAAGCAAGCTACCAGGTCCAGGATTCGAACTACAGTCAGCTGTGTGGGAGTCCGGTGCCTTAACCACTGTGCCAACTGCTAACCCCCGGATTTTTTGTTTTATAATAGTGCTTTGAGAGAACATAAGTAAAAGTAGAAAAAAGGAAAGCTTTTTAAAATAACACAGCCAGTGGGGTTTCCTGAGTGGTTTGGCAGGCAGGAGCTGGCAGCAGAAGCCTCCGTGTGCTCCTCTAGAACAGGCATCAGGGTTTGGAGATGGGCAGAAAGGAGCCCTCTTTCTAATCACATCCTTAAAACCTTTCTCGGAATCAAGAACGTGCAGGGAAGGAACAGTTATTAGCCGCTGAAGATGAGGACCAGCTTCAGGAGGGTCTGGCGGGCACAGCAGCACAGGCACAGCCCCTCCTGCACGCTCTGGTCAGAGCCACTGCTTGGGAAACCGTCTGTCTCTCTCCATCTCTCCAGCAAGCACACGTGCCCTATAGCAAACATCTCTCTTTAAAAAAAAAAAAAAGAATCAAAATCAGGTTTATTTAATAAAATATATAAGACATTGTTGTAGACCATTGGCAACATTTACAAATTTAAATTGATTATATTTTATAGCTTTTTTAAATTCACAAATTTGTTTTGTTTTGGGGGGGTTTTTTTGAAAGATTTTTGCTATAGGGCATGTACGCTTGCCAGAAAGACAGAGAGAGACAGACAGAAAGCAAGAAATCACCCCCCCTGGGGGGGGGGGTATGCCACCATCCCTTCCTCCATTCTCCTCTCAGGATCTTGGGCACGTACGCACATGTGCCCGGCATGAGTTTAAGCCACCAGGTCCAGGACTCAAACCACGGTCGACCACATAGGAGTCCAGCGACATAGCCATTAACCAACTACTGGTCCCTAAATTCATAAATTTGGCTTTTATATTTGGAAGCCAAATTAATGAATACTTTTCTGTGGAAATACTTAATTATTCCTCTTGACAGAAAGCAAACCCTCAGATCTGAACCACGTGATTGCAGTGTGCTGTGTCACGCTCAGTTTCTTCTGTGGGCTTGGATTTGGAAAGTGGAGACAGATGAGCAGTTACAACTTGGGTTCGGTGGCACCCTGTAACCAGGGCGTACCTCCAGAAGTGCCTTCTGCAGGGAGCAGTGTCTGTCATTGCCTTCGGCTCACTGTGGAATTTGGGGGCCAGGATGCTTTTCTGAGTCAGACCTGTGTGTGTCACGTGTGGTTCCTGTGGGCACACAGCATGAGAAATCTGTCGCCTCCTCAGTCCCTTCACGGCCCACTGTAACTGTTACCAGTTACTTTACCTAAGCCTGACTCGAGACCACCTCACCTCTCAGGGCATGTGTTCGTATGTCCCGTTATCATCATCCTGTCATGCGTCTAGCAGTTACCACAGTGCTTGGGATTTTAATTTAGAGGATATATATAACATGTAATTGGTCTAGTTTTTTTATACAAACTTTTAATTGTGTGCTTGCTGCAGTGAGGGGGAGAGCCCACAGGGGCACAGTCATGCCATGCTTCTTTTCCTCCATTTTGTCAGGATTCGGGGCACACACGCACACCCACCTGATGTGTCTTCCAGGCCGACAAGGCTGGGTTCGAACAGCTCCCTGTGCACAGGGCTGACCTGCTATGCTGTGGGTGGCCCGAGGGCTGCAAAGAATATGTTTTGAATGACTTAACATTTCCTCTGCGAAGAAGGACTTCTTTATGTCTCAGTTTTGCTTCATTTCCAGTGTTTGCTAAAGTCCATTGACTTTATGATTATCTGTATTTTTTTGAGAGGTTTTTGCTATAGGGCGCGTGCGCTCGCCAGAAAGACAGAGAGAGACAGACAGAAAGCGAGAAATCACCCCCCAGGGGGGATGGCCACACCACAATCCTTTCTCCTCTATTCTCCTCTCGGGATCTTGGGCATGCATGCACACGCGCCTGGCGTGAGTTTAAGCCACCAGGTCCGGGACTCTAACCGCGGTTGACTACATGGGAGTCCAGCGACATAGCCATTACGCCAACTGCTGGTCCCTGATTATCTGTATTATAATCATAACACAGGTTTTTTTAATCCCATTTTCTTAATTTTACAAATGAAAATGTTCTCTGTTTATTTATATGTACATGGTAATCCTTTACCTTAAATCAAGGTATAAACTTAAGGATAATGGAACTGTTCTATGATTTTTCTGTATTGTCCTCATTAAGACATTAGTTTTTAATAATTAAAAGTAGTGTTTGGGGACCAGCAAGTGGAATGGTGGTTGAGGTGCTGGACTTGCACATGGCCAACCATGGTTTGAATCCTGGACCTGGTGCCTTGCTTTCTCACTGTCTCTGTCTCTTTCTGTGTCTCTCTGGTGAGCACACATGCTCTATAGCAAATTAATAATAATAAATAAATAAAGTTAAATAATATAATTCTTTTAAAAAAAATAGTAAAACCTCTTTAATGGGGAAGAATTATGAGAGGAGTGAACTTAGCCTCACCCCAGCTAGACCAATTACATATTTTGAACAAAATAGTCCAGTGTAATTAAAGACGTTTGTGACGTTGGGGCAATAAGTATTTCAATGCCACATCACATCTAGGGATTCAGACTGAGCCTGGCGCCTCCAGTCAAATTTTATCACTCTGGGAAGTGAAACAGACTTTTCTCAAGTATCATGACCTATTAGTTTTCTTCACTGATATTTGTATGCTTTTACCAACAAACACACAGCACAGTGAGATATTAATATTTTATATCGTGTGTGGTTTTAGTTTTCCTTACAGACAGACATGACCAGAAGGCAACTGGAATATGAAGCACGGCAAATCAGAGTTGCGATGGAAGAGCAGCTAGGCACCTGCCAGGATATGGAGAAGCGGGCACAGGTAGGGATTCTCTTTTAGACGGTCACACCCTCTGCTAGGGGAGAGGCATTGCGAAGACGGTATCACAGATGACAGCGCTGCAGCGTGACTGCATTTGCTACTGCGTCTGTCGCAGACAGTGTTTGTGATCATAGTTTACTGTGGGCACTGGGCCCTTCCTGCACCGCCCGCCTCCACGGAGATCCACGCGTGATCCACGCCCATCACTGTTCTGTGCTGCCCTGGACTGCTGGGGAGGAGTTAGATGCTGGTCCTCTGGTTGCTCATAGCCTGCTTCAGCTCTCCCTGGGGCTTTCCTTCCTGGGATACAAGGATGTGGAACGCGAGTGTGTGGAGACGTTCAGTCTGTCACCACCCTGCCGCTGGTACACTAAAGAAGAGGAAGAGCGAAGCGTAAGAGTGAAGCGTAAAGAGAACATTAGGAGAAATAAATTGGAAGGAAAACATCCCCATATTTCCACCCTCAGCTAATGTCAGTAAAGGATATCAACTGGCAGGACCAGCAGGTGGCAAATGGCTACTTCGCTGTAGTTGACCGTGGTTCAAGTACTGGACCTGGCATCTTAAAACTTGCACCAGACATGTATGCATACATGCCCAAAATCCCAAGAGGAGAATGAAGAGGAAGGAATTGCAGTGTGGCCGTCCCCCGTGGGGTGTGATTTCTCACTTTATGTCTCTCTGTCTCTTTGTCTCTCCAGTGAGTGCACACACCCTATAGCAAGAATCTCTGTCTAAAAATAAATTAATAAATAAACTATCAAACTTATTTTTGCCATAAGGTGTGTGTACTCCCCAGAGAGAAACATCACCCCCAATAGGGCATTGTCACACCGTAACCCCTCTCCATTTCTGCATCCCGTGGGAATGTGGCACGCACACACGCATGCACACACGCACACACATATGCCTGGAGTGTTTTTAAGGCAGCAGGGCTAGGACTCAAACCACAGTCAGTCGTGTGGGATCTGGCTCTCTCAGCCACTAGGCTGTGGGACCAGCCCGATAAAAAGCCTTTCCTTTTTTTTCTTTTTTTTTTTTTTTTTAAATTTTAAAACAGAACGACCTAGGGGCTTTTATTTGGGAAGACAAAGAAGGGGACTTGGAGAGTGGCACACAACAAAATAACAGAAATGACCTGGTCCTTTTCGATTTAGTCACTTACCTCTTTCTGCACCCCCAGAATTGGACTGCATGCTCACGGAAGTTGGAGAAATACTGAGTTAAACAAAGTTAAGCAGCTTAGGTTATTGTAGGACTTGGAAGAAGCTTCCATGTGATCAGGTGTACTCTGAAGAGTTGGTAGTAAAAAATGTTTCTTAAAGTCAGTTATAGAGCTAAGGACTCCGTAAGCACCGGAACTACAGGGAATAAGCTGTGGGAAGTGCTGCTCTGGAATAAGCCCGTAAGAGTCCATGAAGGTAGAAGAGTAGGGCCTCAGCTCTTTCCGATGGAAGAAGAGAAGGGCCTCACCTCTTCCCCGCCCAGCCATTGGCTACTGTCTTCAGAACTGCGGGGTTGAATCAAACGAGGTTGCTGTCCTGTACTCTCCTGCCTGTGTTCAGTAAAGGCATGTGGTGCTTTTCCACTTGCTGGTCTAAGCTCCTGGAGAACCTTGCCTGGAGAAAGTTCACTGGAGTCAGAAGGCATTTCCGAGCCAGGTCCCTGAACTCACAGCTGGAAGAGAAGCGGCCGTGCTGCTTTGAACAGGAGCACTGTGGCCCGCACGGGCATCCTGGTTTCCTGAGGCAGCTGGGCCACCACCGGCTCCTGCGTGCCAAGCAGGACTTTAAAGCAATTTCTTCCCTAGTTTCTGGAGAGAGAAACCTCTCATCTGTAGGCCTTAACTGAACTGAAATTCTTAAGGGGTCCATCAAAATAGTCACCTTCTTCTGGGACTCAGAGAAAGGGACTCCCCGTCCATTCTTCGCGGCAGAGGCCTGGGAACAACTGCTGCTTGTTCCGCAAAGGGAGGAGAGGGCTGCTGCTCGTGGTCACCAGGCCTGGGAGAAGTGTCTTCCTTTCTGGCCTTTTTTGAGTTGTCGGCTTGAGGCTAATGAGCACTTTCCTCGGGATTCATACACAACACCCTGGGTTCTTGGCCTCTTGAGCCTCCCTCCTAACAGCCAGCAAAAGCTTGGCTTTTCAGAGGAGGAGCTCGTGTCGTCATGCAGTCAGGAACCAGGGCACAGAGCCTGGGGCTCAGGCTGTCCTGAAAGTCGTCCACATGGGGCTGTGGACCGACAGGGCGCCACGTGGCAAGGCCTCAGTGCCTCCACAGAAGCACGAAGCTCAGAGTAGGTGGCATGGTCAGAGTAAGGGATGGCGCGGGTGCTGGGGTGAGATGTGGGAAGCGTAGCAGTGGTGGGGCGCGTCCAGTTCCAACGCACTGTGCGGGAATGACAGAGCTCCACGTGGTCCACAGCGGGGATACGCCAGCCTTCTCTGCTGGAACAGAACTGCCAGGCCAGCAGCTGCACCAGCCCTGGGCACCGAGGATGCAGCACCACCAGGCCCGAAACCCCAGGGCCAGCTGCTCTAGCGGTGGCTCCTTTCCTCGACTATAGAGTCCAGGTGATGGGAGTGCGGAGATTTTCCTGAAAGTGACACTGAGCTAAGTGTTCAAGGACGGGTCAGATTTAACCAGTCTTGACGTTATGCTGTGCGAGCTTTCAGATGAGTGGGACGTTCTGATAGACAGCTTCTGTCAAAAAGCAAGATGGAGGCCTGGGTTGCAGTTGGCATTGTCTAGGCCCAGAGCACGGATTTGCTTTCCCCGTATCAGGGCTGACCCCTTTAGCATGGATGGTATAAATCAAGAATCACCTGTGTAGACGACGATCCCACATATCCTTCAAAAACACGACAACCAGGCAGTGACCGGCAGCGGCGAGAGTGACAGGCGTGGTCTCCGCCAGGTCCGTCCAGAGGCAGCACTGGCCTCACTGACCTCCAGAGCAGGGTCCGTTGCTTGGATACCTGTAGGCGGCGATGCAAGGGGTGGGCAGTGATTGGAGAGCAGTTGAGGGGCCAGCCCGGGGGCCGGACAGGCACACCATCTGGTCCGAGTGCATGTGGACCAAGAAAAAGAGCCACGCAGTACCAGCCCGGCACAGGCTCAAGAAGTCCACAGCAGTGGGCCTGGGGGGGGG
>NW_006159670.1:878684-897966 GCF_000334495.1 Tupaia belangeri chinensis
GGGGGTGGTCAGGACCCTGTTCGTGGTGGTGGGTGGGGGAGTCGCCAGTGGGATCTTCGTGCGTTCAGGACTTCTGCAGGAGGCTTCTACAATGGCACCTTGAAGAAAGTACTGGGGCAAGAGCACAGCCAGAAATGCTTAGGGAAAGCCAGCCCAGGGAGGAGCAAGTTCCTCGAGCAGGCAGAAGGAAGCGCCCATGCTCCTGCGAGTCTGGGGTGGGAGCCCAAAGGACTCGAGACGCACTGCGGGGCAGCACTCCCCCCGGAGTGCCGGTGCCGAAGACCTTTTACAAAAAGAAATGTCAGTGCTTGATGTAGCACAAGGGTTCTAGTAGCAGGTGGGTGTTTAAGCTACCCTTCACAGCACTGTGTGTGTCAGGGTTAGGAAGGAGGCAGTGTGGCCCACCATCGTGGTGTGAGTTGGGAGCCCTCTGTACAAGCCAGCTCACGTGGGCTCGGGTTCCAGCCCCGGCTGGCCTACACAGGCCAGTCGAGTTGCTACACGATAGCCACCCTGAAGGTGGAGCAGGAGCATCGCACAGGTGAGACCCTGTCAGAAATACCGGTGCGTCTCGCTCTTGTTTGTGTTACTCGTAAAAGAAGACAAAATGTCCATTACGCAGGGAATTATTAAAACATTAGGGTGTAGTTGTTAATAAGGCAGTGTGAGTACAGATGGAACATCCCTAATCTGAAAATCCTAAGTCCAAAGGTCAAGACTTTCTGAGTGTCAGAATGATGCCCTAGGTTGAAAATTAGGGCCAGCCTGTGGCATTGTGGTTCAGGTGACTAGAGTCCACGTGACCAACAGTGAAGTCTGAGAAATGTACCAGGCACCTGGTGGTGTGTGCTCCAAGTCCCAGACGGGGACAAGATGGAGGCAAAGGGACTGCGGTATGACCCTGCCTCACCCGGGGTGCTGCCTCATCTCTCCCCCATGAGTACACATGCCCCGTGGCAGAATTAAGGAAGATTTCGTGCCTGACCTCGTGTGACAGGTGAAGGTTAAAAATGCTGTAATAGAAAAATGGATGAAATTACCTTCAGGCTGTGTCCTAGGGCTGTATGAAACAGAAATGAAGTGTACGTCTACACTGGAGTCCCCTCCCCGAGCTGTTCCATGATGTATGTGCGGGTATTCCAGAACCCACCCAAACACCTAAGCTGAACAGCCGTTCCCAGCTGTTCCGAATGGGGCCGACTGAGCTTGTGCTGGAAATGCAGCGGCAGCACACTCCGGGCCTTCCCCGCCCCACCCGGGTGGCTCAGCAGGCCACACCAGAACGCCCTGGGAAAGGACTGTCAGGAGGCCTGGAGTCCTGAGGGAAGGAAAGGGGGAGATAGGATTCCAGATTCCAGGAGTAGTTTTCAAACCAGGCATTTGCCAGAAACCAGAAGTAAACCCCGCACTAACTGAGGGAGATAGGGAGATAATGAGGTTGTTGAAATCGTTCACAGGCTTGGGGTGTTTGCCGTCCTCGCTGTTATTCAACTGCATTTCGGTGGCTCCCCTAATACAAGCTTTTTCTTTTCTTTTTTTTTTTTTTTTTTGGTAGTAAAAATACTATGTTTTGGGGCTAGCAGGTGGTGTGGTGGTTAAGACACTGGATCCCACATGGCCAACTTCGTGATTCAAGTCCTGGACCCAGAGGCTTGAAAAACATTCCAAACGTTTACACCTGTGTGCCCAAAATCCAGAGAGGAGAACAGAGAAGGAGGGATTACAGTGTGGCCATTCTGAGGGGTGATTTCTCACTTTCCCCCCTCAGTCTTCCTCTCTGGTGAGTGCACATGCCCTATAGCATAAATAAACAAATACTGTGCTGTCGTCTAGCTAGAAAGAAATAGACCTGATGATGATTTGTAAATGCTATGGTCGTTTGTCTAAAAGACCCCAGCAAGGGCTAGCCAGTGGTATGGTGGTTAAGGCCTGCTGCACAGTCTGAGTCCTGGACATGCTGGGTTTTTTTTCTTTTAGAGGTTTTTGCTATAGGGCGCGTGCGCTTGCCAGACAGACAGACAGAAAGCGAGAAATCACCCCCCAGGGGGGATGGCCACACCGCAATCCATTCTACTCTCTGGATCTTAGGCACGCGGGCACGCACGCACGCACACGCGCCCGGCGTGAGCTTTAAGCCACCGGGTCCGGGACGTGAACCACAGTCAACTATGTGGGAGTCCAGTGACATAGCCATTACACTAACTGCTGGTCCCTGAGTCCTGGACATGCTGTTTGAAAAGCCCACAGGGCATGTGTGCCCCTAAATCCTAAGAGAACGGAGGGGAAGAAAGTGCAGTGTGGCTGACCCCTGGGGGTGCTTTCTTACTCTTTCTCTCACTCTGTGGCAAGCACATGTTTCCCGTAGCGAATTTTTTTTTTTTGAGAGGTTTTTGCTATAGGGCGCATGCACTCGCCAGACAGACAGAGAGAGACAGAGAGACAGAAAGCGAGAAATCACCCCCCAGGGGGGATGGCCACACCCCAATCCCTTCTCCTCCATTCTCCTCTCGGGATCTTGGGCACGCACGCACATGCGCCCGGCGTGAGTTTTAAGTCACCGAGTCCAGAACGCGAACAGTGGTCGACTCCATGGGAGTCCAGCGACATAGCCATTACGCTATCTGCTGGTTCCCTCCCATAGCGAATTTGAAAAGAAAAGAATGAAAGAAAAGCCCTAAAGAATGAAGCAAGCGTGCTGAGGGGACCGGCAGTGGCGCGGGCTCTGTAAGGCAGGCCCACGTGGGGAGGTGCTGGCACAGGGCAGCTGACCTCGGAGATGCAGGGCACACCTGGCTGATCTGGCCCGCACTCCACGTCACGGCTGAGGCTGCGGTGGGTCCCGGCGTCAGGACCCTGTCACGGATGCTCACCTGTTGGTCTCTCTCACACATTTGTGTACACACTTGACCATGAACTTAAAAAAAAAAATCTGACAAACATGAGGGCCCTCATAGTTTGCTTAAAATGCATATTATGAGAAAACTGCATGGCTTTGAAATACCTTTGCACCAAAATAAACATGTACTTTAATTCTACTTTTTTTGTGAACTTTTTGAAGTCTCCTTGTGTTTACTCATGTCTTGAAAACAAACGTGCGAGGTTTTCTATGGATCAGGACAGATGTCTTTTTCTTAAAGGGCCACAGCAAGTGTTTCTGTTGTGGACTGTGTGGTCTGTCACGGCTGCTCAGCTCTGCCTTTGTAATGGGAACGCAGCTGCAGACACTGTGAGCAGGTGCGGCCGCGCTCAGGGAAACGGGTTTGCGGAGCAGATGACCACAGGCCCTGGAGTGCCGGCCTCTGCTGAGGGTCTGTACCTAGAAGCATCACTGCTGGCCACTTCATTTGTACTGAGGAGTGTTTCGAACTCGTATTAATTTACCAGTGTGTATTTCTACTGATAATATGTGAAAATTCCTGCTTCTGCATGCCTTACCCAGCACGTTTGGGTTAGACTTGTAATGAACTCTCTGTGGGCGATGAGACATTGTGTCCTTTTGGTTGAGTTTTCCTGAACACTGCCGCAACAGCTATCTAGTAATTATTAGACTTCTGAGTTGTCTCTCTGTCGAGTTGTTCATATTGTTTGCCTGTCTCAGCCCTGTGCATCCGAGAAGTGTTCTAATATCCTCCCGATACCAATCTTCTGTAGCTAATATACACCACAACTCCTCCCTTGCCAAATCTGCCCTCTAAACTTTATAACAAAAACTAGCTTTTGTTGTAAAGCTGAATTAATTATCTTGCCAGATTGGTGCCTTCTGTGACCCATTTATACATGTTCCTGTTCTGAAGTCATAAAGGCAGCACCTCTTACTATTCTGATCACTTTATTTGTACGGCGAGAGCTTTAATTCATCTTGGATTGGCTGTTACATGTCATGGAGGTGCGGATCTTTTTATACACTGGAATATATATGTGTAGGCAGCTATATATCGTGTGTCATATGTGCACACATGCACATAGATGCATGTGCTCGTGTGTACATGTTGTGCTGTTAACTGAAGCTCTCCTTTTCACATTGCAGTACTCCCACTAATCAGTAAGCCCCCCCTGTTATTACTAAGTCTCTACATGCTAGGTATTTCTGGGCTCCTACTCCAGGAGTCGACTTTAGTTTCTCTGCTCTGCCCTGATACATTCGTTTTATTTGCTTTAGTTTTATAAATCTGGTGCCTAATCAGGTGAGTGCACCTTGGTTTTATTTTTTAAAATGTAGTTGTATTCTGCCTCATTACTCTTCACTTAAAATTTAGTATCAGCTTGTGGGACCAGCAGTTAGCGTAATGGCATGTCACTGAACTTACATGTGATCGACCGCAGTTCGAGTCCCGGACCCGGTGGCTTAAACTCAACGCTGGGCATGTGTGCGTGCATGTCCAAGATCCCGAGAGGAGAATGGAGGAGAAGGGATTGCTGCGTGGCCATCCCCCCTAGGGGGTGATTTCTTGCTTTCTGTCTTTCTGGCAAAAAAAAAATTTAGTATCAGCTTGTTTAATTCAAAGAAAAGCCTATGAGCTTTCGACTAGACTTAAATAGAATGTACAGATGAAGGAAATTGTTTTTACAGTACTGAGCCTTCTTGGTTGAAGGGAAGGACCTTGGAGCCCACCTAATTGGGTGACATCTCTGCCTGCCACTTACCAGCAGTGTGATGCTGCGCACATGTGCTGCCCTAGTTTTCTCATCAGTAAGATACAGATCATATTAGACTATAAAATATGAGACTTAAATGAGTAACATGAGAAAGATCTTAGAGCCTAGTGTATTATCAACAATCAGTAAATAATAGGGATTGTTACTAATTTTTATATTTTTCCATTCATTTAGGTTTTATTTATGTCCTTAAATAAAGTTTTATAATGTTCTCCATAAAGTTCGTTTTTTAAGAATTATTTATTTAGGCCAGCAGGTAGCATGGTATTTAAGGCACTGGACTCCCACATGGCTGATTGCAATTCAGTTCACGGACTTGGCGGCTGGCCCTCTCCCTCTCCCTCTCCCTCTCTGTTTCTCTCTGTTCAAATTGAAGAATAATAATTAAATGAATATATTTAGGGGGGAAAAAGAATTCTTTATTTAATAATTTATTACAGGGCATGTGTACTCACTAGAGAGAGAGAGAGAGAGAAAGGGAAAGTGAGAAAGCAAGCTTCCAGGTCTGGGACTTGGCCATGGTTGGCCATGTGGGAGTCCAGCACCTTAACCACCATGCCACCTGCCGGCCCCCCATAAAGTTCTTACATGTTCTTTTTAAGACTGATGCCGAGATGTGTTCTGTTTCTGTCGTTATCTTTCCATTGCCTTGCTAAATTAAACTTAATAAGTACCCAGCAGACTTGCAGGACTCTTGATCCTGGAAAATCCCCTGCATGCAGTCAACTGCAGGTAATGATGAATTTGTTTATAGCTTCTGGGTTTGGTTTGTTTTTCTTTGGTTGTGTTGCATAAAGACTCTAATACATCTTTGGATAGAAGCAGTACCAACGATCTTCTTTGTCCTGTCTTGGATTTTAAAGTAATACTGGAATTTCACAGTTAAGTGTTTTGTTTACTCCAGGTTTTGTTTGTGATTTTTAATTTTTTTTTAATTTGCCAGAGGATATGGGCATCCACCAGAGAGACAGTCAGAGAAAGAGGGAGAAAGCACCCTTCACGGTGTGTGGTCCTGCCACAGTTGTCTCCTCCACATCTCCATCACACCCAGTTGTGCGGCACACGTGCCCAATGGGTGTTTTCCAGCCACGTGCGATCCGGCTGCCTTAACCACCAGGCCATGGGCTGGCCTGCGTGTGTGTGTGTGTGTGTGTGTGTGTGTGTGTGTGTGTGTGTGTTCCAAGGTGGTTTCCCTGCCATCACCCCCTGCCTTCCCTTCCCGAGTAGTTCGGGACAGTAGCAGGCACTACTGTGCCCAGCTTTTAGGTCAGGTGGGAAATGGACCTGGGCTTCCCACATGGCCTCTGCCAGTACGCACTACCTGGCTGGCCCTTGCCCAAGGCTTTTGACAGATACCCTTCGTCAAGTTAAGGTGCTTACCTTCTCTATGATTTCCTGAGATACCCTAAATGTGTGTTACTATTAAAGTTTTTAAAATCATTGTTTCAATAGTCAGACCAACTTTGTACTTGGAACAGTCCAGTGTGTTTGTTAATAAACATAAGTATTCAAGAATGTCCTAGAAAAAGGAAAGCAATCCTACTGGCTTGTTCTGTTTTCATGTTCAGAAATAGAAGAGTGTCGTGTCAGAAGTCACCCCCTCAGTAGACATAAAGACATGGACCTGACTTCGGGATTTACCACGATACTGGCAGCACAGAAATGTCATTTCCTAGTCTCGTCCTCGGAGGGATAGAAGTTTCGATGTAGGACTTTACTGGTGGAAGGGAACTGGTTATGTATAGCAGCGGAGGAAGTAGTCCAGGTTAAGACATGGATAAGTGTGTGTTGTTCAGGTGTTTCTCTAAAACCAGGAAATGGTTAGCATCTGGCTGTGGAAGTGATTGTTGATCTTTGCAGTGTTTTTAGAAAGCTACCAAGAGTAGAGCTATTTCTTTTTCAGTTTTGTGATATCAATTGAACACGGTAAAATTTATTCATTAGAAGATATTCTTGACCTTGAGTTTGCTACTTTCAGAATCATGAAAGAGAATCGGCACAGCTGTAGCATTCAAAAGAAAGGGAGGGGGGCCAGCAGATGGCATAATGGTTATGTCACTGGACCCCCACATAGGCAACCACAGTTTGTTTGAGTCCTAGACCCGAAGGCTTGAAACTTACGCCGAGCGCGTGTGCGTGCGTGCCCAAGATCCCGAGAGAAGAATGGAGGAGGAGGGATTGTGGCGTGGCCATCCCCCCTGGGGAGTGATTCTCTTCCTGTCTTTCTCTGGTGAGCGCACATGCCCCGTAGTAAAAGTCTCTCTCTTGAAGGAAGGAAGATTGATGGGGAGGGTCTTTGAGATTTTTATAACGTTGGCTACTAGCAGCGATAAACCGTTTTACTTTGGTTATAGGAGAAACATGAGGACACTGTATTTAAGTAAAAATAGGTGTGATCAAACGATAAGTGGTATGGAAATTTTATTACTACATGTACTTAAAAGCTGATTGTTGGGATCAGCAGATGGCTTAATGGTTACATTGCTAGACTCCCACGTAGTCGACCACAGTTCAAGTCCCAGACCCAGCAGCTTAAAACTCACTCTGGGCGTGTGTGCATGTGTGCCCAAAATTCTGAGAGGAGGATGGAGGAGAAGGGTTTGCGGCGTGGCCATCCCCCTGGGGGGGGTGAGTTTTCACTTTCTGTCTCTGTCTCTCTCAAGTGAGCACACCTACCCTATAGCAAAAATCTCTTTATAAAAATCAAATAAAAACTAATTGTTATGCTACTAATACTATTTATCTGTTAAGAGATATATACTCAAAAATTTTTAAATTTTTTAAAATAATTATTTAATTTTATTTATTACTGTTATTATTTTAATTGGCAGTAGGGCATGTTACGCGCTTACCAGAAAGAGAGAGGAAGCAAGCTGCCAGGTCCGGGACTCAAACTGAGGTTGGCCATGTGGGTGTCCAGAGCTTTAATCACCACGCCACCTGCTGGCCCCTGGAAATTCTTTTATCGATGGGGCATTGCAACAAAAAGTGTTTTAGTGACTACTCCATCCTTCTGACTAGGCGCTAGATGGTTTTCCCACTGACGCAGTTACTATTGATGAAGCGCATTTGTTTATTTAGTGAGGGAGCTAGAGAGAACTGCAGCAGGGTCTCCTTACGACTGAGAGCCTTTCAGTCAGTCAGGGTCAGAGAGAGAAGCCCAGAGGCACACCCGGCGTGTTCTAGTCCGCCCGGGATCTGAACCCTCAGCCTTCCCTTCGGGCCCTACTGCCGACACCCACAGCCGAGCCAGACGCTTCCTCTTATAATTCAGCTTGTGGAGACTAGCACTTGGCATGATGGCTATGTCGCTGGACTCCCATGTGGTCTACTGGATTCCAAGTCCCGGACCCGGTGGCTTGAAGCTCTCGCTGGGCGCGTGTGCGTGCGTGCCCAAGATCCAGAGAGGAGAAGGGAGGAGAAGGGATTGTGGCGTGACCATCCCCCCGGGGGGTGATTTCTCACTTTCTGTCTCTGTCTCTCTCTGTCTGTCTGGCAAGCGCACGCGCCCTATAGCAAAAAAAACTCTCAAAAAAAAAAAGATATTTCTGTATAAGTGATTTGTTTTTTTCCCAATTACACTAGTATTCATAAAAATGAAAACAAATCAGTATACTGGAAAAGCAAAAACTCTACCTAGGACTGAAAATAAGAATAATGTTTAGCTGTTGGGACTGGCAGTTGATGTAATGGCTGTCGCTGGACTCCCATGTAGTCTACTGCAGTTCTAGTCCTGGCCCCGGTGGCTTAAACGCACGCCGGACGCATATGCGTGCGTGCCCAAGATCCCGAGAGGAGAATGAAGGAGAAGGGATTGCGGCGTGGCCATCCCCCCGGGGGGTGATTTCTTGCTTTCTGTTTCTCTGTCTCTCTGGCGAGCGCATGCACCCTATAGCAAAAACCTCCCTCAAAAAAAAAAAAAAAAAAAAGAAAGAAAGAAAAATTGGATGTTTTTTTCCCCTATACAGGTATACTGTACTTTATATAAATACGTTGCATATGTTACTGTTGGGATTAATTTGAAAGAGTCAGATGTAATTTTCTCCTCTTTGAAATTTTGTTGAGAATAACTTTTAAATATCAATTTTCATAATATATGCAGCATATAGTTTGATGTGTGACTTATATATTCACTAAACGTCTCTGGACACCTGTTGCATAAAGTTAGAAAAAATGTATGTAAAAAACCGGCCTGGGCCAGCCTGTGGCATGGCGGTTAAAGTGGCTGGAGCCCACGTAACTGACCACATAGTTGGCATCCTGGACCCAGCAGTGTCAGGGACATGCCGAGTGTGTGTGCATATGCCCAGAACCACCGTGGGTGGAGAAAGGGAAGGAGAAGGGTTGCAGTGAGAGCACTCCCCAGTGAGGGGCACCTTCCTCCTCCCCCTCTTTCTGGCTCTCTGGCAAGTGCATGCACTCTTTGGCAATGAAGAAAAGCTTTCCCACATGGTCATAGATGTGTGGGTTTATACACACGTGTGTCTGACTTCTCAGTAAAAATTATTTGTCGTAACCCTAAGCCATTAGGTGGTAGCCATAATACGATTGCTTATACTAATGTTTTTAAAAAAAAACACATCTAACTTGGACTCTTGCTTTGTTTTAGCGGCGAATAGCCAGAATTCAGCAAATAGAGAAGGATATACTTCGTGTACGACAGCTTTTACAATCCCAAGCAACAGAAGCAGAGGTCAGTAAATTGCCTTTCTTTTTGTTTGCAGGTATAAATAAAGTTAGTAATTCTAAGAAAATAAAGTATATATAATTAATATACATTCAAATGTACATGTATAATCTACATTCAAATGTAGATGTCCCCCAGAGAACTGAGATACTTTATAACTTTTCTTATAAAATGTAATTTAAAACCTTGACTGTTTTGATTTCTCCATAACTTTTAGGCAATTAAAGAACCATAGGGAACCAGCAGTTAGCGTAATGGCTATGTCGCTGGACTCCCATGTAGTCGACCGCGGTTCATGTCCCGGACCCGGTGGCTTAAAACTCAGGCTGGGCGCGTGTGCGTGCATGCCCAAGATCCCGAGAGGAGAATGGAGGAGAAGGGATTGCAGCGTGGCCATCCCCCCGGGGGGTGATTCCTCGCTTTCTGTCTCTATGTCTCTCTCCGTCTGTCTGGCAAGCGCACGTACCCTAGAGTGAAAAACCTCTCCAAACAAAAAAAAAAAAAAAAAAAAGAACAATAAATATATCTTTCATCAGCTGCCAGTTGACATATAACTGATTGAATTTGGCTGTTATTAACCAATAAGTAAGCTTTGCTTTGTGTATAATTCCTATTAAGAATCGGGACCAGCAGGTGACATGGTGGTTAAGGCACTTCCACATGGCTGACCACGGTTCAAGTCCTGGACCTGGTGGCTTGCTTTCTCACTTTCTCTCTCTCTCTCTTTCTCTGTCTCTCTCTGGTCAAATTAAAATAAATGAATGAATAAATAAAATTAAAAATAAATAATTATTATTTTTAAAATGAAAGAATTGATCGGACACATTTACATGTTCTTTACTCAGAAAACTCCACGAGGGAACCAGCAGTTAGCGTAATGGCTATGTCGCTGGACTCCCACGTAGTTGACCACGGTTTGTGTCCCAGACCTGGTGGCTTAAAATTCACGCCGGGCGCGTGTGCGTGCATGCCCAAGATCCCAAGAGGAGAATGGAGGAGAAGGGATTGTGGCGTGACCATTCCCCCTGGGGGGTGATTTCTCGCTTTCTGTCTCTATGTCTCTCTCTGTCTGTCTGGAGAGTGCACGCGCCCTATAGCGAAAACCTCTCCCCTCCCCCCCCAAAAGAAAACTCCATGAAAATAATGGTAAAAGGGTAAAAAGAAAACGCACAAAGACCAGGGGAGGTGGCATAAGTAAGATTTTGGGAGCAGGAGAGCTGGTAAGCAGATCGGAGCTGTTCTAGCTTATCACAGGAGCCGGCCCCAAAGTCAGCCAGTGGGAGCTAAGTCACGGAGCAGCCCAGCACGCACTGTCTGCAGAGCCATCTACAGTAGACGGCTCTGGGGTAGAGAAAAACGGGCTCAGAGCAGGTGGCCAAGTGTGAAGAAGTGCTTGGAACCTCCAGACCCTCACCACAGCGCCACACAGCAGGGACTGCTCCTCTCCAGTCCCAGTGAAAGGTGAGAGGTGGTTTTGGTTTTCATCTGGAAAGGGTAAATCAGAGGGCCTGGCTGGGTAGTTGAAGGTGAGGGTACCATTCAAAAAACGGATATGAAAGGCTGAAACCCCTGCCGGTACTCAGGTGAGTTTCTGCAGGGAACTTCTCTGAGATGCGTGAACCCAGGAAAAGTGCCCTAACAATACTTAACATAAGAGGCTCCACCAGCCCAGCTAGACCACCCTATGGGGTCGCAGGAGGAGTGACCTCCACCCACAGCCATGGAGGCTCCCTGGCCTAGTCATATAGGCCACTGTTGGAGGTGGGTGGACACTAACAACCATTAGACACTTTATGGAAGTTTCTAGTAAGAAAGATCTAGAAATATTGGGTCATCAGGAAAGTCATGATGCATTTTTGCATTTAAAAGCACAGAAAAATACATGACTTTTCTGATGACCCAAGAGACCATTCTCCTTGTAGGAAGAAGAAAACTTCAAAAATACAAATATTGTCAATAAGGAAAGATAAATATCTCCATAGAAAAAGAAAAAGATAGTCTATAAAAAGAGCATTTAGAAAATTTCCATGAAATCCTGGAAGAAAACTTTCCAAACCTAGAGAGGCACTCAAATATCAAGACTCAAGAAATACAAAGGACCCCACATAGACTCAACCCAAGATCTTCCCCAGATTGACCAAAACCACAGACAGAGACAAGATACTAAAAGTGGTAAGAGAAAAATGTCAAGTTACTTTCAAAGGTTATCCCATCAGGCAAACATTGGACCTCTCTTTGGAAACAACACCAGCAAGGGAAGAGTGGGAAAATATACTCAAAGTGTTACGCGAAAAACAATTTCAACCAAGAATACCATGCCCAGCAGGATTATCTTTCATATGGTAGAAAAAGACAAAAGCATTCTCAGATAAACAAAATGTGAAAGAATTTATCAACACCAGACTAACTCCCCCCAAGAAGTGCTGAAGGGAGTGCTGTCCCAGGAAAACCAAAGTCAGACACAGAAATAAGAGTACAAGGAACAACCAAGAGAAGGGCCAGCCTAATGGTAGGGACAGGTCTGGAGTTGAATGCTAACTTCCAGAGTTTAAATGCAAAGATCAGACCACAGTAACGCTGCAAATTCAATAGAAGAGAGATTAACTACGTGAGGCTGAACTAGTGAAAGAGAATTTACTTTAGACTAAAACATTGCTGACTTTCTTCGATGCTTTGACTTCCATATTTAAGGATTTTTGTCTTCTCTTGAACAATCGATAGGTTCATCCACCTACTATTTGAACTGAACTCTAACCTTTTGCCTGGCTAAGTTTTAAGCAAGTTTCTCTTAATATTTTTTTTATTTTTATCTATTAAAACTAAAACCTTTTATTGAAAATAAAAAATGCAGGGACCAGCAGCGCAATGGCTATGTCACTGGACTCCCATGTAGTCGACCACGGTTCAAGTCCCGGACCCAGTGGCTTAAACTCATGCCGGGCATGTGTGCATGCATGCCCAAGATCCTGAGAGGAGAATGGAGGAGAAGGGATTGCGGCGTGGCCATCCCTTGGGGGGGGTGATTTCTCGCTTTCTGTCTCTCTCTCTCTCTCTCTCTCTCTCTCTGTCTCTCTCTCTCTCTCTGTCTGTCTCTCTGGCAAGTGCATGCGCCCTATAGCAAAAACGTCTTCCCTCCCAAAAAAATAAATAATGCATTTAAAAATACCTATTAATACCTAAAAACTTTTTTTAACTGTTTTTGGGAGTTAAAATTGTGATAACAGAAATGAAAACTGAATAGAAAAGTTAATTTCTCAGAAAGTAGAACAAAAAGATGAAGTGGAAAATAGAGATGATATAATCAGAATTTTTCCAGGAGGTTTTGGTATTCAAATGAGAGGTATCCAGAAAGAAGCAGCCGCCACGCAAGTTTATTAGAATTTTCCAGAACCAAAAGGCACAAATTTTTAAATAAAATTATCTCTTCAGTATCTAACATCACTGATGAAAACGGTCCCACACACTGAAGCCCATGTGAGGCCACATTGCATCATTGAGGACAAAGAGAAAATCCTCAAACCTTCTTGAGAAGGTTTCACAAAGGAACAGGTATCTTACACAAATGCCTTTAGACTTACAAACAGCCATGCTAGAAGATAGGGAGTGAGGTAGCAACATTTTTAAATTTTATTTTTTAATTTTTGCAAGAGGGCTCATATACTCATTGGAGAAAGTGAGAGAGAAAGAAAGAAAATGAGGAACTGCACCCTCCGTGGGGGATGGCCACGCTGCAGTCCCATCTCCATTTCTCCCTCCTTCAGCATTTTCTGCACACACTCAAACAGGCACCCAGCGATTTTCCAAGCCACTGGGTCCAGGACCCAAACCTCACAGTCAGCTAAGTGGGATCCTGCCACTTTAACCACCATGTCACAGCCTGGCCCAGGTAGCAGTTTCTTAAAACTTTAGAAAATAATTTTTCCCAGTATCTTCTGATGCCAGTTCTTTGACTCCACGGGTTGTCCTAGAGTTGTGATCCTCACTGCGCAGTTCGTGCAGATCCCACAGAGCAAGGAAAGAGCCAGTCACAGCTTCGTTCCCCACCTCCCTGCCTCATTCACCAGCCACACGGCAGTCTCTCTAAGCCGACCACACTTAGCCCAGCTGAGCACACCCTCATCCTGCAGTGCAGTTCCATTACGACCCCGTTCCAGAGTTAGCAGAGACCGCACTGGCTCGGGACAGCATCGTCACAAGCCTGCCCTGCCCTCAGCTGCCAGCCGTGAGTGGGATGCACCCTGCTCAGTGTGAGTTACAGATCCGGGGCTTCCCGACCCCTCCGGTGCAGCAGTCACTAGAACCCACTGAAAACTCCATGCTTACGATGACAGTTCTACTAGAGAGAGGAGTGCAAGTCAGGGATAGTCCGGTGACGAGACAGGAGGCGAGCGCCCAGGTGGGTGCAAAAGCAGCACGGCCCCACGGAGCTGGCATGCCTCTCCCAACGCCTCGGTGCACTCAGCACTAAGCTCCGGCTCGAGTCTCCATGGCCTTCCCTCTGGACACGACTGACCAGAAGACTGGCCACGTGGTCCAGACCCATTTCTGTCCCCCCAGCCCCCCCCGCGGATCGGCAGCCTGGCCCGGATGCCCCACTCTGTAATCACCGGTGAGCCCCCAACCTCGCACTTTCTAGGGCTGCCACGTGTCACCTGTCACTCGGATATTCCAAGGGGTTTGGGAGCTCTGTGCAAGATTCAGAGACTTCGACCACACAGAGTTCTTATTAACTTGTTCGGTCTCATCGTTTCTTCCGTGAATGAGAGTGAGAGTAAGCAAGCCCCCCCACAGTGTCATGTGCCACAGCCCACCTGCGCTTCAGCCGGCCCTGCATCTCGGCACGCTCGTGCCTAGCCTGCTAGACGAGGCCGCAGGTGCAACCTGGAACCTTCCCGTCTGGTCACCCCTGCAGAGCATCACGTTTTACCGCGCCGCCACCGTCCAGCTCCTGTGCATCTAGCTCCAGTCAGGGTATGAGATTTAAGAATAAAGAATAAAGACATTTGCTGACAGGCAAAGTACCAAAGGTGTTTTTTTCATGCATCCCTTTCTGGAAGCTATTAAAGAATATACTCAAACAAAATGAAGATACAAAGCAAGAAAGGGAATGTTTCTGATCCAAGACACTGAGAAAGGGAGGAGAGAGTCCCAGAGCAAAGAGTGGCAAGCCCCTGCGTGGTGGCAGGAAGGCAGCCCGACCGTGTGGAGCTGTGCGGAGGTTCCAGGAGAGACCCTGGAAGGCCAAGTCGGCAGAATGCTTGCTGTTTCTCAGTGGTTACAAAAGGGGATGCGTAGGTTTCCTTTTCTCCCTGTGTAACCGGGGGAGCGGGGGGTGGGGGGGGTAAAATCAGGAGTACACAGAAAGCCAGATAAACAAAACAGAAAAGATGGCCCTTAATTCCATGAACGGCAAGGTGTTACAAAGGGAAGAAGCAGTGTGCCCCGTGCCAGCCCTCACCAGAGCTCAGTGGGCAGAACGATGTGAGTAGGCAGAGACTTACCTGGACGAGTGAGGAGCAGGGTGGGTTGGGAGGCAGTGAGGGCTCAATGGGGACCTCGTCAGGGTAGGCACTAGACTGACACAGGAGGGCCAGCGCCACAAGTAGGTTACCTAAAGTACCAAACATCAAAAAATTCATTCGTTCATTTTAATTCAATCAAAGAGAGACATTGAGGGGGGAGGGGGAAAGCAAGCCAGGTCCAAGACTCAAACCGCTATCTGTGGGAGTGTCCAGCCCCTTATCCGCCACGCCACCTGCTGGCCCTCGAAAGAGTTACTTTTAAGACCATTTTTACCGGTGCCTGGCTTTTTCGTTTCATGTTGTGCCGTCTGGCATGTGCTCTCGCCAGAGAGACACAAGTAAGAAAGCAACCCCTGGGGGAGCAGCCACACCACAGCCCTGACTCCTCCATGCTCCACTCAGGAGTTCGACCATGCGCGCGCGCACGTGCCTGATGTGTCCGTCAGCCACTGTGTGCAGAGCTCGCACTGCACCCCTGGCTGTGTGGGATCCAGCGACCTTCACCACCGTGCCGCCAGCTGGCCCCATGCCTGGCTTTATTTCAGTGAGTGAAGGTTGCTCTGCCCACCTTTGCTCTGTAACTTCTGTGTCCTGCCTGCTCGTGGCTTTGGCTCAGGGTCTCAGTGATGGACAGCACTCAAGAGGTTCTGGCTGTCGTACATGACCTCTTAGATGAAATGGAACCTTCCACAGGGTACAGATACTCCGCGAGAGAGAGAAAGGGGAGAGGGAGGAGCTTAGCGACCCCTCTTCTCCAGCCTCCTCTCTGGATCTCAGGCTCGTGCACACTTGGGCCAGGCCGTCTACCACGTGAGAGCCAGTGCCCTGACTACCACGTCATCCATTGGCCCGCCTGGCTTTTCAATATCAGGAATGTTTTAATATTTAATGTATTTCAATACTTAATATATGACTGAGTTTAAAGAATATAGGAACTCGTATTTGCTAAAAACAATTTAAATACTATGTAATAGTCATATAACACTAAAGGTTTAACACAGCTGTCTTTAATATAAATTTGTAATACAGAATTGTGAGGAATATGTCTGTTCTTTTTCTGTTTCCTTAGCATTGTTGCGTTCCATGTGTGACCCCTTTGGCTTTCTAACACAGTTCATCTGTGTCTTTTCCCTTAACTAAACTTGATAATATCTATCTTCACATTATTTTCAAATCGTCTGTGTTAGAATTGAGCAGCAGGTGTGTGTGCGTGCGTGTGTATCAAGTATGTTCTGCTGTGTTGGAGCGTCTTCGGTTATGCTTCTCCCACGTTTCGTAGGTGTGGGTAATTGTAGCTGCACTGCATTTACTATTTCTAAATTCAAATCCACATTTATTTTTTCTAGTTGATTGAATTTTTTATTCATATAAAACAGTTCTCACTTCCATTTATCCCTTTCGACTTGGTTTTCATTTTTGATTACTAAGGTTACTACCCTAGGTTTCTTTTTTGTTAGATCTGCCCAGTATATAATTTTCTCTGACTTTATTTGTAAATTTTACCAAGTTTCTGGCCCCTAGAAATTCCTAAAAAACCATCAATCGTTAGTATTAGTCTTAATTTTTCCAGCACTTTTACAAGTTTATTTTTAAGTTGGGGACCTGTTTGTGCTTTTTGTATTTGTTAAAACTTTGTATTTATATCATCAAATTTCGGGCAGAGTTGTTCTCACTGGGATCTGGTCATCTTTTACATCCTTTTGTTGTGAAAATGGTTATATCAGCCATAGCCCGAACCAGTTACGTCTGGTCTAGTCTAGTCTAATAGTTTGGTATCAGTAGAAGTAAACTAAGGGAAGGTTCCATTTCACATCTAAGAAAGAGCCAAGATACTTGCCATGTTGCTGTTGGGAGCTCCTTTCCCCACTGCTGTCATTCCCCTGGTAGAGATTAGCACAGGGAGCCAGAGATGGAGAGCCCAGGAGCTGGGCGCAGCACTGTTCATAGTAGCTGAGACTCGGAGTGGAGGTTGCCCGCCTGCCTCTGCTCTGTAACTTCTCCGCCCTGGAGCCGCGCCTCAGCTGGCTGTGTCCTGCCTGCTCGCTGGCTTGGGGTCTCAGTGGTGGACAGCACGCGGGTAGCGGCTGGCGGCGGGGACCTCCCCTCCCCCCTTGCACGGCCCGGGGGTAGCGCCTGCCGCAGGTGACCTCACCTCCCTCGTTACGCAGGGCATGTGTGGGCCAGTGCTGCCCCTTCCCAGGTGCCCTCCCAGACTTAGCACGCTGACAGACCAGTACGTGTGGGAGCGCTGGGAGCCGTGAGGACACCGCAGCATGGCTTAGACATCTCCAGAAGGAAGGGCCGGCAGGTGGCATGGAGGTTAAGATGGCGGATCCCACACAGCTGACTTTACGGTTTGTGCCCCAAACCCAGTGGCTAGAAAATCACACCAGACTCGTTTGTGCCTGCCCAAAGTCCCAAGAGGAAAGTGGAAGAGACGGGATTGTGGTGGCCATCCTCTTTGGGAGTGACTTCTCACTTTCCTGTCTCTCTATATCTCTCTCTGTCTCTGGTGAGCATACTCATGGCAAAACTAAAAAGAAGTGTCTGGAAAACAGCTGGTGAGAAATCCTTATTAAAGTCCTACGCTCAGTACTCCTACGACTCATTAATAAGAGGGTGACAACACAGTTAAAATGGGGCAAAAAATCCCCAGAGGATAATGAAGAAAAGGGATTTGGAGAGGAGGGGTGTGATTTCTCACTTTCTGTCTGTCTGTCTGTCTCTGTCAGTCTTTCTGGTGAGTGCACACACCTTATAGCAATGATCTCTCGGGGGAAAAAATGGGCGAAATGAAAATGGGCATTTTACCAGAAAAGATACAGGAAAGGTTAAGAAGCATGTGAAAATAGAGATCGCCATTATTAGTCATTAGGGAAATGAGATCCAAACCACAGTGAGGTACCGCTTCATGCCACGCTGGTGGCTGCAGTCCCCAAGGCGGAACGAGCCGTGCATGGATTGAGCAGCCGGGGCCCCGACAGCCTGGCGAGGGCGTGGGCTGGTGCGGCCCTGGCCGAATAGTTGGCAGCTCCTTAGAACATCTGCAGCCCCCCCAAGACCGCAGCCCACTCCTCAGTGTCTATGCCTGAGACGGCAGCCCCACTGTTAGTGGCCCAGGGCGTGTGTCCACTGGCACATGAATAACAAAACTGCAGAGGGAGCTCTGTTCGGTAGTGAAGAGTCAAAGTAACAAATTACTGAGGCATGGTACAGTAAGGATGACCCTCTAAAATAAGCTGAGAACAGTAAGCCACGTCTGTGGGCCAGCAGATGGCGTGGTGGCTAAGGCACTGGATTCCCATGTGGCCTACCGCAGTTCAAGGCTTGGGCCTGGTGGCTTGAGAGTCACACCAGACACATGCATGTGCGTGCCCAGGATCCCAGGAGGAGATTGGAGGAGAGGGAATTGTGGCGAGGCCGTCTCCTCACTTTCCCTTTCTGTCTTTGTCTTTCTGGTCAACACATTTGCCCTGTGGCAAAAACCTATATTTTAAAAAAAGAGAAGGGACATCTGTAAAGGTACATCTGTAAGTCCATTTTATATAAAAAGCCCAGAAAAAGCAAAGTTACAAAGATAAGGAACATATTAGTGGGGGCCGTGAAGCCACAGTGAGGATGAGGGAGGATTAACTGTAAATGAGGAGGGGTCTCACTGGAATGATGAAAACAGTTTAAAACTGTGTTAAACTTGACTGGTAAATTTAGAAAAAGTCATTTAATTGTACACTTTAAAGAAGTGTTTTTTCAGTCCTGTGAGCTGGGATAGAAAACCGTGGTGGGGGAGGGGCAGCAGGTGGCATGGTAGTTAAGGCACTGGACTCCCCCATGGGCAACCACAGTTCAAGTCCTGAACCTGGTGACTTGCTTTCTCACTTCCCCTCCCTCCCTCCCTCCCTCCTTCTCTCTCTCTCTCTCTCTCTTCATGTGACTATTGAGTACACCTGCCCTATAGCAAATTTTTAAAGTTGTATTTATAATAATAATAAATGAATGAATCCTTAAAAAAAAAAAAAAAGTAAGAGAAAAGGACCATGGGAAAGTTACCCACGTTGGAAATGAAGAAACGAGTTGGGATTATGCTTTCGTAGGAGTCAGAAGCAGCCTTTCCTGTGTCCTCAGTAGTGTGTGGCTGTGGGGAGAGGGTAGACAGGCCTGCAGCCTCGGATCCATGGAGGAACAAAGGGGCGCAGGCCGGGGCGGCTGCCCACGGAGTCCCAGCAGCCAGTTATGCCTCTGCTTCTTTCTCTGTGACATGGGAATGCTAGTGTTTTATACGGTGCTTATGAGGGTTAACTGACTCCGTCCACATAGCCCAGTGACACACGTATTGTAAACACTAGTACCTTTTCACCTCTTCATAGCCATCTTCCTATTTCTGGTCTCTTCCCACCTCTGGCCTTTATAGGCTGAACCG
>NW_006159670.1:898171-900993 GCF_000334495.1 Tupaia belangeri chinensis
GAACCGCCATGGTCTGGGCTTTGATCGTAGGCCTTCCTGAAAGGTCGCTATGCTTTCCCTGTGTCTTTTCTCCCTAAGATGGTCTCGTTTGTGCTTAGGGCTCCCATTGCCACTTATATGCTCTTGGCTTCAAGTTTTGTTTTTTCAGCCCTGAGCTCCAGACTCCCACATCTGTGTGCCACTTCTGCATCCTGGTAGACATATCAGATCCCACCTGCTTCCAGTGCAATTAACCATCTTCTCTTTGAGCTCTTCTTACCACCCCAGCCCCAAACCAAGACCCTCCTCCTCCTCCTCCGGGGTGCTGGTGTGAATGGCACTGCCGTCACCAAGCCGGAAGCTAAGGGACACAAGTCACACTTGACTACAGACCACTCCCCTCACTCTTCATGGTCACTGTCACCAGATACGTCTGATTGCTCTTTGTCTCTGCTCTCTCTCTCCCCCAGCCTCCCCAGTGCAAAATACCATCACCCTCCACTTCTGTCCGTGCACGGGCCCCCTAACTGGTTCCTCTGTCTTCCGCCCACTTAACACCGTTTAAAACATGACTTTAAAAATGGGTTGCACGCAGCGTTCCCCTTAACATATCAGTATTAATTAAGTAGGAGCAGTGGTGACACCACCTCACCACAGCTTAGAAAGGGCAAAGGCAGGGACCAGCAGGTGGCGTAATGGTTGCATCGCTGGACTCCCATGTAGTCAACTGCGGCTCAAGTCCTGGACCCGGCAGCTCAAAGCTCACCGGTGACGTGTGTGTGCATGCCCAAAACTCTGAGGACAATGGAAGAGAAAGGATTGTGGCATGGCCACCCCCCTTTGGGAGGGTGATTTTTTGCTGTCTGTCTCTCTGGCGAGAGCACACGCCCTATAGCAAAAATCTCTCTCTCAAAAAAAGAGAGGAAAGGTGAAAAGGTGCCATCTGAGAATCATGCTCAGATTCACTGAGGTCTGTACGTTTGCTTTTACCACCCCCTTCTTCACTTTCCCTCTTCTAGTGCTTCAGCCACACCAACCTCGTTATGTGCTGGAGCGAACCCCACTCTCTTCCACCCCAGGGCCTTGACCTGTGACCTCCTGTTCCCGGGTGCCCGTCCTCTGCCCACCCCTTTCCCCAGTGTCCTTCAGCCTCCAGACATGCCACACCCCTCTGTCAGCCCCTCGTCCCTGTGCTCCTCCTCGTACGCCTCCCCGTGGCCCTGGTCAGGGCGTCCACATTCTGCTGCCAGTGACCTGATGGCCCTGGACTGTGAGCTCCAGGAGGGCACAGGTGGCATCTCCCCCGGCACTGTGTCCCAGCACCTGGTGTAAGTGACAGGCACAGCAGCCGTCAGCCCATGTTTGGTCTGAGGATACTGATGTCTTCGCTTACGGTACTGTTGAGTCTCGGTGGGCAAAGTGGTCCTTGATTGTTGACATTCCGTCTCGGGTTCCTTGGCGTATGTCTGCTCTTGCCGATTTTGTCTACTATCACAGCGATTTCCAGTCAGTGCTGTTTTTTCTTCTGTTTCTGAGATAGTGGGTGCCATCTTGTTTTTCTTCCATGTGACAAATACTGGTTTATTGATGGAAATGTTTTACGTAAATTAATTTTTAAGTCACATATTAAAATGATGTAGGAAAGCTTGGTATTTAAAGAAATTCCAGTGGGAGCCATTTTATGATTCAATATTATGTCATATTTTTAAGGTATAATTTTTATTTTTAGAGTATCATTTTCCCGGAGCAAGCACATAGCTGTTTTTATAAAAGATTGTGGAAAATGACCTTATTTGATTCTGCATTACTGTTTTTGCAAAGTGACTGTTTTATACTGTATATAATCTCTCTCAGAATGACAGCTTTTACTGGATATAATCTGTCCTTTTTCTTTCATGTAACAGATGGTGGTTGCATTAGAAAAGATTTGGGGGTTTTATTCATAGCAGCATCTAGGAGTTTTTCATTTGATTTGTGACTTTTATTAGCAGAAGATGTGTACGTTTTCTGCAGATTTGCCTGCCAGAGATATTCGTAAGCTTAGGTGAGAGTTTAACTGTTGTATCTGCAGCTCCATTAAGTGCCAGAGTCATGTGACCCTGCAGAAAAGACAGTTATTTGTTCTAGTTGGGCTATATTCCTGATAGTGATGTGAGCACAGCTGGTGGAGGATGGTGTCTCCGCGAGGCTCAGAAAACCCTTTGTCTTGTGCGGCTCTGGGGCTCCAGGGACACGCTGCACTTGCCTCTCACCGAGGCCGCTGGCTGCCGAGCTACTGGGGGTGATGAAGTGTGTGTGCAGCCCTCGCCTTTGTCAGCCCGTGACTGCTGCATTCCGAGCTTTAAAACAAAAGGGGGAGAAGCTGCGGGCTTCAGAAAGCATGCTCCATCTTTGCCCGTAGTGATGCTAACTCCATGTTGACAGAGGTCATCCCAGAGCAAGCATGACGCCGGCTCACGAGAAGCCGAACAGCAGAATGAAGGTCAAGGAGTGGCAGAGACCAACATGGCAACTTCTGGTGGTGGTCAGGTAAGTCAGCCACCTTATCACGGTTTTAATAGACGGTTCAGTTCGGAAAGGAACGTGGACTGGGATGGTTCTCGGAATAATCTATAAATGGGATCTGATGTCCATAGTCCTGAATTTCCAGAAATATTCAGTACCAAAATTCATTTTTCTTTATTTCCTCTAGCAATAATGCCATCGAAATTTCTAAGTGTGTTTTTATAGCTCGGGGTTGTGTGTTTCCGTATTGACCTAGAACGATTAGTGTGACTGGTTTTTGTTGGTTTGGGTTTTTTTTTTTTTTTTTTTTAATAAATGTATACTCATTTTTTTATATG
>NW_006159670.1:901354-910211 GCF_000334495.1 Tupaia belangeri chinensis
GTTGACTGGTTTTTTTTGGTTTGGGTTTTTTTTTTTTTTTAAATAAATTAAAGCTGCATTATATATATGATTCGACCTAGATATTAATGCTTTCATTGAATAGGTTTTTTTTTCTCTAAGGCATTCCGTACAAAGACAGGATTTTTAAAATTATCATAAGCACTTTGTTACCGTTTTTTTGTTACACTTCAAGAGTACATGAATCTAAAATCCAAATGCTATTGAAAAAGATGATTCTGAAGCTCATAGAAAGTAAGAGAAATAGCCCAATCAAGTTTCACTCTTATATTACTTTTAGCAAAATTTTGAAAATCAACTTTTATTTTTTAATGTAGAGCCATTATCTTATTATGCTGCCATTAATTTTCCTTCAGAGTTTTATTGAATACAGCATAGTATGACAGAATTTTTCTTTGGAGCAGTCTGTGTCCTCTATTAATATTTTAATGTTGCAAATGAATGATTTATAAAAAAAGAATTTCACTAAGTTGGCCTTAAGATAATTTCCTGCTGTTAATATGAACAATTTCTTTATGATCCTTTTGATAGTAGTGTTTGTAGAAAAAGGAGTGTGCTTCATTAGTTTAATATTTAAAGCTTGAAATGTCTCATACTTAAGTATTTAAATTTACTTCACCGAGAGATATTTCATCCACTGTTACTAGTTATCATTGTGCTGGAAAACTTTAAGTGGTAAATGAGAACAAATGCAATTATTTATTAAATAGCATATTTGAATTATTTATCTGGTTGTTATTTAGGGGATTACTTGGGAATTTAACATCTTCCTACACGTCTGTAGAAGGAATACAGAGTTCAGTCTTATCTGATAGGAAAAAGAATTATTTGACGTCAAATAATTTAGCACTTTGGATATATTCCAGTCATTATGTACTTTGAAAACTTTCCCTATCCAATAAATTAGTGTAATAATCGGATTGTATCACACTCAGTCCATAAAAATAAATGTCAAGTGCATTAGACTTAATGTTAAAATGAAAACTATTAAAAGTATGAAAATCCGAAGAAAATATAGATAGTTTTTATAATCATGAGATGGGTATGGTAAAACCATAAAGAAAGGGTCAGCAGTTTTCACATAAGAATGAAAACGGAAGTATGACAGAAAATTGTAAAAAGATTACAAGACATGAGGTTATAAGACAGAAGCCAAGATCACATTAAACAAGCATTTAGACAAGCAGAAAGTAAAACCTTGGAACACATGGGAAGTGCTTACAGATCGGTTATCTAAAGCCTGTTAAAAAGCAGACCTAGGAGGGCCAGACGTTGCTGTGGTAGTTACAGTGCTGGACTCCCACACGGCTGACCATAATTAGAGTCCCAGACCTGGTGGCTTGAAAATCACACCAGGCACATGCGCAAGTGTGCCCCAAATCCCAAGAGAATGGAGAAAAGATTGTGGCATGGCTCTCTCCCCTAGGGGGTGATTTCTTGGTTTTACTCTGTCTCTCACTATCTGTCTCGGCGAATGGCGTGTGCCCTATGACGACAACCAAAGGGAAAAAAGTAGGCAATGGATATAAATAGGAAATAAATGGGAAATTTAAATGACTTAAAGACATGTGGCAAGGCAATCGACTTTACTAATGACCTCGATATACAAATTACAACCAAAATAAGATAGGATAGGGATGGACGTTAGGTTGGCAAAAATCTGTATCAGCCAGTGGTGATTATGACCAGTAAAAAGGCGTTCTCACCCACAGCCATCCACGGCCAAGGGCATTCCACCTGCGACCACACAGGTAGTGGTATCCCATAAGCTAGCCATAGGCTGTGCCAGTTTTTTGTTTTGGGTTTTTTGGTTTTTGGTTTTGGTTTTGGTTTTGTTTTGTTTTGAGAGGTTTTTGCTATAGGGCGTGTGTACTCACCAGAAAGACAGAGAGAGAGACAGAGGGACAGAAAGCGAGAAATCACTCCCCAGGGAGGATGGCCACACCACAATCCCTTCTCCTCCATTCTCCTCTTGGGATCTTGGGCACGCATGCGCATGTGCCCAGCGTGAGTTTAAGCCACCGGGTCCAGGACTCAAACTGCAGTCGACTACATGGGAGTCCAGTGACATAGCCATTACGCTCACTGCCGGTCCCGGCCGTGCCGTTTTTAACTGACGTTTGCACAGCCACAAAGTCACCTACCAGTGCACCTCAGGACACGTCCCCGTTGATAACTATTGCTTTTGGTGGTAAGCAATTGCTCTGGAGAGCAGTTTTGCACAGTATACCCAAGTTCATTGCCACACCTGCCTTGTGCTCATCCCTGCAGTATGTAAGATTTTATGCTGATGAGGTAACTACTCAACAGTGGTCAGACATGTCTGAAGAGATTTATCATTGTATTATTTATAATAGCAAAAAGTTAGAAACAACCTAAATATACATTCACCAGTATCACAAATTTTCTGCCAGCCAGCTGTGGCTAGTGGCTAAGTACTCTGGAGTCCCCAAACCTGGGGATCATGCTCGCCTACCAGCTGAGACCTTTACAGACCCTGAGCCGTGTGTCCCCTTTTTGGTAAAACTGGGTGATGATAACCTCTGCCTCCTGGTGTAGTTGTGAGAATTCGATGTAATGTGCACTTAGCACGGTCCCCGGCATGTGGCTCGTGCCTAGTGGGGAACCGGCTCTTGTGAACAGCTCTTTTTTACCACAGGATGTGTGCACTCAGCAGAGAGAATGAGAGCGAGATCACCCTGCTGAAGGGACAGCCACCGCCACCCCTTCTCCTCTAGCCTCCTCTTGGGATTTTGGACACGCACACACACATGCCCCGTGTGATTTTTCAAGCTGCAGGAGCCAGGACTCGAACCATGCAGTAGGTCATGTGGGATCCAGCCACCTGTACTGCCACACTGCCTGCTGGCCTATTAACAACTATTAATATTTTTGTTTTATTGCAACAGGGTACATTTTGGGCATACACACACATGCTCGGTATTTTTATAAGCTACCTGGGATGGGATTTGAACCACAGTCATCCATGTGGGATCCAGCTCCGTATGCACAGGGCTTAACTGCTACACTGCGGGGCCAACCCAGTAATTGTTTTTAAATTATAAGTGTTACGCGTTTGATTCTGGAGACTGAGAATTGAAGAGGATGGATAGTCCCTAGCCTCGCGGCACACCTTGCATATGTTAAAAATGATAAATTGCATGTTATGTAATGCTGTTTATGTAGCGATCTGGCTTTTATTTTAGCCTCCAGCCTTGTCTCTTCTAGTATATCACCCATCTTATTATCAGAATGATTTTGCCAAAACATACTTCCGACCATGTTAGAGTTTGAAGCTTGAGTGACCCTGTGCCCGGTGGGACCCAGCACACATCCCGCCCTTGCCCGTCAGCTCCTGCACCCTACAGCTCCTCGAGCGTGCCCAGGCCTCCCGCATGGCGCGTGCTGTCTGGACGTGCCCAGTTGGTGTGTCTGCACGTGATCCCACCCGGGCCTCAGTTGGAGTGTGGCTTCCTCCCGGGCGTTGCCCCATGCCCCTCCCTCGAGCAGATGAAGCACTGCAGGGCCTGTCCATTGTATCTGCATTCAGGCACAGAAATGTCTTAGAGAATGCGCAGCATGTTACCAGGCCCAGCGGGCTGTTGGTGCAGCCCTTGCCTTCCAGGTCCAGGTCCCGTAAGGCGCATGGTGTTGCCTTTGTTCGCCACCATGCCCCAAACCACTGGCCTGGTACCTGGCCAGGAGTAAACATTAATCAGCTCTTATTGAATGGCAAGAGACATTAATTTAGAAAAATAATCACAATCTTTTTAGTTTAAAAAAAGCCACTGTGGGCTCAGCCGTGGTGGCTAAGCAACAGGGCGCCACTATGTGAGGCCGGGGCTTGGGGCAGAAGGTCCAGACAGTTCCTGCAAAAATGCCTACGTTGGGGGCCAGCAGGTGGCGTGGTGTTCACAGCTCTGGACTCCTACAGGGCCAGTCGTGGTTAGAGTCCTGTACCCGGTGGCCGGAGAATCAAACACAGTGCATGTGTGTTCATGCCCAGAGTCCCAGGAGGGGAATGGAGAAGGGACTGTGGCATGGCTGTCCCCCCAGGGGGTGGTTTCTCACTTCCCTCTCACTGTCTCTGTTTCTCTTTGGCGAGTACATGCACCATGTGGCAAGAACCTTTAGAAAAAAACCCTGCATCTCTCTTTCCGGTGAATAGAGCTCTTTTAGAAATGGGAAAAGCTGGGACCAGCAGTTAGTGTAATGGCTATGTCGCTGGGCTCCCGCGTAGTCGACCGTGGTTCGCGTCCCGGACCCAGTGGCTTACAGCTCACGCCGGGCGCGTGTGCATGCGTGCCCAAGATCCCGAGAGGAGAATGGAGGAGAAGGGATTGCGGTGTGACCGTCCCCCCTGGGGGGTGATTTCTCACTTTCTGTCTCTATGTCTCTCTCTGTTTGTCTGGCGAGCGCACACGCCCTATAGCGAAAACCTCTCCAAAAAAAAAGGCAAACCAAAAAAAGAAAACCTGTGCTTTGTGAAAAGGGCAGTGTACAGCACAGCTGTTAAGTGCTGTGCAGGGAAACTGGATGCCACTCAGGGTTCAAGTCCCAGCCCCAGTGGCTCGGAAATCATGCTGGGCACACTTGCACACTGAGGATCACGACGGAGGAGAACTGGAGATAGGACTGCAGCATGACCAGACCCCTCGGGGAGTTCTCTCTCTCTCTCTCTCTCTCTCTCTCTCTCTCTCACTTCCTCCACCTCCTCTCTCTCTCATGTATGTACACCTTTTGGCTTAAAAACATTGTTTTTAAAAAGGCAGAGCTATGTGGTCTCTCATTGTGCATATCTGTCCAGGTGTGTGTGTAGAGAGATGTCTTAGAGAATCCGACATATCACCAGGCCAGCCAGGTGGTATGGTGGTTAGGGCAGCCGTGTCTCACCTGGCGTGCTGCGCAGTTTGAGTCCTGAACCTGGCAGCTTGAAGAACCACGCCAGACATGAGTGTGCATGCCCAAAGTCCTGAGAGAATAACGGAAGAGAAGGGGTTGCAGTGTGGCCATGCCCCATCCCAGGGGTGGGGAGTGTGATTTCTTACTTCCCGCTTTCTCTACCTCTCTCTGTCTCTCTCTCTCTGGTGAGCACACATTTCCTATAGCAAAACTTAAAAAAAAATTACCAATAGTTACTTCTAAGTGTTGGGATTTTTATGGTTTTATATGTTTATACTTTTGTGCTTTCTTTGAAATTTTTGTAACGAGCATGTATCATTTTTATAACAACTCCAAAACCATTATCATTTTGGGAAGGCAGAGGAAAACACTGCCCTATTTCCCACTGTATGTGCCGTCACAGTGTTTGTGTATCCTGTTACTCATTTCGGCGTCGGTGGTGGGGAGACCTGTCGCCACAGCAAGGCAGGGCCAGCACGCATCCCTCTTCCCTTGATGACTCCAGACAGGCTGCAGTCAGTGGTGAACGTAGCGACCATTTGTTTGGCAATGTTAACCGTAGGCTTGCCAAGCACATCAGTGTTTATGTGAGGTTGGTTACTTTCTGCAGCTGCTTTAAAATGGCCCTATTGCCGGCGTCAGCAGGCGGCGAGGTGGTTGGAGCATTGGACTCCCACGTGGCTGACTGTGGTTCGAGTCCTGGACCTGGCAGCTTGCTTTCTCTCGTTCGCTCTCTGTCCCTCTCTGGTCAAATTTAAATGAATAAATAAATAAAGCTAAATAAAGTAATTCTTAAGAAAGAAAAAAAAAAAAAGACCCGACTGCTACTCCAGACCCCAGTGTGGATGCGGGAGCTGGGAGCTGTGTGTAGGCTCTGGTGTGTGTGCTGTCTGTCTTAGTAACACCTACACACATGACAGCCTCTCGGGGTTGTCCATTTCTTTTCTGTTATCATTGGCTCCAGAGACAAAAACCATTGGGACCGCTCGGAAGTGGAAGTCAGTCTTTGTCTCGGGGTCACAGTCGCACGCGCCGCTGAAGCTCCTGTCCTCCCTGGCTGTGCTCACCGTGCCACCGTGTGGGGCTGGTTCTACCCCTCTGGCCCGGCTTCCTGCCCACATCCACTCTCTGTGAATGTGCTTTACGAACAGTAAACCTCCCTCTTTGTAAAAGCCTTTCCTGGCTTCCTTTGGTTCCTAAAATAAAGGTCCCCCCTCTGTGGCCGGTGTGGCTCAACTGCTGCCTGTCTGCTCCAGCGTACCCTTGCACTTCAGCCCACGGGCCTTTCCGCGCACATGGTTCCGGCCCCTCCCGCAGCCTGCCACAGCCACGCCTGGTCCACGCCTGCTCCACGTGGCGCTCACCCAGCCCGCTTGCTCCGTGAGCGCCGCTGAGTGTGTGTCTGCATCCGTCCCTCACAAAGGCTCGAGCTGACCATTCCCCTACAGGCCTCCAGTTGGTCCCCTCTTTTGAAACAACCACCTTTGCCGTTTCGCATCTACTTGTGTGATTGTGTGGTTAATATGTGTTTTCCCACCAGCGTGTCCAGAGGAGCAAGGGCTGTTTCCAGTTCTGCTCACGTTGTCCCCACAGTCCTGGGTGACAGCACCCGATTCCCAGTCAGGAAGTCGGATTGGCAGTTGTTTCATAAATGTTTTTTTCACAGTTTATTTGCCTCAGGGTCCAGGTAAGGTCCATGAATTGGGATTGGTTAATCTCTGAAGTCTGTTCTGATCTTCAGGTTTCTTCGTTGGCTTTTGTTTTCTTGCTCTTATTTATTTTAAAACCAAAGTTGTTTTTCTTTTCTTTTCTTTTCTCTTCTTTTTTCTTTTAGTGTAAGGAAAAGATAGTTTATTAAGTAGACATACACTCCCGAGAGGTAGGAGCGGGTCTGAGCAGACAGAGTGGCTCACAAGGCCCCAAAGTTGTTTATCTTATAGAATGTCCATACTCTGAATTTTGCTGGCAGCATCCCTTTTGTATCATTTAATGTTTCTTTTTTCTCTACAGTTCTGTAAGTTCATGGTTGGACCTAGAGATCTGATCAGATTTGGGTTCAATCCTTTTTTTCCATAAGTGGCATGACACTCTCCATCAGGAGGTACATGATGTCTGGTGCTCTCTTTGTGGTATTAACAGCCATTAATAATTCCTAGCTCCATTCATTTATTAGGAGATGCAGAAATACTTCTGTAGACAGAACCTTCTTGTGTGCTGTTTGGTTACTCGCTGCTACAGTGTGTACAGAAGTAAGGGACATGTCAGCCCATCCTCCCGACCCGCCACGTTTTACAGGTGGTGGCTTCCGCTGCCTTTGTGGTAGGACCTTGGAGTGACTCCACAGGTGAGCAGGCCAGGAGGGGGAGGGTTCTAGCCTAGCAGCTGTGACCAGAGTGGGCCGTGTCCCAGCTCTGCGCGAGGTGGCTATCAGGCAGTCATCCTGGTCCCCCAACACACACTGCCTGTTACAGCAGTGGCTAGTTAAGGATGAATACGGGAAAAGCACGAGGTAGGTGAGTGATTGATTCTAGTAGTCCCTGAAAGGTTCATTCCAGCCATTCATCTCGTTCCCGCCGCTCTGCGCACCAACCCACCTTTCGCTTTGCTGTTCGTCTTTTCCCTACTCCTCTCCTAGAAGACGATGTAAACCCGTTCCCCGAAGTTCGGCCTCTCTTTACTAAATCTCTGGACTGTGCCAAGAGGCTTATAATCTGGAAAACAAGTGCAGCTTCCAAAAGCGAGGTCAGGGCTATGAGGAGACAGGGACGACATTAGCATGTAGACATGAGAAGCCTAAAGCTGGCCTTCGTAGTGGCACGGGGGTAGCACAGCATTCTAGGAGACTGACCGAGCGGGGTCCTGGCTCCAGTCGGGGATCACGTCAGACTTCAGTGCGCCCATGACCTGGGGAGCTGGGGTCAGATCCCAGCGCGGAGACCCCGTCGGGGGTGTGCCCCTGCATGTGTGTGCACGTGCGTGCACATGTCCGTGTGTCTCACCTATGAAGAGAGGAGGGGCAAGGCTTTTCTTTTCTTTTTTTTTTTTTTAATTAAGATTTTTTGCCATACAGTGTGTGCTCTTGCCAGAGAAGAGACAGTGAAAGAGAAAGTGAGAAATCACCCCTGTGGAATGGTCACACCACAGTCCCCTCTCCTCCATTCTCCTCCTGGAATTTTGGGCATACAGGCACATGCACTTAGCTTTATTTTCAAGCCACCAGGTCTGGGATTTGAACTCCAGTTGGCCCTGTAGGAGTCCAGCACCTTAACCACCACACCACCTGCTGGCCCCAAGGAGTGAACTTTCTAGAAAAACCTAATAGTATACCTAGTTTCAGAGCAAAGTTGGTCCTGGAGAAAATTAATTTAATCTGACGTCTAAGAAATGATTGGATAAAGTGAACTGTGGGTTTCCTCCCTGCCCCTCAAAATTTAGGAGTCACGTAGTCAGCAGACATCTGAATATCTGAGAATATTTAGGAAATAAAGTTGATCAAGCTTAGGGGTTGGATGTATGAACCGGGGGAGTAGAAGTCAGGAATGACTCTCCCGTTTCCATTGGCGATACAGTTAGTGGCATGAGGTGAGAGAAATGTGAGGGGAGATAGTGATTTCGAAGGTGTTACGAGTAAGGGACCAGCAGCTGGCGCAATGGTGACTCGGTCTCCGTCTCACGTGGAGGGTGGCCTTTACCCCCGCAGAGGACACAGTGCGAGGTGAGGACAGGCTGAAACCGCAGCACAACGCAGTCCTACTACCCCGAGGGAGAGGCACCTGGCAGCACCCGTGGCCGCTGGGCTCCCAGGGCGTTCGCTGAGCCGGGCCGGAGCCGGCTGGCCGGCTGCCTGCCCATGGCTGACTGCAGTGAGCGACACCCCGGCGGGTGAGAAGGTGGAGACAGTAGTCCAGCCAATGAAGTGCCCGGCGGGGAGAGGCGA
>NW_006159670.1:910268-912310 GCF_000334495.1 Tupaia belangeri chinensis
AGCCGGGGGGAAAGGGGGCCGTCCCGAAAGCCAGGGGCAGTGCCTAGACACGCAGAGGGGCCAGGCATCGGGAGGGGCAGCCGTCTCCCCCGGAGTGGCACAGTGGAGGTGGATGCGCAGGGGCTTGGGTCATTCTGGCGAGAAGTGCAGGAAACTGTTTCCTACACACAGGAGGGGACTCCGCGGTCGGAAGGTGAAGAGCCACAGTTCCGCACCGAATGGGCATGTCTAAGAGCCTCTGGGAAAGGAAGGTGACCGGCTGGGGCACTAGGGGACTGCAGGCCAGCCCAGGCCCCGGCTCCGGGGCGGAGATGCAAAGGGGAGCATCTTAGAGAGCTGTGTGATTTGTCTCGCAAGCCGGCCAGCGCTCTCTGTCCAGGTGTAGAGAAAATAGCCACCAGATTAACCCACAGTTGTGTTTCTAGGCAGGTAGGATGGAGCAGCTGAGGGCAGAGTCACCAAAACTAGCAGAAGTACAGATGTGATGGGCCCCAGGAAACCCTCAGTGTGTACAAAGGTCCATGCACGGGGTATTCTAGTCATTGCAAAAGAGCAGTGTCTTAGGGGAAGTAGAAAGTCGTGAGAGAAGGAGATTGACCGAAAAGTTGAGGCTGCCTGGTGTTTATGAGGCGTGGACTGTGGCTCCCACAGGAAGGCTGGGTGAGAAGGAGCCACATGGGGGCTCGTGGCTCTCCAGTCTGGGCTGGGAACCAGGGACCACGCAGCAGTGCGTTTGCCTTGGCGCGGTGCAGGCCAGTCCACCGCACGCCCCCTGGCTGCAGTGAGAGAGCCAGCCCTCCTCGGGTTCCCTCTGCTGAGTCATGACGTGGACAAGAGGCTGTCTTAGGACGGTGTCATTTCTTGGAAATAAAGACCCTAGTCCCTCTGAAAGAAGTCAGCTTAGGTCTGTCCTCAGTGAAAGTCTCAGGAAAGATTCTTGGGTCCCAAGTTCTAGGCTCATCTTGGTCTTTAGAATAAATGCACCCAAATATCTAGCTAGATCATGGCGGGGGGATTGGCAGTAGCCCGGAATAAGAAGCTGTGTAGGAAGATACTAAGACTAAAGCCTGGGCCAGCGCGTGTGGTCGTTACGGCGCCATTCGAGTCCCAGACCCAGTGGCTCGAAACTTACGCTGGGTACATGGTATGTGTGTGCCCAAAATCCTGAGAGGAGAACGAAGAAGAGATTGCAGCATGGCCGTCCTCACTGGGGGGATGATTTCTCACTGTCTCTCTGGCGAGCACATGTGCCCATGGCAAAACCTAAAAAAAATGTTTTAAATGAAGCTTGAAGACTGGGTGTCTACACTGAAATGAATGTCAGAAACGGGGTTTATTGTGAAAGTGCCTGTGGCCGCACGGGGTGGCCATAAGACGCAGCACCAGTAGTAGCACCAGCCGCTCCTGTGGGCCCGAGTGCGGCTGAGCTGAGGGCCCTCATCCAGAGCCCTCACGAGGCCGCAGCGTCTGGGGGCGCAGTGCAGAAAGGGTCACTCACGGCTGTCGGCAGGCCGCCAGCCACAGCCCTCGTCCACCTCCCTTGGAAGAACCCTTCCATCACCCATGTCTATGCACCCTCACTGGAAGCGAGTCATTAAATCTAGCAGGCCGAGGGGAAGGAGCCCGTAAGGTGGTGAGTACCAAGAGGCACGGGTCACTGAGACCTGCTTAGACACCGTAAAGCCGTAATACACGCCTGGCATGAGTTTTAAGCCACCAGGTCCAGGACGCGAACTGCGGTCGACTACATGGGAGTCCAGCGACATAGCCATTACGCCAGCTGCTGGTTCCCTTGCCCGTCATTCTTCACCTGCTCCCCACCACACACACACGCACATGCACACACGCCCACACTCTCTCATCCGGTAGACTGGTTCTTTCATACCTCTGCCTCTGCCTGGACTGCCCCGTGGCTAACCCCCTCCTCCCGTGCATCGGCTAAGTTTCTCTTCATAGTTGAAGTGAAGAATCAGATGCCGTTTTGTGCCGGAAGCCTTCTCTGGAGTCCCGGGAGAAGGTTGCATGCCCGCCTGTGCACACGC
>NW_006159670.1:912412-936376 GCF_000334495.1 Tupaia belangeri chinensis
GGTCCAGGACGCGAACTGCGGTCGACTACATGGGAGTCCAGCGACATAGCCATTACGCCAGCTGCTGGTTCCCTTGCCCGTCATTCTTCACCTGCTCCCCACCACACACACACGCACATGCACACACGCCCACACTCTCTCATCCGGTAGACTGGTTCTTTCATACCTCTGCCTCTGCCTGGACTGCCCCGTGGCTAACCCCCTCCTCCCGTGCATCGGCTAAGTTTCTCTTCATAGTTGAAGTGAAGAATCAGATGCCGTTTTGTGCCGGAAGCCTTCTCTGGAGTCCCGGGAGAAGGTTGCATGCCCGCCTGTGTACTCGCACAGCCTGTCAAAGCACTTCCATGCCGAGCCCCGCCAGGCCGTGAGCAGTGAGCGCACACACGTCTCACCCGGCGTGTCCCTGGTGACTAGCACACTCCCGGATGCAGTAGGAGCTCGGTCACTGCTGGTTTCCTGTTGCATGTAGGCTGAAAGTACGTTCTAGAAGCACTCAGTAGCTGTAGCAGTGAAAAGAGATGCAGAGTCTGTCTTTTTCTGTGGCCTGTTCCAAATTGAGAAGCAGCCCTCGAGGACTAAGCAGCAGGAAAAATCCAGACACGCACACTCAGGGGAGACTAGAAAGGGTGCCACTCTGGGCCAGCCCGAGGTTTCCCGGTGTGGGCGCGAGCAAGTAGGTTTTATGTTTTTATATGGGAAGACAAACATCTCTCTCAAGGTAGGATTCTTTTAAATCATCTTTATCAAGGGATGATTAGGATGTACCCATTTAAAATGTACAGTTGAATTAGTTTTGAAAAATGTACTTTTCTCTTAAAAATGCTCTTGCAAGTAGTGGTCTAAAACATGCTTTTGTGAACTAGCCAGGAAAACCTAACCGTGGGCCATAAAACGACTTTGCGGAAGTTCCAAGCAACCCTCTTAAAAATGACCTTTGAGTTTTACCCTCTAAAGAACTTGTTATAGCACATGCGTAATCTCTGCGTGAGTGTTTAATCATTACCTGTTAGAACCCTGAGCGACCACTGAGGAAGGCATCGTTAACCATTTCCTACGTGGTCTGCCTAAGAGCACGCTAGCTGTGAGTTGTGAAGGTTGCAGCTAGCAAGCCAGCTTCTGACTTGTAACCGAAGGTGAGCTTCATGCACAGAAAGAAGTTACAGGCTCTCGGTTCCACAACTCAGGGAACCGGGGTACACTTGGGGGTGCTGATTTCCTCTGCCCTCTGTGCGCTCCAGAGTGGGGGCCTGCACTCAGCCCTCCTAGCCCACCGTTCCCATCACGCGTTCCTGTCCCCACACCCCTCTCCAGTGAGCGGAGCATTCTGTTTGAAAGACACTGGACCCTGCAGGGCTGCCCCCCGACCTACTAGGCCTAAGACTACCCGTGGTACTTCTGTCTGAACAAACTTGTGTTCTAGCTATCTTGAAAGGTTGAGAACTGCAACGGGGTGTCCACAAATACTGCTTTCTGATTGAATCCTATCCTGTGTGTGTATCTCTTTCATTCATTCATTCCAGTTCTGTGCATGAGAAAAAAGACAGAAGGGTGGAGTGGACAGACAGCACAATGGGGTATCGGTGCCACAACCCACTCCCAGCCCTCAGGCAGCCGCAGATCCTGGGCCCCACAAGCCCTTTGTATTCAGAGAGGTCTCCAGACCCCAGTGGGAGCCTTCCCTGTGGAGGAGCTCGCAGGGCACCGCGTGCCGTCGCCACCTGCCCAAGTGCTGTCCACATCACGTTTTGTGTGTGTGTGTGTGTTTTCCAAAAGAGAGATTTTTGCTGTTGGTTGTGTACACTCTCCAGAGAGACAGAAAGCAAGAAGTCACTCCCCAGGGGGCATGGTCACACTGCAGTCTCCTCTCCTTTAGGTTTTGGGCATGCACACACACGCGCCCAGTGTGAGTTTTAAGCCACTGGGTCTAGGACTTGAACTGCAGTCGACCACATGGGAGTCCAGCAACATAACCATCACGTCACCTGCTGGCCCCTCATCAGTGTTCATCGTCGGTGAGTGGCCTCAGCTGCGGCCTGTGTGCTGTCCCTCGTGTTGGTCTGCAGCCACCGCTCCTGTGCAGATATGCATTCTGTTTTCAGCTCAGTGCCGACCTCTCTTCTGGGTCTGCCTCACCCAGGAACGCCCCCTTACTTACCATTTATCCAGCCACCGGCACCTCCTTCCTCACTTCCAGTCGGCTCTCAGATAATTGGTTTCCTCCCCTGCACCCTCCAGGGCCCTGCCCCGCCCACTCTCACCTCCTTCACCCGCGCCCTCAGAGCCAGGTGGCTGTCAGAAGTGCCTTTCCCGAATTCCAGCGTGAGCTCTTCGTGCTCCGTAAGGCACAGTCCGCGTTGTGCCATCTCCCTGCCTAGAGTGCAGTGGCACTGCCGCATCCACAGCTTAAAGCCAGCATCTTCACACGCGAGGTCTGGGACCGGTCAGTCCAGCCAGTCTCGCCGCACGCCTTGCACACGTGCTCCTCCCAGTCTCCCGTCCCCAAAGTCAAGGCCTCCCTGAAATAGGGCACATGCGCTCACGGAGGGGGGGGAGTGAGAAAGCACCCCCATGGGAAAGGTTGTGCTGCAATCTCTTCTCCATCTCTCCCTCCTTTTGGGATTTTGGCATGTGTGCACACGTGCCTGTTGTCTTTCTCCAGCCACCAGGTGCAGGACTCGAACTCTGGCTGGCCATATGGGATCCAGCCACCTTCAGCACCACAGCACCACCCCACAGACAGGCTGGCCTGACTGTTCCTTATTCTATGGAGCCTTTATTAGTCCCTAAGCAGGTAGTTGCTGCTGCGTGTCCCCTAGCATTTTCACATTTCTCACCTAGGTGCTTATATCCACTGCAGTGGTTTACGCTCTTACATCTTTCTACAGTAGAAGCGTTAAGCCGCTCTCATAAGCCGTAAGATCTTGGAGTACTTGGACTGCAGCAAATTTGCACTTATTTTTCTGGGAATTTGAATATTCCTTTAGTGCTTTTCATCAGTCAACTTATATTTAACTGAATGTAGTTCCACTTCTCTCAGTCTGTTAAGAATATTACCTCAGGGCCAGCTCGCAGCATGGTGGTTCAGGCAGCAGCTGGGTCTCACGTGGCCAGCAGTGCGGCTAAATTCAACTGGTGGCAGGAAAAACTACGCCAGCACGTGTACACGCATGTCCAGAACCCTGGGAGAAGAATGGGTGAGCCGAGAAGGGATTGTGGTGTGGCCACCCCTCCTTGAGGCATGCTTTCTCACTTTCTTTCTCCTTCTTTTTCTCTTCTTGTACATATACCGTATAACAAACAAAAATTTTCTAAAAAGTAAAAACCAAAAAATATTACTCTTAAATTTCTTCAGTGTTTGCTTACCACCACACTGTAATTATGTAAGAAACCTTTTCTTCAGTTTTCCTTTAATATATTCTTAATAACTTCATAGGTAAAACTCATTTTGAGCAGTTATACTGGCCATCCTTTGCTGCCCCCAGTTTGTTCTAGGCCTCATGTGCTTTTGGGTCGAGGGGAGTGAGAAATCACCCCCAGAGCCCTTACCCAGCTGCACAGTCCTTATCCAGCATCAGCCTCTTGTGGTTTTGAACATGCATCTTACACATGCCTGTGTTTTTCAGGCCACCAGGTCCCGGACTCCAGCTGCCCGCTTGGCCATGTGGGATCCAGCTGCTTTAAGCTCCAGGCCATCTGTTGGCCCAGTGGCCACAGTTTTAATCATGTGCTTAGCTGTTTACCATAAAGACTGTTCATCTGAGGACCAGCAGTTGACGTAATGGCTATGTCGCTGGACTCCCATGTAGTTGACGCGGTTCAAGTCCTGGACCCGGTGCCTTAAACTCATGCCAGGTGCGTGTGCATACGTGCCCAAGATCCTGAGAGGAGAATGGAGGAGAAGGGATTGCGGCGTGGCCATCCCCCCCCCAGGGAGTGATTTCTCACTGTCTCTCTGTCTCTGTCTTTCTGGTGAGCGCACACGCCCTATGGCAAAAACCTCTCCAAAAAAAAAAAGACTGTTCGTTTGGAGTACCACAGATGAGTCATCAGTATGTACCTGTCATGCGATTACACTCCCTGTCATGTGCTTCATTTCCAGGGCTCAGCTCCACGAGTGGACCCTGAGACGGCCAGTGTCCTGAGCTCTGGTAGCGCTCACTCCGCTCCGCGAAGACTGACCAGTCACCTGGGCACTAAGGTACCGGACGTGCACCCCGGTTGCTGATGCGTGAGCTTTGCTCAGTCTGCGTATGCGTTTTCTAGAGAATTCTCCTTCAGTCTCATGAAGAAACATGGTCTTTTTATATAAAGAACTATAAACAAAGGGAACATGAAGACTGTTAACGAGTGCCCAGTTGGCTAGTTTATTCCTTTTCAGCCTTATCCGTCTCTCTGAGTGCCCTAAGCTCTCACCATACTGGCTCGTATCCTGCTTCCTGAATGTCCTCTGTGACTTCCCACCTCTGTGCTTACCTGGAGTGGCACCGCCTCCCTCCACCTCATCGCAAACTGCCTGCAGAGTCCTGCCAGCCTCCCACACTCCTGCTGGGCTTTGCTTCTTCACCAGACACGTGCCGATTCCCAAAGTCCGCTCCCCTTCCCGGTGACCCATCTGCCACCTCGGAGTCACCAGCCGTTTTGCGTGATGCTCCCTGGTGTAAGGCAGGAGTTGTGTTCCGCGTGCCTGCTCAGTGGGCACCTCCATGTCCTCACTGGAGGGGTGAGAGAGCAGGTGGAGCCGATGCCAGTCGTGGGCTTTCTTAGCGCATCTCAGATGTTGCAGATATTTTAGAATTTGGGAATAATATTTGATAAGAAAATAATGATTCTGTAATTGTTTTAAAGCCAAAGGCTTTAATGTTGTATTAACTAAGATGGAATTCTAATGTTAACAATATTTTTTTAGTTAAGTCTAAATACTTACTTCCATTCATTATTCTCACACAATACTCTTCCCTAACTGTAAGTAGTATAATGGCTGTTAGCCACATTACTGAAATCGCTAATGTTGATTTAAGAAGGGAATTTTCATTGATCACATTATCAGTCTCAGATTTAATTTTTTTATAATTCACAATAGTTACCACTCAGGACCTCTCCTATGCCAGTAACCGTGCTGTGTGTCCCTTGTCTCTGATCCTCTCAAAAAACCATGTGCTGTTCTTACCCTCTGAAAGACTGAAGCAGAAGACAGTTTCCAGAAGCTCTTATATCTTTACATAACAGTTCAGCTCCAGCCCTGTCCCTCATCGACGTGGACTTCTCTGTAAGGAGCCCTTGCAGTCGACAGTGCTGTGGCGTGATAGCAGCAGGCGGAACACTGTTTCCTTCTAAGGCCTACTGTAGGCTTCGGGGGCCCCTGCTGGCCGGCACACGCATTATTTCATTCCTCACAGAGAAGACCCCGTTAGCTAGGTAAATGCTTCTCATTTGGTGACTCAGAAAACTGAGACCAGACGTATCAAATACCTTCACTAGCATCACACAGCTTGCTTGCACGTGCTGGGGCCAAAATGTGTACTGCAGTGTGATGAGTACCCAGTTATCCGCAGCCCTCCAGTGCCTCCTCAGAACGCGACTGTGGCCACGGTGTGCACGGAAGTGTAGTGAGAGCCCGTTCACCCCCGGCCTCGACTCTCTTCTCAAGGGGACTGTTGAATAGGTAGTTCGTTTCCGTGCTGTAGGGTGTGTAGCAAGACTTCGGGTCTCTGCCCTCTGAGTACCCTTTCCACTCCCACCCTGCAGTCGTCACAGCAGAAATGTCCCCAGGATGTCGCCAGATGTGTGCTGACAGGGCAGAATTCCCATGATCGAGAACACTGATTTAAAGACTTGGTGCTTTCCTCATGGGACAGCTCTCCTATATAACAATAGCCTCTAGCTTTAAAATGAGCCTCCTGCTGGCCCGCTATAACTGGGTGACATTTTCCTGTTTACATTCTGCTTCCGTATACTCCTGGAACTCATTCTCACAGTAACGACAGCTTACCACTTGCTTTAAAAATGGCTGTGCATCCTGGCTTTGCCGTTTATCATGGTGTTGGCCTTTTTATGACAAACTGTTTTTACATGTATAAAGGAGAAGTTATATAGTTTATATATATAGCTATATAGTTTAACAGAATTAATGATGGCTAAAAAACATTGATTGTAATTGTTGCAGCATAGTTTCTGTTTATTGATGATAAGAAGATTAAAGGAAGTAGAATAGAATTTTAAGTCATGTAAAGAATTTGGTTAAACCACATTTCTCTGTGTGCATGTGTATGTGAGAGAGAGAGATTAATTGATTTTCACTCTAATAAACAGATTGCCACTAACTGATCAAGAAAAGCAGTGATTTTTAAATATAAAAAACATACTTTCTCTTTCAACACTGCGTATAGTACCACTGTTATTCACTCACATAAACAAATGGGTGAGGATATGGATTTCGAAAGGATACTCATTACCTTACTCTGAAAGGTTTTACGTATACATTTATATATATGTATACCGTATATAAACACGTATAACATATAGTGAGTCATTTATTGTAACGTATTTCATGCGTGTGCATGTACTTCATACACACGCACATTTATGTGAACGGAGCCCCCTCGGTGCTGGCTCCCCGACGCTGACGTGGTAACTCTGTCTCTAAACCCGTCTGGCCCGCAGGTGGAAATGGTGTACTCGCTGCTGTCCATGCTTGGCACTCACGATAAGGACGACATGTCGCGGACCTTGCTGGCTATGTCCAGCTCCCAGGACAGCTGCATATCCATGCGACAGTCGGGGTGTCTTCCTCTCCTCATCCAGCTATTACATGGCAATGACAAAGACTCTGTGTTGTTGGGAAACCCCCGGGGCAGTAAAGAGGCTCGGGCCAGGGCCAGTGCAGCACTCCACAACATCATTCACTCACAGCCTGATGACAAGAGAGGCAGGCGTGAAATCCGAGTCCTTCATCTTTTGGAACAGATACGCGCGTACTGTGAAACCTGTTGGGAGTGGCAGGAAGCCCATGAGCAAGGCATGGACCAGGACAAAAATCCAAGTATGTTCTCTGTGTGCACGTCTAAGTACATGTTTCAAAGCAAATGTGCGAGTTTTAGAATTTAAGAAAAATTTTAGTTCTATTTTCTTCATTAGTAGGAGGGGGAAATTCATATTAGCCATCTACCCTGCAAACATATTTTAAAGCTTACATCTATATTTGCCTAGAAAAACTTAGCGAAGGAAAACGTCATCCCCACTACTGTGCAACCAGGAAAGAACAGTAAATCCAGAGAGATGAGCACTTAGAGCGCGGGTCTGTCACACGCGCCTGCACGTCGGAGTCACACAAGGTGGAGAGATGGAGGAGGGGTCGCGGCACGACCACACCCCACTGGGGCTGCCTCCCCCACCCCATCTCTCTCTGGTTCTCTCTGGCACGTGCCTTCTGGCCAGTTTAAAAGAAGAAAAAGCATAGTAGATCTAGAAAGAACGTGAGTAAGTGTGTTGTTGTCCCTTCAGTGGATTCACCTCAGGAAAGTGACTTTACGTGAGTCCGTCAGCCGATGGTGACCATCCGTTCAGTGGACACAGTGCTGTGTCTGTTACCTGGCCCTCAGACAGCCTTGCAAAGTAGGAAAGCCAGATAGTACCACCTCCATTTTACGGAGGAGGAGACATGAGTCATGCCTGTGGCCTCACAGCTAGAAAGTGGAGAGCCAGAAACAGAAACCTGACCTCGTGGCTCTCGGCTCAGGGTTCTCCTCCCTCCTACACCGTTTTGCTCCAGGCAGTGAGGGTGACAGGCCACCCAGCTCCTTGGGCAGGGGGGACCCTGGGCCCCCAGCCCTCTCCCTCAGGGTAAGGAAACATGGAGTTGAATTAGGACATCTAAAGACATAACTCACTTCATTCTTATAGCCCAGAATCAGAAGCAGCAAGTTCATAAGGTAAGGCTTTCCTTTCACCTGATAAGAATGCATACACTGGAACCAGCAGATAATGTAATGGTCATGTCACTGGACTCCCACGTAGCCGACCACAGTTCAAGTCCCGCACCTGGTAGCTCAAGACTCACGCTGGGCATGTGTGCGTGTGTACTCTGAATCTCAAGAGGAGAACGGAGGAGAAGGGATTGTGACATGGTGGACCCCCTTGGGGGTTGATTACTTTCTTTTTGTCTCTGTCTCTGTGGCAAGTGCACATGCCCTATAGCAAAAATCTCTCAAAAAAATACATGCACACACAAACACACTCACACATGTGTGTGCATGCACACAAGAGGAAGATGACTCTGTTGTATCCACATAGGATTTGGGGAGCAGGAAAAAGTGAGGGTCAGAGCATGACTTAGGAAGCTGTAGCAGCTTTGTTTCTAAGTTTAGTATAAAGATGAACTTGTTTAAAATCTGAAAATTAACCAGAATAGGAAAAAAGCAGAGGAGCTGGTCCTTGCTTCTGTGTGTCTTAGGAATGAGCAGACCAGATGAGGCAACTTCCGGGAAGGACACACCAGTTCAGATTGTTTTCTTAGCTATCTCGGTGTAATGGCCTGTACCTTACACTCTTAGTAGCTGTTTTGGAAAAGTTAACTGGTGAGTTGTGAACCCTTGCCCATGATGTTACGGTGGAGGTCTGTTTGCTTCCTTTTCTTTCAGAGTTCTTATTTACTATCTAGTATATGTATAGCTATCTAACAAGCTTTCTCTGCCATCACATTTTTCCACAGCCGTGCACTTTTTACCCACACTCATGACAATAGCTCAATTAGGAATTAGGAACAAAATTAAGCAGTTTCATACCAGAATGGTTTTACTCTTTCATGCAGTCAGGGTAACTTTATTAGTTATTTAGAGTCATAGCATAAACTTATGAAGGGCTTCCGACAGATTGAATGAAGGGCAGTGAGTGGTACACAGTTCCGTCCGAAGGTCGCCAGAGAGCATGTGCATTTGCTGGGGGCTTGAGAGGGAAGGAGGAGAAAGTGAGAGCACTTCTGGGGAATGGTCACACCACAGAGTCCTTCTTTATTTTCCCCCATTTCAAGATTTGGGGCACAAACACACATCCAGCAAGTTTCCCAAGCCACCAGGTCGGTGCTTAGAGCCTGCGGTCAGCCATGTGGAGCCCAGCCGCCTTAACCACCGTGCCAGGGGCTGCTCCGAGTGGCACACAGTTTTACGGAAAGGAAAGTCCTTTACTCAGACGTGCTGGGCCGTGTGTACAATGCTCGTCATTTAGCGAATGTCGTGGCCTGCTGAGTCTGTGTGTGAGGGATGTGTTAGTACCCACGTACTTGCGAGTGAGGTGGACTCTCTGTCGTGAAGTAACGGAGCGCGTGCTTTGTGTGATTTGTCCTCAGTGCCCGCCCCGGTCGAGCACCAGATCTGCCCTGCGGTGTGTGTCTTAATGAAACTTTCATTTGATGAAGAACATAGACATGCAATGAATGAGCTCGGTAAGACAGACACGTTTCTTAATACCACAGATAGTACCGGAAGCTTTACGTGCCGGTAGGCGTTCATAGTAAGTGGAGACTGTAATCACAAATTGTTTCTAGTGACGACTGCTTGGGCACAGGACCACTGGCTTCGTTCCAGTGCTTCCCCTTTGTAACAAAAGCCCAGGTCCTGGTTTCCAAAACTGCTACTGTCATAAACTGTTCAGAAGTTTAAAAGTCCTAGCCATGGAATGAAAAGGTTACTACGCGGGCAGCTCCTTGTCCCTGTTCCAAGGTGGAGCCTATGTGACAGCTGGCGGGCGGGCGCAGTGCGGAGCAGCTCCGCGCTCTTGAACTCTGCCAGTCACTGACAAGCACAGAGGAATGGAGGTTTGGGCTCATTTTCATGGTTCTCCGTACTTTCCTGGATTTTCATCGTAAGCAGCATGGTCTCTGGATCTGGTCAGTACAGAAAGACATGTGCTCTAAGTTGGAAACACTCAGTTAATTTTAGAAGGGATTCTAAATTTAGAAATCTGTTAGCACACGAGACAGTAGCCTGCACACATCAGTATGACCAGAACGCCTCCCACTTCTCCTGGGGTGGCGTCTGTTCTTCTTAGCTTTCTAGGTTCATCTCACACGTGACACTATAAACCAGGTCATGCTGACCACCTCCTGTGAGCTGGCGTGTTCTGGTCAGGCCACAAGCAAGACCTGCATGCCAAGTGCCCTGCGGTGTGGCTGTGCCCTCACCCTGAGGATGCTCAGAGCGCCCCGCGGTGTGGCCGTGCCCTCACCCTGAGGATGCTCAGAGCGCCCCGCGGTGTGCGAGCGCCCCGCGTTTGGGCAGGCCACAAGCCAGACCTGCATGCCAAGTGCCCTGCGGTGTGGCCGTGCCCTCACTGTGAGGACGCTCAGAGCGCCCCGCGGTGTGGCCGTGCCCTCACCCTGAGGATGCTCGGAGCGCCCTGCGGTGTAGCTGCACTCTCACCCTGAGGACATTCTGAACACCTCTGAGTGTGGCCGTGCCCTCGTTTTCATGCCATTTTGTGTCATGTCCCCTCCCAGCCCCACTTTGAGTTCCTGCCACCCTCATCATTGCCATCCATTGTTTGTCGTAGAAGTGGTGAAGCCTAGAGACTCTTAAACACAGAGAAATGGAGTGCCGAGCACGAGTGCTGCCCACCCGCAGTGCCCACTTCAGGGCTCTGCGAAGATGCAGCCCTGCCCTCTGGCCACACACTCTTCCCGCAGGCCTTCACGTGGCCCTCCTGATTCTCTTTCTTCCTCCGGTCTCTGGCCTCCTCTGGAAGTTCAGCGAATCTTAGGTGTTCTCCCCGTTCTCCCCTACTCCATACAGTCTCAGCGTTTGTGAGAACTTGGTTTTTTTCTTTAGTAGTGATGGGAAGGGGATAAAAGTAATGAACGAACAGGAAAATTACCCGATTTCAAGGTACCCCAAAGTTTTGTGCGTGTTCCTGTGCTGCCGTGACTGTAGACGTAGGACTGACACGTCGACCAGCGTCTCAGTGTTTGTTCCTCTTCCTTCCTCAGGCAGGAAGGCTACCCGGGGCATTTCATCCCAGGAGCTAGGGCAGGGGCTTTCAGGTGAGGAGCAGGATGGGGCCGTTGGGGGTGTGGCTGCTGGGGCATCGCCACAGGGGTGACCTTCTCACTCCCAGCCTCGGGTTAGGAGGAGGAGTATAAAACAGCCCAAGGCATCTGGCAGTAAGGGGTAAGGAGGGAGGAGGTCCTGGGCAGATGAAAGGAGAGTCCTAAGCCCAAGGAGCTAGGGCTGTCATTGTTACCTACAAGAAGAGTCTCAGCCATGTAGGTTTGCACCTGTTAGTATGGGGAGTTGTAGATTATGTCATCAGAAATACATGTTTATTCCAGAAGCTGTCCTAAGCACAAGACTTTTACAGTGATTAAGACATAGACCTGGCTCTCAAGGAGCTTGTGGCATTTGTTCATTAGTGTTTCACAAACTCTCCAGATAAGTCCCAGGGAGGGGCACTTTAGATCACATGGACACTCTAGCCCTGGAGTGGACACACTCTCCAGGGCAGGGGCTGAGGAGCCAGTTACTAACTGGCCCAGGTGGCTCTCAGGGTCAGGAGACGGTGAGACGCCGACCCGAGGGGCAGTGACGCCGGGCCCTGGCGCTGGTTTTAGTATGAAGCATTTGACGCTGATGCTGATGGACCAAACCAAAAGAAACAGAAATAACATACTTTTAAACCAAATGTTATTTCTCTATTACCTTTCCTTAACAAATGTCTAAATGGCACAAGCACCAAGAAGAATGTGGAAGGCAGGCTCATCCTCCTGCTGTAAGGATCCCCGCTCGGTCTGCCATCTCACGTGCTATTGACGGTCTTTTCCATTAGCGCGTTCTGCGTGCTTTCGTTAGCAGCCACCATATCTTTCTTTAGTCTTTGTTTTCAGAATGAAGTCCTACATTTTTATTTCTCCCATTCAGAATACTCAAACTGCTGATCAGTTATTATCCTTAAACCTTTAGGTGCATCTTATGTTTCTCAAGATAGCGTCCAAGATGTTGGGACACGGGTGGGATTTGACGCAGACACGGGCGTACTCTCCTGTCGGAGCGATGGCACTCTGCCTTCTGTCTGGCGTTCGGGGACCTCGTCAGCATAGTTGGCCCTGGTCTTTCTTCTGCGGTGACTCCCACGTCCCTTTGCTGGGTCAGACCTTTCTGTTCTTACACCGACTCCTTCTCTACCCAAGTTTAGGAGGGTGGATTCCTGGAAGCTCTGCCCAAGGCTCTCTTCCCCCCTGCCCAGTGTCATCCACTCCCGCAGTTTCAGTCAGTATTTTTCGGATTTGCATTTCCGTCCAAGTTCTCTGCTGAGTTTTAGACATTGCAGAACTGCTTCTCTGACTCCTCTCCTTAAATGGTATTTCAGACACTTCTAACTCCACTGTCACGAAGGATCAGTCACTGCCCCATCCTTGTCTCTGTCTCTTCCAGGGCTCCCTTTCTCAGAAATTGGCATCCTGATCACCCCCATCGCTCGAGCCAGAATCTTGGATTCATCCATGCCTTCATCCTCAACCCCACAGCTAGTAACTGAGTGCTTTGGTTCTTCTTAAATACGGCTCAGATCACAGCCTTGCTCCCCAGGGTAGCCCAGCCACCTTCTCCCGTTCTGCAGTGCCAGGTCTTCCTTCAGTCCCTTCCCATCAGAATCCATCCTGCACACTGCAGCCATGGCGGTCCATGCAGAATTCCCACAGGGCAAAGGCTCCCTCCCCGGCCTGCTCCTCAGCGTGGCACACTGGTCTCATGTGCCCACTCGTGGCCTCGTCTGTGGCCCTCTCCTTGCTGCTGGCCGCTGCAGTGGGAGCCCTCCCACGTGTGGTGGCCTGGAGGGCTTCTCACTCCCGCCCTGTCCTGTTAGGGCTCATCCCCCCTTAGTCTCAGCAGATTCCATCTGCCTTGGTCTGGAGACATCCCCACTCCTGCATCTCACCCTGTGCCTCTGCACAATCGCCCCTTCACTCATTGGTTCTCTGTTTTGCTCTAACTTTAAGCTCATTTATGACAGCGGCTGACTTGTGTTCACTGACTATATTGTTCCTCCATCCATTCATGATTTAGAAACTTTCTAAATATGGTTTGGATTTTCTTTAACCAAATTAATTTTCACTTATCTTCATTCAAACTCATCTTCAGTTCTCTACTCATAAAGAGTTACATGGATCCTCCTACAGTTAAATCCCTGGAATCTTGACCCATGATTAGAACTTAGTTATGTAAACTTACAAATTCTTTTCTGTTCTGATTCTTTCAGATCTTTACAGAAATATTAAAGTACTGGTTTTCTGTCAGATTGATGACGTGCTTGAACTTCAGTGTCTAAGAATCGCCTTTCGTGCTCTCTCTGCCACTTCTCAGTGACAGAGCACTATCGCAGGCCGTGGTCATTACTGTTTGACGATGAATCGTCTTTTGAATAGCCTCCGTATGCATTTGATCTTTCTTTTGTTCAGTCCCTCACCATTCGCTTCACTTTATTTTAACCCCTTCCTTTGTGTCTTTACCTCTCCTTCCCCTTACTTCCCTCCTTGCCTTCCCAGCGTTGACCGCCGTGGGCATTGGTGAGTGTACCCGGTGGTGAGAGTCGGGGCAAAGAGAATGCTAAATCCTCAGGTAGTCAGTATTCAGTACTGTCACAGAAAAGTAAGAACTTAACAGACAGACACACAAACTAGGTTTGTAAAACATGGCAATAAGTTGAACAGGCAAGTCTTTTACATTTAAAACACAACTGTGCTTCATGCAGTGTCATTAAAAATTAAGACATTCCTGTGAGTAAATACTTGGATTAAAAACGCTGAGCAGGTAGGCCACAGTGTGTAACACGAGGTGTAGAGCCCTAGTCGTGAGCAGTGAGCAGCACTCCCTGCCCCGTCCGGGAGGCGTGCTGCTCGGAGCGGCCGGCCTCAGTGCTGGCAGAGCGCCGTGTCTGAGGGCGGACAGAGATCGGTGCCCTTTATTCAGCGAGGCAGAGCTGGAGGTGGGGACGGAGAGACTTCTGGACATGTCATGCAGGAGCCCTTTGTGACAGTTTTGTGTCTTGTAATTATGAGGCAAATGTAACCAGATATTCTGTCTTTGAGCTTTTTCACTCTAACACCTCAGTTGCTAACTTAGTACCAGTTGCGTTACTTTAGAGTTTTGTCTTTTTCCTCTTGCCCTGTTTGATCAGGGGGACTGCAGGCCATCGCAGAGTTACTGCAGGTGGACTGTGAGATGCACGGACTCACCAGTGACCACTACAGCATCACGCTGAGGCGCTACGCCGGGATGGCCCTGACAAACCTGACCTTCGGCGACGTCGCCAACAAGGTGTGTCTCCGTGCCTGCCCTGAAGACTCGGGTGCGAGCTCGTTGACTCTCAGACTGTTCACCGCGTGCTCTCTGTCACTCCCCTCCCTAAACGACACCAGCAAAAGCACCCTCTACCCACTGCGCCCTGCCCTGGCCAGCTGTCTCACGCCGGCACAAAGGCAGAAGCACACCCACACGTGGGGCAGAGCGGGGACCGCCTGCGGTGTCTGCCACCCAGGCCAAGTCTGCACGCGTGCTGACCCCCACGTGACAGACCTTACTCTCAAGCCCGAGTTCATCAGTTCTTATCACTTTACTTTCCCAATTTGGCAAGGGGAGAGCAAATGGCCAAGAATTAGGGGGTGTCAGTCTTTCACTTAGGTAATCTTGTGGATAAAATATCCGATAAAATAAAAATGAGACAGTGAAACTACATTTGCAATTTAGCAGTGAGAATAAAGTGCGCTTGTGGTACCTCACTGATGACTGTCGCGTCGAATCTTGCAGGCGACGCTGTGCTCCATGAAAGGCTGCATGAGAGCGCTAGTGGCCCAGCTGAAATCCGAGAGCGAAGACTTACAGCAGGTACTGCCTAGGGCTCCTGCGCTGTCGGCAGTGGCAGGTCGTAGCCTGGCTTAGACCAAGGCATGGCTCGATATTTGGGGGTCTCTGTGGAGGGTGTTGTGTTAATACTAGAACAAGGGCGATGACTAAAGGTCTTCCTCTTGGCGCGCTACTAGAACGCGGGAGGAGTTTCTTTAACAGATTTTTACTCTTACGTCTAGCATTCAAAACAAAAAAGCAACTAAGAGGAGTCGTTTTACAGACAGATTATTCTAAAACTGACTCATTTGCAGGTTATTGCAAGTGTTCTGAGGAACCTGTCCTGGCGAGCCGATGTAAATAGTAAGAAGACTCTGCGGGAAGTTGGAAGTGTAAAAGCATTGATGGAATGTGCTTTGGAAGTTAAAAAGGTAACTTTGTAAACATTTAATGTTATAATAGGGATCTCATGTTTGGCTACTTTTTCTGCTGCCTTCTCCCACCAAGAAGACCCTCTCCGTCTGACCTGCGTTCCCTCACCAGCCGGTAGTTTCCGAGTACTCTGCGCTCCCGAAGCGGTACGGCGGCAGCGGTGGTGCACAGTGACATAGTAGAAGGCCTCAGCACTACAGACAGTGTGGGCCAGGTGATGCTTTGTCCGGGCTGCTGTTTCCTGCAGGATGTTGACCTTTGCCCACTGGCTGCCAGTACACTCAGCCCTGACTCCTGATGATCAGAACCGTCTCCAGGGGTTGCCCAGATCGGGGAGGAGGGACACCCCCGAGTACGAGCCAGTGCTATAAATCTCAGTCCCTTGGAATCCCCAAAATTTGATGGTGAGTTTATTAAGAGGTGATCAGACCAATGGTGAGGAATCCCCAAATCATTTGTTTACAGAAGTAAGTCTCTTCAGGTGGATTATCTGTTTCAGAAACTAAACTAAAATTTTAAAAAATAAGGAGGTAAACTTATTCTGAGAGGGACAGGGCAAGTCACTGTAGCTGATCTTTTTAATTGCTGGAGGGCAGGTGTACTCCCCAGGCAGGGGGCAGGTGCGGGGAGAGCACCCCCTGGTGGGTGCGGTCCTGTTGAAGTCCTTTCTCCTCCATTTCTCAGCCTGTCAGTGATGTGAGCATGCACATGCCCGGGCATGTTTTTCAAGCCAAATTAGGGTTCACATTGTAGCCAGCCCTGTGGGAGTCAGCTTCCTTAGCCACTGCACCACTGGGCTGGCCCTTCTGGGCTTCCTGTGATCCAGCTGGTCCTCCTAGGCCCACAGCCTACGTTTCCTTCTTCAGAGTGTTTCATTTCAGAGACGGAAAGGGGCTTTACTATTTATGTAGTTATGTATACTATCCTACACCTGGAAACCTTCGAAGTGAATTAGATAGGAAAGAGTATTCCACTAAAGTACCAGTTAGCAAGATAATATTCAAGGGGCCAGCTGGTAGCCTAGTGCTTAAGGTGACTGGATTCCCACATAACCGACCATGGTTCAAGTCCCAGACCTGGTAGCTTGAAAATCACGCTAGGAACTTACGTTTGTGTGCCCAAGATCCTGAGAGAAGCATGAAGGAGAAGGGATTATGGCATAGCCATCCCCCCTTGGGCAGTGATTTCTCACTTTCCCTCTTTCTGTATCTCTCTTTCTCCTCTCTGGCAAGTGCACACGCTCTATGACAAAAAAAAAAAAAAAGAGAGAGAGAGAGAGAGAAAAAAAAAGAAAAAGATAATATTCAAATACATTTATGGTCTGCATAAAATTAACTTTAAAACTACCGAACAGGCAGAAGATGTGCTGACGCTTCAGAAAGGAGTGACATGATTGACAGTGAGCACATGAAAGGTCCAGCGTTAGTCCCGGAGAGCTGCAGTGAGATGCCGCAGTAGTTTATCCCACACCGGCTGATGTGTGCTCTTACGTCGACCAAGGGCTGTCGAGGAGGCTGAGCAGCCGAAGTTCTTACAGACTGCTGGTGGCAATATAAAAGATATTTGACCACCAAAAACTAGAAACAACTAGTGTTTATCAGCAGGTGAACGGCAAACAAATTGTAGAATAGCTGTGTAATGGAATGCCGTTGGTCGTCAGGAAAGGCCAGGATGCATGGACTCCTACACGGCCGACTGCTTTTCCAGTCCTGTCTTGAAAATCACACCAGGCTCATGTGTGTGCCCAAGATCTGAGGAAGGAAATGGAGAGATGCAGCATGGCCAGCCCCCGGGAGTGCGATCTCTCATTTATCTCTCACTGTCCCTGTCTCTCTCTTTCCAGCAAATGCACATGCCCTCTGGTCAAAAAAAAAAAAAGAATCATAAAAACAAAACAGGGGAGAGTTGGAGTACTTCAAAGATCATTTCTCCCTGAGGTCACCTGTAAATTTTAATGTAGAGCCAATTTTGGAAAAACTAGCCCCTTAGAAATTTAGTGTCCAGGGACCAGCAGTTAGCGTAATGGCTATGTCACTGGACTCCCACGTAGCCAACTACAGTTCAAGTCCCGGACCCGGTGGCTTAAAAACTCATGCTAGATGCGTGTGCATGCGTGCCCAAGAGCTCGAGAGGAGAATGGAGGAGAAGGGATTGCGGCATGGCCGTCCCCCCTGGGGGGTGATTTCTCACTTTCTGTCTCTCTGTCTCTCTCTGTCTTTCTGGCGAGTGCATGCACCCTATAGCAAAAACCTCTCCAAAAAAAAAAAGAAAAAGACAGAATTTCAGTGTCCAGTCTGACGTGGGCCTGCTTCTGGCTGGCAGTGTCTAACGTCCGTGCTCTGTCTTTGTCCGTACTTCACGCAGCAGTCGTGGAGGGTGTCGCTCCCCTCTGATTTGCCCACGATGCCCTGCCCATGCCGTCCATTAGCTTGTCGGAGAAGCTGCGTTGCGTTTTGACCAGGAGAGTCAGCGCTGCCTCCGTCTCCCCACACGTGCGGCCCCTCCACTCCCTCAGCACTGGGCCTCTCCTATCTGCACTCTGTCCCAGATGTTGCTCTTTACGGAAAGCTGCCAGTCCCTCTTTTACCTCCTACATCTTTTCTACTGGGCCCTTATATTTTATGCTGCAGTTATCTGGAAGAAGCCCAGCATTTTTAAAATTAAAATTCTGTGTTTACTTTCTCCTAACCACTGCGGTATTTCTCTTTTCCCGTAACTAATCCTGATCTAATAAGTCACTTCCTCCGTTTCTTAGAGGACATGCTATCTTTGGTCCTTCCTGATTTTTGCTTCCAACACGATCCTCTACTAGATCTCAAAACCTAGGTTTGCAGGTCTGTCCTACTTCAGTTTTTCCTTTCTACCTTTACCTGGATTTTTTTTTTTCTTTTTTTGGAGAGGTTTTTGCTATAGGGTGCATGCACTCGCCAGAAAGACAGAGAGAGCCAGAAAGCAGGAAATCACCCCCCGGGGAGATGGCCACACCGCAATGCCTTCTCCTCCATTCTCCTCTCGGGCTCTTGGGCACACACACATGCACACGCGCCCAGCGTGAGTTTAAGCCACCAGGTCTGGGACTTGAACCGCGGTCGACTACATGGGAGTCCAGCGACATAGCCATTATGCTAACTGCTGGTCCCACCTTTACCTGGAATTTTATACTCTGTTGACCATTTATATTTCTGAAACTCCTCCCTTTGCTTTTATTACTGTTTTTTGTTTTTTGGGGGGTTTTTTTGAGAGATTTTTGCTATAGGGCACATGCACTCGCCAGAAAGACAGAGAGAGACAGAAAGTGAGAAATCTTCCCCCAGCGGGGATGACCACGCCACAATCCCTTCTCCTCCATTCTCCTCTCGAGATCTTGGGCACGCACGCACACGCGCCCAGCGTGAGTTTAAGCCACTGGGTCCGGGACTCGAACTGCAGTTGGCTACATGGGAGTCCAGCGACATAGCCATTATGCCAACTGCTGGTCCCCTTTACTAGTGATTTTTTTTAAAAAAAAGAATTATTTATTTATCTTTATTATATTTTTGAAATTTGACCAGAGAGGGTCAGGGAAGTGAGAAAGCAAGCCACCTGATCAAGGACTTGAACCACAGTCGGCCATGGGAGTTAAGCACCTTAACTACCACACCACCTTCTGGCCCCACTTGTAGTATTTCTAACCTCCTATAATTGTTTGTCTCCTTTGTTCTGACTACAAGACACTGGGGGAAAAAGGGAAAAAAAACCTGGCCCTTGACTGCAGCCTCACAGAGAGCAGTTTGTATTTTTCTACCTTTAGCAAGCATGTCTGGGCCAGTTGCAGTTCAGCTCACTCTAAACCCTTGCACCCTGTACTCTGGTCCTTGGAATACCCCACTTGACCATCACAGAATTTGTCCTGCTGGGTGGTTGCGATGTAGCTACATCTTCATTCCTCCCGGTCTCCGACCGTGTCTCTGACAAATAATTTGGGTTTTTTTGGTTTTTTTGAAGATATATTTAATTTTATTAATATTGTGTGGGGGTTTTGTTTTATTTTGTTTTTGGTTTTTTATTTGCTATAGGTCAGGTCCGGGACTTGAGTCACAGTCGGCCATATGGGAGTCCAGCCCCTTAGCCACCATGCCACGTGCTGGTCCAATGATAGTTTCTAAACCTACTTCTAATTTGTTTCATTCTTTCAATTTCTCAATGAAGGGAATAAAACAGCTAGCTGTTTATTAGGTTGGGACCAGAAAGATTGCCCCTCGAGGCCTCCTTTCACTTCTCTCAACTTCCCTCCCACGGCTCCCAGCGTGCACCTTGCTCTCCTGGTCTTTCTGCTCCTCAGCCCTGCCCTGTGATTCCCACTGTCGTGCCTTTCCTCGTGCCCCTTCCCTCCAGAGCGACTGCCTTCTCCCACCGAGCACACAGGTCAGACCCTCCACAGCGCTGCCGTCTTCCATGACATGGGTTCACACTGGGTTCTAGGCGGGTGCAGTGCCCATCCTCTGCCGCCCTCGTCTCCTCGTCTCCCGCCTGTGAACTGTTCGTGCCTCCAGAGCAGCCGTAGTTTGCCGTGTCTGTGTCTTCCAGAGTGCTCTCGCCGTGACGAGCACGGGGAGATGTCTGGCCCGTACTTGCTCCTTGACTGGGACGTAGGGAGGAGAGGGACCGCAGGAGTGGGGCAGGCTTTAACCAGGTGTCATCAAAGGCACGATGGAATGGTCTGTGCCAGGTACAGCTGGGCAATTGGCCATGATTCTATTTATAAAGGAGTTCTGGGGTTTCTTCTGTTTTGTTTTGTTTTTTTTGAGAGGTTTTTGCTATAAGGCGCCTGCGCTCATCAGAAAATCAGATGGCCACGCCGCAATCCCTTCTCCTCCATTCTCCTCTCGGGATCTTGGGCACGCACGCACATGCACCCGGAGTGAGTTTAAGCCACCTGGTCCAGTACTCGAACCGCGGTAGCTGGCTACATGGGAGTCCAGCAACATAGCCATTATGCTAACTGCTGGTCCCCAGGAGTTCTGGGTTTTGTAATTACTTTTTCTTTGGGAATTTTTAGGAAATTATCATTTTCTAGTGCCCTTTTTTCCTTTTATAAGTCACATTCTTTCTCATTGGCCAGAGAGTTACACGTTTTTGTACTAACAGTGTTCGTCATGCATGCTGTCCTGCAGCTTGCCCTTGTCATTTAGCAATACTTACCTTCCTTCTCAGTGTCGTTTATAGAGGCTCAACTTTTATTCGATAGAAATAAACATAGAAGTTACGAAAAACAAACTCCAGTTCTAATTAGGTGACACATACTTGGCTTCTCACTAGGAATCGACCCTCAAAAGCGTCCTGAGTGCCTTGTGGAACCTGTCAGCGCACTGCACTGAGAACAAGGCCGACATCTGCGCCGTGGCGGGCGCGCTGGCCTTCCTGGTCGGCACGCTCACCTACCGGAGCCAGACCAACACCCTAGCCATTATTGAGAGCGGAGGTGGGATACTCCGGAACGTGTCCAGCCTCATTGCTACCAACGAGGACCACAGGTACGGGCAGTGCGGTGCCATAGAACTCCAGCCACGTCCTGACTGCAGGCACGCCCCGTGCAGTTGCGAGGGCTCTACAGGCAGCATGCACTGATGGTGGTGCACGAGCAGCTGTTAGCCTGCAGTTCAGCTCACTGGTGTATTTACTCTAATGAAAGTGAGAGCGCCATAAAGAAATCTAGAAATACGTGATAATCGAGTACAGCTCATATATGGTAGAAAAGGGTTTATGAGGACAGAACCCCTTCTTATTTAATTGTGCGACATCAGGGAATATGGGACTTATTTTAAAACAACGTGAGCATGACCCAGAGCATGTGAGAGGCTCACGTTCCTCTAGTGGTGTCTTAGCAGCAGTCACGTACCCTCTGCACAAGGCGTTCATCCAGTCTGCTGGAGCTGCGAAGCCACGAGAAGGTCTTAGGAACAGGGCACGCGTTTTTGGAACTCGGGTTCCGTCGTGTAAATAGGTACCTCACAACATGTCCGTTTTTACATACCCAGTGTAGTTCATCTGTTGTTTGAAAAAGAACAGGAGGAACTTGTAGTCAAAGAACCTGCAGGAGCCAGTTCTGGGGCGCAACAGTAACATGGCTCCAGAGAAGCCGTGTCTCGCGTGGCGACCGTAATTTGAACTCCAGCCAGCTGGTGTGAAACACACTGGCACGTGTGCAATAGCCAGGATCCAACAGGAAGGAGAGAGCTGTGGCGGGACCAGGCCTGTGGACAGGGGTTCTCTCTCTCTCTCTCTCTCTCTCTCTCTCTCTCTTTCTCTCCCACTCCCTCTCCCTCTCACTGTTGCTCTATCATGAATGAATAAAGAAAAGAAGTACCTATAGGAATGTAAGTATCTTTTTTTTCATGCACAAACTATAACCCTTAGGGCCCTTTCTACCATGTGAAGAAGAGTCCTTCCGCTTAGTAAGTGCTCGGATGGCCACTAGACTGCTGGGGAAAGTCCACCGTGCCGCATCTTTCTGTCCCCCTTTGCCATTCACTTCTAAAGCCTACAAAAGCTGAGTGTCCTGTCATTAAACTTTAGTTCCCTCCTGTGTGAAGCTCTAGTTCTTTCAAGTCCTAGAGTTTATTAGGTTGATTCTCTTACATGGTTTCAGTGTCTCAAAAATCTTGATTCACTTTATTTTTAAAAATAATGACAACACAGGCCAGAGCTGTAGCCTAGTGTTTAAGGGACCTGGATCCCATATGGCTGACCATGGTTCAGATCCTGGCCCCAACAGCTTAAAAAACATAAGCACATGTTCATGAGTGCCCAGAATCCTGACAGGGTAGAGAAATGGAGGAAAGGGATTGCATTGTGACCACTCCCCATTGGGAGGTGCTTAACACGCTCTCTCTCTCACCCTCCCTCCCTCCCTCCTTCTTCCCTCTTTCTCTCCTCATCTGTTGTCTCTCTCTGGCAGGTGCACATGCCCTCTGAAATTTAAAAAAAAAAAAAAAAACTATACACACAGCACTTCTAAGTGGGCAGCAGAATCACAAAATCAAGCCAGAGTAGAGGCACCCATCCACAGACTAAATTACCACAGAGTCCCCGTTCAGCATGAGATTTCGTAGTCCTACAACTAGGACATTTATCTGTGAGTAGCATAAATACCCCAGGAAAAAAAAATAATAAGCTATTGGGTCAGAATAGGGAATGTAAAATAAAAAAGAGTTAACACTTTGACCTCTCTCTTAGTCTCACAGTTGAGTGTTTAAAACAAATGGAGATGTGGAACATTCAGAATTTATAGGGTCATTGGTACAATTGTATCAGAAATAGTTATCTTTACTTTTAAATTTGTTTTTTATCCTTTTATTTCTATACACAGATTTTGAGCTTAACTTGTGATTGCTTGTTTTTACCTCAGACAGATCCTAAGAGAGAACAACTGCCTACAGACCTTGTTACAACACCTGAAGTCTCACAGTTTGACGATAGTCAGCAATGCCTGTGGCACGCTGTGGAACCTTTCAGCAAGGAATCCTAAAGACCAAGAAGCATTATGGGACCTGGGGGCAGTCAGCATGCTCAAGAACCTCATTCATTCAAAGCACAAAATGATCGCTATGGGAAGTGCTGCGGCTCTAAGGAATCTCATGGCAAATAGGCCTGCCAAGTACAAGGATGCCAACATTATGTCTCCTGGCTCAAGCTTGCCTTCTCTTCACGTTAGGAAACAAAAAGCCCTGGAAGCAGAACTAGATGCTCAGCACTTATCAGAAACTTTTGACAACATTGACAACCTAAGTCCCAAGGCGTCTCACCGTAGTAAGCAGAGACACAAGCCAAACCTCTATGGAGACTATGTTTTCGACTCCAGTCGCCATGATGATAACCGATCAGACAGTTTTAATACTGGAAACATGACTGTCCTTTCACCATATTTGAATACGACGGTGTTGCCCAGCTCTTCATCATCAAGGGGAAGTTTAGAAAGTTCTCGTTCTGAAAAAGATAGAAGTTTAGAGAGAGAGCGAGGAATTGGCCTAAGCAACTACCATCCAGCAACAGAAAATCCGGGAACCTCTTCAAAGCGAGGTTTGCAGATGTCCACCACTGTGGCCCAGATCGCTAAAGTCATGGAAGAAGTATCCGCCATTCATACTTCCCCAGAGGAGAGAAGTTGCGGGTCCACCACCGAATTGCATGGTGTGGCAGATGAGAGAAACGCACTGAGAAGGAGCTCTGCTGCCCACACACATCCAAACACTTACAATTTCACTAAGGCAGAAAATGCAAATCGGTCATGTTCTATGCCTTATGCCAAACTGGAATATAAGAGATCTTCAAATGATAGTTTAAATAGTGTCAGCAGTAGTGATGGTTATGGTAAAAGAGGTCAGATGAAGCCCTCCATTGAATCCTATTCTGAAGACGATGAAAGTAAATTTTGCAGTTATGGTCAATATCCAGCTGACCTAGCTCATAAAATTCATAGTGCAAACCATATGGATGACAATGATGGAGAACTGGATACACCGATAAATTATAGTCTTAAATATTCAGATGAGCAGTTGAACTCTGGAAGGCAAAGTCCTTCACAGAATGAAAGATGGGCAAGACCCAAACACATAATAGAAGAGGAAATAAAACAAAGTGAGCAGAGACAATCAAGGAGTCAAAGCACAACTTACCCTGTATATTCTGAGAGCACTGACGATAAACATCTCAAGTTCCAGCCACATTTTGG
>NW_006159670.1:936746-947712 GCF_000334495.1 Tupaia belangeri chinensis
TTGAGCAACAGCAACGCATTTCCCCATATAGGTCAAGGGGAGCCAGTGGCTCAGAAACAAATCGAGTGGGTTCTAATCACGGACTTAATCAAAATGTAAACCAGTCTTTGTGTCAGGAAGATGACTATGAAGATGACAAGCCAACCAACTACAGTGAACGTTACTCTGAGGAAGAACAGCATGAAGAAGAAGAAAGACCAACAAATTATAGCATGAAATATAATGAAGAAAAACACCATGTGGACCAGCCTATTGATTATAGTTTAAAATATGCCACAGACATTCCTCCCTCACAGAAACCATCATTTGCATTCTCTAAGAGCTCATCTGGACAAAGCACTAAAACCGAACACATCTCTTCAAGTGGTGAGAATACGTCCACACCTCCATCTAATGCCAGGAGGCAGAGCCAGCCCCATCCAAGCTCCGCACAGAGCAGAAGTGGCCAGACTCAGAAAGCTACCTCTTGCAAAGCCCCCTCTGTCAGCCAGGAGACAGTACAGACGTACTGTGTAGAAGATACCCCCATATGTTTTTCCAGGTGTAGCTCATTATCGTCTTTGTCATCTGCTGAGGATGAAATAGGATGTGATCAGACAACACAAGAAGCAGAGTCTGCTAACACTCTTCAGATCACAGAAATGAAGGAAAACGGTGGAACTAGGTCCGCCGACACGCCTGTGCATGAAGTCCCAGCGGTCTCCCAGCATGTCAGAACCAAATCCAGCAGGCTCCCAGCTCCTGGCTTGTCTTCAGAACCCAGCAGGCACAAAGCTGTTGAATTTTCTTCAGGGGCTAAATCTCCTTCCAAAAGTGGTGCTCAGACACCCAAAAGTCCACCCGAGCACTACGTCCAGGAGACGCCACTCATGTTCAGCAGATGCACGTCCGTCAGTTCCCTCGACAGTTTTGAGAGCCGTTCCATTGCCAGCTCCGTTCAGAGTGAACCGTGCAGTGGAATGGTAAGCGGCATTATAAGTCCCAGTGACCTTCCAGATAGCCCTGGACAAACCATGCCACCCAGCAGAAGTAAAACCCCTCCACCTCCTCCGCAGACAGTTCAGACCAAGCGAGAGGTGCCCAAACACAAGGTCCCATCTGCTGAAAAGAGAGAGAGCGGGCCGAAGCCAGCCGCTGTGAATGCTGCTGTCCAGAGGGTCCAGGTCCTTCCGGATGTGGACACGTTGCTGCACTTTGCCACAGAAAGTACCCCAGACGGGTTCTCTTGTTCGTCTAGCCTGAGCGCCCTGAGCCTTGATGAGCCTTTTATACAGAAAGATGTGGAATTAAGAATCATGCCTCCTGTCCAGGAGAATGACAATGGGAATGAAACAGAATCAGAGCAGCCTGAAGAATCTAGTGAAAACCAGGAAAAGGAGGTGGAAAAGCCTGTTGATTCTGAAAAAGATCTGCTAGATGATTCAGATGATGATGACATTGAAATACTGGAGGAATGTATTATTTCCGCCATGCCCACGAAGTCATCACGCAAAGCCAAAAAGCCAGCCCAGACTGCTTCCAAATTACCTCCACCTGTGGCAAGGAAGCCCAGTCAGCTGCCCGTGTACAAACTTCTGCCACCACAAAACCGCTTACAGGCACAGAAGCATGTGAGTTTTACGCCAGGGGATGACATGCCACGAGTGTACTGTGTAGAGGGGACACCGATCACTTTTTCCACAGCCACGTCGCTAAGTGATCTAACAATAGAATCTCCTCCAAACGAGCTAGCTGCTGGAGAAGGGGTTCGAGCAGGGGCACAGTCGGGTGAAAAGCGAGACACCATTCCCACAGAAGGCAGAAGCACAGACGAGGCCCAAAGAGGAAAAGCCTCAGCTGTAACCATACCAGAACTGGAGGATAGTAAAACAGAGGAAGGTGATATTCTTGCAGAGTGCATTAATTCTGCAATGCCCAAAGGAAAAAGTCACAAGCCTTTCCGTGTGAAAAAAATAATGGACCAGGTCCAGCAAGCATCAGCGGCTTCATCCGGAACCAGCAAAAGCCAGCCAGATGGTAAGAAAAAGAAACCTACTTCGCCAGTAAAACCCGTGCCCCAGAATCCTGAGTATAGGGCACGGGGGAGGAGAAGTACGGACTCGAAAAATAGTTTAAGTGCTGAGAGAGCTTTCTCAGACAGCAGAGATCCGAAGAAGCAGAACTCGAAAAATAATCCCAAGGACTTCAGTGATAAGCTGCCAAATAACGACGACAGAGTCAGAGGAAGCTTTACTTTTGATTCACCTCATCATTACACGCCTATTGAAGGGACGCCATACTGCTTTTCACGGAATGATTCTTTGAGTTCTCTAGATTTTGACGATGATGATGTTGATCTTTCTAGGGAGAAGGCTGAATTAAGAAAGGGGAAAGAGAATAAGGAATCAGAAGTTAAAGTTACCAGCCACACGGAAGTAGCCTCGAACCAGCAGTCCTCTAATAAGACACAAGCTATTACCAAACATTCGGTAAGTCGGTGTCAGCCCAAACCCGGACTGCAGAAGCAGTCCGCCTTTCCCCAGCCATCCAAGGATCTGCCAGACAGAGGGGCAGCAACCGATGAGAAGCTGCAGAACTTCGCTATTGAAAATACTCCAGTCTGCTTTTCTCGTAATTCTTCTCTGAGTTCTCTCAGTGACATTGACCAAGAAAACAACAACAACAAAGAAAACGAACCTGTCAAAGAGACTGCACCCCCTGCCTCTCAGGGAGAACCAGGCAAACCTCAGGCCTCCGGGTATGCTCCTAAATCTTTTCATGTTGAAGATACTCCTGTTTGTTTCTCAAGAAACAGTTCCCTCAGCTCTCTCAGCATCGACTCTGAAGATGACCTGTTGCAGGAATGTATAAGTTCTGCCATGCCGAAAAAGAAAAAGCCTTCCAGACTCAAGGGTGATACTGAAAAGCATAATCCCAGAAATACGAGTGGCATATTAGCAGAAGATTTGACACTTGATTTGAAAGATATACAGAGACCAGATTCAGAACATGGTTTATCCCCTGATTCCGAAAACTTCGACTGGAAAGCTATCCAGGAGGGAGCAAATTCCATAGTGAGTAGTTTACATCAGGCTGCCGCGGCAGCGTGTTTGTCTAGACAGGCTTCCTCCGATTCCGATTCCATCCTGTCCCTGAAATCGGGGATCTCCCTGGGATCACCATTTCATCTCACACCCGATCAAGAGGAGAAGCCCTTCACAAGTAATAAAGGTCCACGCATTCTGAAACCTGGGGAGAAAAGTACGTTGGAAACTAAAAAGATAGAATCTGAAAATAAAGGAATCAAAGGAGGAAAGAAAGTTTATAAAAGTTTGATTACTGGAAAAGTTCGATCCAATTCAGAAGTCTCAAGCCAGCTGAAGCAGCCCCTTCCAACAAATATGCCTTCCATCTCTCGAGGTAGGACAATGATTCACATCCCAGGAGTTCGCAATAGCTCCTCAAGTACAAGTCCCGTCTCTAAGAAAGGCCCACCCCTTAAGCCTCCAGCCTCCAAAAGCCCTAGTGAAGGCCAGGCAGCCACCACTTCTCCTAGAGGAGCCAAGCCGTCGGTGAGGTCAGAGCTAAGCCCTGTGTCCAGGCAGACAGCGCAGATCGTCGGGTCAAATAAAGGGCCTTCTAGATCGGGGTCTAGAGACTCCACCCCTTCCAGGCCTGCCCAGCAGCCGTTAAGTAGACCGCTGCAGTCTCCGGGACGCAACTCCATCTCCCCTGGCAGGAATGGAATCAGCCCTACTAACAAACTGTCCCAGCTGCCCAGGACATCATCCCCTAGTACTGCTTCCACCAAGTCCTCGGGCTCAGGGAAAATGTCATACACGTCCCCAGGCAGGCAGATGAGCCAGCAGAACCTCACCAAGCAGACGGCTGTGTCCAAGAATGCCAGTAGCATCCCAAGAAGTGAGTCTGCCTCCAAAGGACTGAATCAGATGAGTAATGGCAATGGGTCCAATAAAAAGGTAGAACTTTCTAGAATGTCTTCGACTAAATCAAGTGGAAGTGAATCTGATAGGTCCGAGAGACCTGTATTAGTACGCCAGTCAACTTTCATCAAAGAGGCGCCAAGCCCAACCCTGAGGAGAAAGTTGGAGGAATCGGCTTCATTTGAATCTCTGTCCCCCTCTTCTAGACCAGACTCCCCCACTCGGTCCCAGGCACAGACTCCCGTGTTAAGCCCTTCCCTCCCAGATATGTCTCTCTCCACGCATCCGTCTGTCCAGGCTGGCGGGTGGCGGAAACTCCCGCCCAATCTCAGTCCCACCATCGAATACAACGACGGCAGACCGGCGAAGCGGCACGACATTGCACGTTCCCACTCCGAAAGTCCTTCCAGGCTGCCAGTCAACAGGTCCGGCACCTGGAAGCGTGAGCACAGCAAACACTCGTCGTCCCTTCCTCGAGTGAGCACGTGGAGGAGAACCGGAAGCTCGTCCTCAATTCTGTCTGCTTCGTCAGAATCCAGTGAAAAAGCAAAGAGTGAGGATGAAAAGCATGTGAACTCCACCTCAGGAACCAAACAGACAAAAGAAAGCCAAGTATCCACAAGAGGAACGTGGAGAAAAATCAAAGAAAGTGAAATTTCTCCCACAAACAGTACTGCTCAGACCACTTCCTCAGGTGCTTCAAATGGTGCTGAATCAAAGACTCTCATCTATCAGATGGCACCTGCTGTCTCTAAAACAGAGGACGTGTGGGTGAGGATCGAGGACTGTCCCATTAACAACCCTCGGTCTGGAAGATCTCCCACAGGTAATACTCCCCCGGTGATCGACAGTGTTTCGGAAAAGGGAAACCCAAGCGTCAGAGAGAATCAGGGCAAACAGAGCGTGGGAAATGGCAGCGCTCCTGTGCGCACCGCGGGTTTGGAGAACCGCCTGAACTCCTTTATTCAGGTAGATGCCCCAGACCAAAAAGGAACCGAGACAAAACCCGGACAAAGTAATCCCGTCCCCGCGTCAGACACTAACGAGAGTTCCCCAAATTAACAAATTTTTAGCCTGCTACAATAAGCAATAAAAACACTTAAAAATAATTTTCAGTTAAATATCAGAGGAAAACCTCAAATAAAGGCTTCATGGGGCCCAAAAAGGAACCGAGACAAAACCCGGACAAAGTAATCCCGTCCCCGCGTCAGACACTAACGAGAGTTCCGTGGCCGACCGAACCCCGTTCAGCTCTAGCAGCTCCAGCAAACACAGCTCACCCAGTGGGACTGTGGCTGCCAGAGTGACTCCTTTCAATTACAACCCGAGCCCTAGGAAGAGCAGCGCCGACAGCACTTCAGCCCGGCCCTCGCAGATCCCGACCCCGGTCAGCAACAGCACAAAGAAGCGAGATTCCAAAACTGACAGCACAGAGTCCAGCGGGACGCAAAGTCCGAAGCGCCATTCTGGGTCTTACCTTGTGACATCTGTTTAAAGAATAGGGACGATGAAACTAAGAGAATTATGTGTTAATTACAACTGCTATATAGAGATTTTGTTTCAGATGAAACTGTAAGAGACTGAAAAAGTTTGTAAATAGGTTTGATTCTTGTTAGAAAGTTTTTGTTCTGGAAGCCATATTTGACAGTATGCTTTGTCTTCACTGGTCATATTTTGGGAGGCACTCTTGATAGTTAGGAAAAAAATCGGTAAAGCCAAGTATATTGTACAGTAGGTTTTACATATATTTAAGTAGCATCCCATTCCCACCCCCCTTTAATTATTGCTTGTCTTAAATAACACTACAGGTAGGTAATTGCTGTTATCAATCATTTTTAGATTATAAAACATCAGGGAGAAATTGGTATTTATGCAAAAAGAATATGTTTTAATCTTTGCGAGTCCATCTAACATCATAATTAATCATGTGGCTGTGAAATTCACAGTGATATGGTTCCCGATGAACACGTTTCCCAGCCTGCTTTGCTTTACTGCATGAATGAAACCGATGGTTCAGTCTCAGAAGTATCGAACAGTTCTGTGGTCACATGACGTGTGCATAGACATAGCTGCAGTGTAACAATTTACACTGTTTTGTGCTCTAAAAAGAAAATCTGTGTTACTGTAAAACATTGAATGAAACTATTTTACCTGAACTAGATTTTATCTGCAAGTAGGTAGAATTTTTGCTATGCTGTAACTTGTTGTATATTCTGGTATTTGAGGTGAGATGGCTGCTCTTTTATTAATGAGACATGAATCGTGTCTCAACAGAAACGAAATGAACATTTCAGAATAAATTATTGCTGTATGTAAACTATTATTGAAATTGGTATTTGTTTGAAGGGTCTTATTTCACATTTGTAAAATAATTGTCTAAAGGGCCTCTTTTAAGAGCTTATATAACTTTTTTTCTTCAGATGCTATGCATTAAGAGTAAATTCCTCTTACTGTAATAATCGAAGAAGACTGTTGGCACTTAACCGTTCCAGGCATCAGCACCTAAGTATTCCTGAATTTATTATTTTTAATGTGATGAGCACTTGCTGCTGTGTGGTATTTTTCCACTTAGACATTTCCTCCTTACTCACTGGAGCTCGGTTAAACAGGTTCATGGAACAGTAATGTGACTGCCCGGAACAGACCTCGCGTCGAACCACAGGCCCAAGTAGATACTTCTGCTCCTTAGTAGAACTCAGCCCTTCGGAGGCACAGGGTCTCTTCCAAGCTTTCCAGGCTGTCTGTGCCAACGGCCTTGCCCTGTCCCTCTCCTCATTGCGACTGGGTCTGAAATGAACACTTTTTACCACCCTTAGAGGTTCAGGTCAGCACTTGGCCATGGGGAGAAACGGCAGAGATCAGGGGACTGTCAGAAGCAGAGTAAATGCCATCACGCTGTCGAGAAGGACAGGTTACAACCCTTCTGAGTGAAGGGAGCTTTCCCACCAGTGCGGCACGGCACGTACTAGGGGCCCGCTTTCTCGTAACGGGGGAGGCCTCCCTCATCAAGAAAAATAAGCAAATACACTTATTCACACACTAAATATAAGTAAATAAATGAATTTATTTAAATAAATTCTGAAAGGTCAGAGGGTTACTATGATGATAAATGCTCACATATTGGTTGAATAAGTGAACAAAAATTCTAATGATGAAATTCATGCCCAGCATTTGGGGAAGGTAAACATGTTTAGGCCGGGAAGAGGTGAGGGAGTTGGTGCCCTCAGTCACAGAGGCCTGCACTGATGGCTGTAGCTTACAGGTCATGAGGCTGATCTCTGGGCTAAAATGCCAGTCAAGTGCTACGTTGTGAGCCAGGGCTCAAAGCCCGGGCTCTCCTCTGTGCCACTAGTGGACAGCTTAACTTATTATCTTTGAGATACATCTGCGTTTACATTTTTGCCAAGTTTTACCCGAAAGTGTTTATGAATGCTATTAATTCTATCTGTACTGTCCTCGAGGCTGCCGCAGACAACAGGCATGCAGACAGTCGTGGTGGTTCCCTTCCCTTTGGGTCCTGGTGACCTATGTTTTGAATTGTTACATGCTTTTTATAAGCCACTTCAAATATTTCTATGGAAAGAGGTAGGATGTCAGTCAACACAAATAAAATTGCCTTCTACATCAGGTAAGGAGAAAAACGAGCGAGAGAAGAGTCTGGTCCAGCAGCTTCCCTGCTGGGAGAGGCCGCTCAGGCCACCCTCGCCCAGGAGACCGTGAGGAGAGGATGGACCTGAATTAAGACGGGCAGACTTCAGGTCTACCTGTAGAAACACAGGTGACTTCATAACTCACGGCAGGCTAGGTGTCCCGTTTACCCTGTTACAAGTGATTTGAGCCCAGTTGGGGGTTGTTGAGTGATGCCCACAGAGCAGATGGGGAAGAAGTGCAGTACCCTGGCTCCTGCGGGCTGCCCCATACCCCCAGGCAGATTTCCCGTGTGCATTTGAATGGCCAGAGTGCTTCCTGAGACTAGCAGGCCTCACCCCCACAGCTCTGACTCATTAGGTCTGGAGGGGGCCCAGGGGTGGACATTTCTGGCAAGTTTCGAGGTGTTGCTGACGCTGCCGGTCCATGGGCCACACTCAGAATTACTTCCCTCGGGAACCAGCAGTTAGCGTAATGGCTATGTCGCTGGACTCCCACATAGTCGACCATGGTTCATGTCCCGGACCCAGTAGCTTAAAACTCAACTCTGGGCGCGTGTGCGTGCCCAAGATCCCAAGAGGGGAATGGAGGAGAAGGGATTGCGGCGTGACTATCCCCCCTGGGGGGTGATTTCTCGCTTTCTGTCTCTGTCTGGTGAGTGCACGCGCCCTATATCAAAAACCTCTCCAAAAAAAAAAAAAAAAAAAGAATTACTTCCCTAAATTATAACAGCAATTGCTGTGGGTGGTAGTGAGTCCAGTGACAACTGGGCCTTTGGTCTGACTAAGTACACCAAGTAAACACAGGTGAGAAACTTCGGTACTGAGCACTCCAGGATAGCCATCTCAACTCCCAGCGATGTACTGGATGAGTGTGTGAGAAGTCTAAAGGCAAATGGCTGAGTCTGTAGGGTCAGCTCTTGTCCCCTTTGAAGCAGAATTGCTGCAAATGGCAATAGGATTAGAGGAGACTTCGAGAAAGCCAGCCAGACTCCAGATGAGAGGAAAATGCATTCAGCTAATTGATGCACAGTGGAAGTAATTAACCAAAGATGGCTTTGAGAATGAACCTCACAAATGAACAGGTTACTGAAAGGAAAGTTAATGAGAGGGAAATTAGGAAAAGAAAAGATAAAGCCCCATAAAAGAAGCACTGAAGGACAGGAAGGCTTGATTGTGTGAAATACCACATTATCACCAGGTAGATTGGGGGGGGGATTGTTGCTGAGGATTGGGAGCCAGTTGCACCGTGTCTGGATCCAGCTTATGGCAAGAGTTTTGTGTATCTTAACAGTGCCAGAGTACACGAGGTTATCCAGGACTGAAAGGTTCGAGTGGTCAGATCATTGAAATAGACCAAAACTGATTTTTCAAAAGTCATGGTGGCTAGGACCAGCAGTTAGTGTAATGGCTATGTTGCTGGATTCTCATGTAGTTGACCGTGGTTTGCGTCTCTGACATGGTGGCTTAAAACTCATGCCGGGCGCGTGTGCGTGTGTGCCCGCCCAAGATCTCAAGAGGAGAACGGAAGAGAAGGGATTGCGGCGTGGCCAACCCCACTGTGAGGTGATCTCTCACTTTCTGCCTGTCTCTGGCAAGTACACGCACCCTATAGCAAAAACCTCGCCCAAAAAAAAAAAAAAAGGTCATGGTGGCTGAAGTGTGTAAACTACGGTTTTCGTTTCTGATAAGCTCATTTCCCTCTGTTATGCTGACTTGGAAACCTGACTGTACTGTTGAGAGCTGTGGACTGTGGCTGTAAACCCCAGGCTGTCCTGCTGTTTCCCATGACTGGTCTGTAAGGGTATACTCTGCCTCCAGTTAGGCCAGCGACGCTCCTTCCAACCTGTATGTTCTCTTTATGTAATACTGTTCCTGGTGCTAAATATACTTTCTTCCCTCTGATATTCAGGATCATTCTTTCTCTACATTTGTGACTATTCACCTATGTTCTTGAAGTTATGTGATTGTTACTTTTTTAAATTAAAGATACTCAACATATACTGGTGAAGGTGATTGAGTATAAAGAAACATTAGTAGGAAGCAACTATTGGGAGAAGTACCAGACATGATCTCTCTGGCCTGCCCCGCCTTCTAGAACCCAAGCACTTCGCTCTACTGATCGGTGATGGAACAGAACTCTGACCATGGCTGGAGGAACTCTGATCTTGGGGAGACTCAGCATTGGCCAGTCAGTGACCAAAGACTTGTATGGCCAGGCTTTAGGAAAGGAAAGGGGAAAAAAATGGACTAGGCCAATTGATTGGGGTTTTTTTAGAATTATTTATCTGGGGCCAGGAGGTGGCATCATGGTTAAGGTGCTGGATTCCCACATGGCCTACTGTAGTTCAAGTCCTGGACCTGGTGGCTAGCTTTCTCACTTTCCCTTTCCCGCTCTCTGGTCAAATTTTTTTAAATAATAAAATCTCTTCTTAGGAAGAGTTATTGAATTTTTTATTTTATTTAATTGTTCATTTTTTAAATTTGGTATAGGGCACGTATGCTCACTAGGAGCCAGAGAGAAAGTGAGGAAGCAAGGCACCAGGTCCAGACTCAAGCCACAGTGCCTTAACTACCATACCACCGGCTGGCCTCCGGCCAGCCCATTGATTTCAAGTAAGAGTCACAAAGGAAATTTCTGGCTGGCGGTTGAGTGCTGGAACTGAAAGATCATGTTAAGGTAGAGCTGACTGTGATTGGCATCACAAAGTTTCAACTAAGAGAAAGCCAGCCAGTTGGGGACAGGGTTCGGGAGGCAGAGCAGCTGGAGAGCTAGCTCTGCTCCGCCTCCTTTGGGGTATTTGTGAACTTCTGACCCCACCTGTTCCTGAAGTAACTCGAAGCTAACAGAAAACCACATTTAGACTCAGTGAGTTTTTCTTAATTTCAAAGATAGAGAAAACGTTCTTAAAAAGATTAATGGGGGAGCCAGCAGGCGGCATGGTTGTCGAGGCACTGAACTCATGGCCGACAGCAGTTCGATAAAGCCCCATAAAAGAAGCACTGAAGGACAGGAAGGCTTGATTGTGTGAAATACCACATTATCACCAGGTAGATTGGGGGGGGGGTTGTTGCTGAGGATTGGGAGCCAGTTGCACCGTGTCTGGATCCAGCTTATGGCAAGAGTTTTGTGTATCTTAACAGTGCCAGAGTACACGAGGTTATCCAGGACTGAAAGGTTCGAGTGGTCAGATCATTGAAATAGACCAAAACTGATTTTTCAAAAGTCATGGTGGCTAGGACCAGCAGTTAGTGTAATGGCTATGTTGCTGGATTCTCATGTAGTTGACCGTGGTTTGCGTCTCTGACATGGTGGCTTAAAACTCATGCCGGGCGCGTGTGCGTGTGTGCCCGCCCAAGATCTCAAGAGGAGAACGGAAGAGAAGGGATTGCGGC
>NW_006159670.1:947892-953805 GCF_000334495.1 Tupaia belangeri chinensis
GCAAGTACCACCCACCCAAAACAAAAACCCCCCCCAAAAAAAAAAAAAAAAGGTCATGGTGGCTGAAGTGTGTAAACTACGGTTTTCGTTTCTGATAAGCTCATTTCCCTCTGTTATGCTGACTTGGAAACCTGACTGTACTGTTGAGAGCTGTGGACTGTGGCTGTAAACCCCAGGCTGTCCTGCTGTTTCCCATGACTGGTCTGTAAGGGTATACTCTGCCTCCAGTTAGGCCAGCGACGCTCCTTCCAACCTGTATGTTCTCTTTATGTAATACTGTTCCTGGTGCTAAATATACTTTCTTCCCTCTGATATTCAGGATCATTCTTTCTCTACATTTGTGACTATTCACCTATGTTCTTGAAGTTATGTGATTGTTACTTTTTTAAATTAAAGATACTCAACATATACTGGTGAAGGTGATTGAGTATAAAGAAACATTAGTAGGAAGCAACTATTGGGAGAAGTACCAGACATGATCTCTCTGGCCTGCCCCGCCTTCTAGAACCCAAGCACTTCGCTCTACTGATCGGTGATGGAACAGAACTCTGACCATGGCTGGAGGAACTCTGATCTTGGGGAGACTCAGCATTGGCCAGTCAGTGACCAAAGACTTGTATGGCCAGGCTTTAGGAAAGGAAAGGGGAAAAAAATGGACTAGGCCAATTGATTGGGGTTTTTTTAGAATTATTTATCTGGGGCCAGGAGGTGGCATCATGGTTAAGGTGCTGGATTCCCACATGGCCTACTGTAGTTCAAGTCCTGGACCTGGTGGCTAGCTTTCTCACTTTCCCTTTCCCGCTCTCTGGTCAAATTTTTTTAAATAATAAAATCTCTTCTTAGGAAGAGTTATTGAATTTTTTATTTTATTTAATTGTTCATTTTTTAAATTTGGTATAGGGCACGTATGCTCACTAGGAGCCAGAGAGAAAGTGAGGAAGCAAGGCACCAGGTCCAGACTCAAGCCACAGTGCCTTAACTACCATACCACCGGCTGGCCTCAGGCCAGCCCATTGATTTCAAGTAAGAGTCACAAAGGAAATTTCTGGCTGGCGGTTGAGTGCTGGAACTGAAAGATCATGTTAAGGTAGAGCTGACTGTGATTGGCATCACAAAGTTTCAACTAAGAGAAAGCCAGCCAGTTGGGGACAGGGTTCGGGAGGCAGAGCAGCTGGAGAGCTAGCTCTGCTCCGCCTCCTTTGGGGTATTTGTGAACTTCTGACCCCACCTGTTCCTGAAGTAACTCGAAGCTAACAGAAAACCACATTTAGACTCAGTGAGTTTTTCTTAATTTCAAAGATAGAGAAAACGTTCTTAAAAAGATTAATGGGGGAGCCAGCAGGCGGCATGGTTGTCGAGGCACTGAACTCATGGCCGACAGCAGTTCAAGTCTTGGATCTTGCGGCTTGCCTTCTCACTTCTCTCTCACACAAATTAAATAATAATTAAATTAATTATTTTTTAAAATTAAAACTTAAAAATCAGTAGAAAGAAACAGATTGTCTTTCTTTAAAAAATAGGTTACCTGGGGCCGGCAGGTCGTATGGTGGATAAAGGCGCTGGATTCCCACATGGCCAACCATGGTTCGAGTCCCAGACCTGGTGGCTTGCTTTCTTGCCTTCCCTTTCTCTCTCTCTGTCAAATTAAATAACCATAACAAATGGAATTAAATAAATAATTCTTTAAAAGTAAGACAAAAATATAGGTTACTATCAGATTTCTCTGTAATACTAAACTCCACAGAAGAAAAATGTTGACACAGAACAGTAAAACAATAATACACAACATTCAAATGGGAACAGAAGCATTATCGAGTTCTGAAACCAGCCAAAATAACATTTAACTTTAAGTCGTTAAAAAAAGACCACCTCTAAATACAAGATGCCTATTTAAAACAATAGTAGGTAGCTCTCAGAAAATGAGAAACTGCACAGTGGAAATTATCCCAAGCACACTGTGAGACTGCTTCAGTAAAAACCTTGCTACCCCTAAAAGCTGGGACCCCCTGTGCCGTGGCCATTATAGTACAACATGGGCCCGGCAGGTGGCGCCGCAGTTAAGGCACTGGACTCTGGTTGACCGCAATTCAAGTCCCAGACCGGGCAGCTTGAAAACCATGCCAGGCATGTGTGCATTGGGTGCCCCAAATCCCCAGAGGAGAATGGAGGAGAAGGGGTTGTAGCGTGGCCATCCTCCCTAGGGGTAATTTCTCACCTGCCCTGTCTCTCTCTGTCTCCAGCCAGCACACATGCCCTACAGCAAATCCTAAAACAAGATCAAAACAGTAATGTGGCACTTGCTTCTCACACTGCCTGCTTCTGAACTGAAGCCGGGCTTGGGTGCACATGCATGACAGGCAGAGTATGCTACATGCCTGGGGAGGCCAGGAAAGCTTTTGTTTGCTTGGATTCTCCACTGACGGGGCTGGGTTCATAAAAGAAGGTTTTTTTGTTTGTTTTTGCCATAGGGTACCTGAGCACCCCCCAGAGAGAGACAGAGAAACAGTGAGAGGGAAAGTGAGAAATCACAACTACATGCCACTAACACAAGACATTTTAAATGATCCAGAATGAATAAAACTAAGAACACACAAAGAAAGCAGTAAAGGCAAAGTTATGTCAAGGTGTTGGGTCATCAGACTTCTCCGACCACCCAATAGAATGCTGGCTAGAAGACATCAGACATATGAACACAAGATGAAAAGCGCTCAGGAAGCTTTCTTTCGATGCCTAATGACACTGCCAAACATGGGACAAAACGGCAGATACAGAGAGACTGACAAAGCCGTGTTACCGCTGTCCTGTGCACAAGACACACCTAGTTATCATTCTGAAGGACAACTTCCTTTTGAAAGGGCAGATTCTGGGGCCAGCAGGTGGCGAGCTAGGTCAGGCGTTGGACTCCCACAAAGCCAGTCGTGGTTCAAGTCCTAGATGTGGTGACTTGCCTTCCTCTCTCTCTGGGAATTGCCTGTATCAAGGTAAAAAATAATAATAATGATAAATAAAATTAAACCTTTTATTAAGACAATGGCTCTTTTTTTTTAAAGGATTATTTATTGGGGGCTGGCAGGTGGCGTGGTGGTTCAGCCACTGGACTCCCACATGGATGGCCACGGTTCAGGACCCAGACCTGGCAACTGGCTTTCCTCTTGTCAGATTGAAAAACAATAATAATAAATAATTATTTAGAAAAAAAGAAGGATTTATTAATTTTATTTTTCATTGTTTTTCTAAGAATTGTTTATTTTAATTTTATTTATTATTATTATTTTTTAATTTGACCAGAGAGACACAGAGTGAGAGAGAGAAAGTGAGAAAGCAAGCTGCCAGGTCCAAGACTTGAACCAAGTTGAGCCATGTGGGAGTCCAGTGCCTCAAACCACCATGCCACCTGCCACCCTCTGTTACTGTTCTTTAATTTACTACAGGGCATGTGTGGTAACCAGAGAGAGAGAGAGAGAGAAAGCAAGCCTCCAGGTCTGGGACTCCAACAGTGATTGGCCATGTGGGAGTCCAGCACCTTAATCACCACACCACCTGCCAGCCCAGTAAATAATTCTTTAAAGTATATATTATACTAATATAATATATGTAATATATATAATTATATATAACATAAATTTATACATATATGTGTATTATATGTGTTTAAAATGGAAGGGTGTGTGTTTTTAAAGGAAGGGTCTCAGGAGGACCTTTTTCCTCGCTGAGGACCTTATTGGGTTTGGGTCAGTGAAGCCCTCGCCTAAGTGCAAGTGGAAGCAGAGTTACAGAGAACTCAATAGGCTCACTTTCCAGAGGCAAGCTCAGGAGGGGCAGAGCAGGAGAGATGGGACCTGAGGGAAGGAGAAGGAGGCAGTGGAGTGGGGGAGGTCGAGGCCTGCGAGTGAAGCGAGGCCAATGCGGCTGAAACAATCCCAGCTGAGGGTGGACGCCACAGGATTCCCGTTGGAAGTTCTTCCCAGAGTCCCTGTTCCAGAGGCTTAATGTATTCACTTTCTTGTTTTTGGTTTTGTTGTTGTTGTCATCAGCGAGGGAGGGGTTGTCTTTTACATTTTATGTAAAATTCTACCTCTGGGGCCAGCAGGTGTCATGGTGGTTCAGGACACTAGACTCCCACATGGTCAACCACGGTTCAGGTCCTGGACCTGGTGGCTTGCTTTCTCATTTCCTCTCTCTCACTCTGTCCCTCTCTGGTCAAATTAAAAAATAAATAAAAGAACTCTATGTCCCCATGTCTCTGGGATTACAGGTGCACACCCCTCCCCCACCCGGCCTCCAGGCTGAACTGGGGACCACCCTTGGGCCTGTCATATCACCCGAGCCACAGGACCTCATGTCCTAGCAGCAGCGTCTTAGTACCACCGCAGCTGGGCCTCACTCGTGTTTAATGCTTGGAATCTCGTCTTAACAGCTGCAATTAGCTTCCTCATAGTGTAACAGTGTTTTATATCTAAGGAAAATTCCAGTATCCATCACTACTTGCTCAATTTTACATGCCTTTAATTTTTTTCCCATGGAGCCAGCAGGGACTATGGTGGTTAAGACACCAGACTCCTACATGGCCAACTGTGGTTCAAGTCCTGGACCAGGTGGCTTGCTTTCTCTCTTTCCTTTTCTCCCTCTTTGGTCAAATTTAAAATAATAACAAATGGAATTAAATAGTTTTTTTTTTTTTTTTTACATTTTTTCCATTCTTTATGTTAACTTTGGCTGGAGTATTTCCTTATTACTTTTCCATAAAAGCTTTGTTGAAGACATACTTTCTAAATCTGTGCTTAATCTGAAATTGTTTTCTTGGGGACCAGCAGTTGGCGTAATGGCTATGTCGCTGGACTCCCAAGTAGTTGATCATGGTTTGAGTCCCAGATCCGGTGGCTTAAACTCACGCCAGTCGCATGTGCATGCGTGCCCAAGATCCCGAGAGGAGAATGGAGGAGAAGGGATTGCGGCGTGGCCACCCACCCTCTGGGGGGGGGGGGGATTTCTCCCTTTCTGTCTCTGTCTTTCTGGCAAGTACATGTACCCTATAGCAAAAATGTCTCAAAAATAAATAAATAAATAAATTGTTTTCTTTTGCCCTCACACAAAGGATAATTTGGGTCACAATTCTCAGCCTCTAGCATTTACTGTTGCTAAGAAATTAAAATATCAGTCTGGGTGGGGCCAGAAGGTGTCATGGCAGTAAGGTTTTGGGTTCCCACGTGGCCTACTATGGCTCAGGTCCCAGGCCCAGACGTGTGCGTGCGTGCCCCAAACTCCAAGAGGATGGAAGAGAAGGGTTGCAGTGTGGCCAGCCCCTGGGGGTGATCTCACCTAACATCTGCCTCAGAACATCAGGTTTTCACAGGTCTTGCCCACACAGGCCTCTCCCACGTGTAGTCGCACTCATTTTCCCCAGGGACACAGTGGGTTTTAAATGCCCTAGTCTTTGTTTTCTTTTAAGAGAGATTTTTTTTTCCTACAGGGTGTGTGTGCTATCTGGAGAGACAGAGACAAAGAGACAAAGTGAGAAACCACCGTCCAGGGGGGATGGCCATGCCGCAATTCCTTCTCCTCCATTCTCCTCTCAGGATTTTGGGCACACATGCACAAGCACCCAGTGATTTTTGTTTTGTTTTGTTGTTTTTTGGGGGGGGTAAATTGTAATTTTTTTTTTATTTATTTTTTATCATCATATCTTCTTCATATTACATTGGATTACATATAACTTTACAGTGTATTACATTGTTTCTTCAAAAGGGAATGCCATGCATGTCAGTCAGTACAGAGACATTAATCTCCCCACTTCAACATTCCATATCTTTTCTGTTTTCCCCAATCATTATCTTTATTATTCTAATTATTTTTATAAAACAGTCAATTGCTATTTCTCGTTTTGCTTGTAAAAATACTTTGCCCATCATGAAA
>NW_006159670.1:954480-959195 GCF_000334495.1 Tupaia belangeri chinensis
GGCTGGCCGTAAATTGTAATTTTTTCATTGGAAAACAAATATACAACTTGGAATGGATTTGAGGCAAATAAGCAGATTTTCTTCAAGTGGCTAAACAAAGTTTAAAAAGCAAGTAACAATAAAAGAAAATGTTTCTGGTACAGGACCAGCAGCACAAAAAAGTAGTGTCTAAGTACCTGGATAATACACCCGATTCGTGACGGTGCAACTTTCAAGTACGTATTGTTGACTGTCCATAGTCCACGCAGAGTGGACTCAACAATATGCTGACAGTTCCTAAAGAAAACTACTAAAAAACGGCAGATGTTCCCTCATTTGACCAACTCCATCTAAGTTTAGATGTGCAGAAGGGCTTAGATCTATCCAGAGTAAGCCACATGCAACACGTTACTTGATCACTGTTCTCAAATAAGGTCTCAGGACAGTGACAGTGAGATAAGGAAGAACGCATGGAGGCATGAGTCCCTGATCTTTTTTCTTTTTCCTTTCCTTATCTTTTAGGGACACTAGCACTCTAATACTCCAGGAACTCAGGTGGCTGCAGATGGAGAGGCTTGAACACGGCTGGATGCACAGTACTGGCCCTCTGCCTCCCGTGCTGGGAGCAGATGCAGCGCCAGGGCTCGGATGCCTGAGTGGGCTTCTGTGCGCCCTGCTCCCACAGCTGCACGGCTGCCTCCCCTGCAACCATGGGTGGTGGCCTGCTGCAGGCCAGGTGGGTATTTGCGACTGTGCTGAGGGCTAGGATTGGCCACAGTGGACCACGCCTACCCCTGAAGCTGCAAGCCATCCCTAGACCAGATTGCAAAACAGTGCATCGGCCGGACCTGACGCTGCTAGTGCAGTTGTCCTCGCAGTAAGGAGATTCCAGGAGCTCCCCATTTCACCGTCTTCCCGGATACTCACAGTGCTTTCCTGACTAGCTCGGGGAACGTTCCCGGATACTCTCAGTGCTTTCCTGACTAGCTCGGGAACGTGGCCCACCTTGATTTTCTCGTTCCAACTTTGCAAACTCTGCTTCCAGCCAGCAGTCTCAAACCAGGCTGATAAGTTTAATTTAATAGTATATTTATGTGAAGAAAAATAAAATACTGGATGAAAATGAGATTTGAGAACGTGTGTGTCATCACTCTCTAAAACCCGTTGGTCATCTCCATAATTTTCCATGTCCATCATCATCCTTCCTTATGTCAGCCTGCCTTTTTAGAAGCATGAGGCTTTTTTTAAAGACGTGTTTGCCTTAGAGCACATATGTTCACCAGAGAGACAGACAGACAGACACAGTGAGAGGGAAAGTGTAAAATCACCCCCCAGGGGGAAGGCCACGCCGCAATCCCTTCTCCTCCATTCTCCTCCCAGGATCTTGGGCACGCACGCACACGTTCCCGGCATGACTTTCAAGCCCTCAGGTCTGGGACTCAACCAGCAGCCCTCCATGTGGGAGTCCAGTGACATAATCACTATGTCATCTACTGCTCCCACAAACATAAGTTTGGTTTTTTTTTTTAATATTTTATTTAACGTTATTTATTATTATTATCCCGTTTGATCAGACAGAGAGAGGGAAAGTGAGAAAGCCACCAGGTCCAGGACTTGAACTGCAGTCCAGCCCTGCTGGCCCCCCAAAGTAAGTACTTTAAAAACTTTTTTCTTAGGACTAGCAGGTGGTACGGTGGCTAAGGAGCTGGAGTCCCATGTGGTCGACTGCTGTTCGAGTCCCAGACCTGGAGGCTTGAAACTCACACCAGGGGCATGTGCATGCGTGCCCAAAATCTCAGGAAGAGAATGGAGGAGAAGGGATTGCGGTATGGCCATCCCTCCAGGGAGTGGGCGTGGTTGATTTCTCACTTTCCCTCTCTCAACCTCTCTGGCAAATGCACACACCCTATAGCAAAAATTACCCAAAAAAGAAAAAACAAACTTTTTTTTTTCTTTCAAGGTTTTTGCTATAGGGCATGTGCATTTGTGGATAGACAGAGACAGTGAGAGGGAAAGTGAGAAATCACTCCTGAGGGGATGGCCATTACCACAATCCCTTCTTCATTCTCTCCTCCTGGGACTTTGGGTACACACACACAAGTGCCCGGCATGAGTTTCAGTTCACCAGGTCCGGGACTTGAACCACAGTCAGCCATGAGGGACTCCAGCACCTTAGTTCCCACGCCACCTGCTGGCCCCAGCATTTTTAAACTTTATATTTGGTCATAGTTTCTTTCACGATCAGCGTGGTAGCCATCTGTGTCCTCTCTGTCACTCACACATATCTCAGCAGTAGTGCAGAGTTAGGGGTATGGGTTGGTATAGAATGGCACTCAACAATATTTGGTCTGCAGGGGTGGCGTGTGGCATGTGGTCAAGGCTCTGGACTCCCACATGGCTGACTACATTTGAGTCCTGAACCTGGTGGCTTGCTTTTTCACTCTCCCTTTCTCTCTCTCTGTCTCTTGCCGGTCAAATTTAAAAACATAATAATAAATGAAAAGCAAATTTTAAAAATAGGGCTGCACTTAGTGCTTTAGTGTGTGAACCGGAATTTCTAAGCAGCAGGTCCAGCGCTGGCTGTTACGTCTTTCATTACACGTAGGCCTCGAAGCAGGCAGCTCTGTGGTAAGAGCCACCACGTGGAGCGCAGATCACTCTGCTCATTTCTAATTTGTTCACGAGCACACGCAGTGGGTTCAAGTAATTCAAGTAAAGTGCATCTTGTGAATAAAAGTTAGATTTGAGGACAGATTTCTGATACTTTTTCTATCCTAAGATGCTCTCCAAGGGGCCTGGCAGGGTGGCGTCTGCAGACACGATCTCGCTGTGATGACAGCTTTGGCCTGGTGACTGGGCGGCTCCTGCGTCCTGACCCCCGCGCAGCGTCCCCACACAGCGAGGCTGCAGGTCAGACCTGAACCCCCTCTTCTCCCGAGTCCGAGTCTCTTAGAGACGAAGAGTATTTAACCAGTTGCTAACCTGAAATTTTCTTATTTTAGAAGATTTAGTATTGTTATTATTTTTAATTCATTTTAGAGTACATTTCCTCACCAGAAAAAGACAGAGGGGGAAAGTGAGAAAGCAAGCCACCAGGTTTGAGTCCCGGACCTGGAGGCTTACTTTTCTACTTTTCTCTTTCTCTGGTTAAATTAAACAAATAATAATGATAATAAATGAAAAAAAATTCTTTAAAAATTTGATTTGTTATTATTGTTATTATCTTAATTTGACCAGAGTGAGAAAGCACACTGCCGGGTCTGAGACGTGAACCGCAGTCAGCCATGTGGGTGTCCAGCACCTTCACCATCACACCACCTGCTGGCCCCATTTTGTATTATTTTGTACCCGAATAAACTCAAACTTTAATTCTATTTTTCCACGACTTGATGATAGATAGATGGATGGATAGAAGATAGATACACACAGATATAACCTAAGCAGGAGCAAGCAAACTCTGCATTTCGAAGTTTGGATTCATCCCTAAAATACCCTTCATTTTTCATCATTGGAAGTACATACACCTTAGAAAGGACTAAGGTTTATTTACATAAAGGGAAAACCTTTTTTTAAGGATCATTTATTTAATTTTATTTATTATTATTTTGTTTTCTATTTGCGATAGGTCACACATGCTCACGGGGGGAGGGAGGGCAAGAGAAAATGCAGGCCGCCAGGTCTCAGATTTGAAGCCGACCACGTAGAAGTCCCACAGGCCGACTGCCACCCCACCTGCTGGCCCATTCTAGAAGGAAGAACAGCATTCTTGTCTTCAAGGACAAGTCAAAAACCAAGAGAATTCTGATAGAGCTTGTTAAAGTAACTTTATCTGCTAAGTCTCTCCAGATAATTTACTTGCTTCTACGCAACTATTCTTTGTCCGAATCAGTGTATAAGTAACTGACGCTAATGTAGTCTTTTTAAATTAATTTATTTACATTTAATCACATCTTTACAGTGTACAACATTTCTTTTTCCAGCAAAAATACTATGCATGTCTGTCAAGCCAAAGATATTACTCTATAACTTATCACCAAATAGCCTTTCTTTTCTTTCTTTCTTTTTTTCTTTCTTTTTTTTTTTTTTTTTATTTTTGGAGAGGTTTTTACTACAGGGCGTGTGCTTGCCAGAAACACAGAGAAAGACAGACAGACAGAAAGTGAGAAATCACCCCCCGGGGGAGATGGCCTCGCTGCTGCCTGCACACGCGTCCGGTGTGAGTTTAAGCCACCAAGTCCGGGACGCAAAGTTGACTACATGGGAGTCCAGCAACATAGCCATTATACCATCTGCTGGTCCCTAGTCCTTCTTTTTTTTTTTTTTTGTCAACTGTATACTTTTACTTTTTTCTTCCTTTCCCTTTCCCCTCTCTCCCTTCCATACTAAAGTTTTTTCCCCACATTTTATTGATTCACAAAAAAGCTTACACTAAAAATCTGAACAAAGCTAGAATCTAGTTACAAGTGCATTTTAATTTTCTTCTGACTTTTTTTTTGAGAGCTTTTTGCTATAAGGCTCGTGTGCTCACCAGAAAGAGAGAGAGAGAGACAGAGAGACAGAAAGGGAGAAATCACCCCCCAGGGAGGATGGCCACGCCGCAATCCCTTCTCCCGGGATCTTGGGCACATACACACATGTGCCTGGCATGAGTTTAAGCCCTGGGTCCAGGACTCGAACTGCGGTTGGCTACATGGGAGTTCAGCAACATAGCCATTATGCTAACTGCTGGTCCCCCG
>NW_006159670.1:960893-961533 GCF_000334495.1 Tupaia belangeri chinensis
CAATCTTGCTGGGTACAGTATTCTTGGTTGAAATTGTTTTTCCCTTAACACTTTAAATATATTTTCCCTTTCTTTCCTCACTCACATTGTTTTCGTCCTGAACCTGGTGGCTCGCTCGCTCGCTCTCTCGTCAAAATTTAAAAAATAATAATAAATGGAATTAAATAAATAATTCGTTAAAATAATCCTTTTAAAAAAGAATTGCTTTATTTAATTTTACTCATTGTTATTTACTTATTTTAATGTTAGCATAAAGAGAGAAAGAGACGGAAAGAGAGCGGGAGAGCGAGAAAGCAAACTGCCAGGTCCGCCCTCGCGCCGCAGCCCACCACCCATCACTGCGCACCTGCCGGCCCAGCACCGACTTGGTAAGGAGTGCGCATGCGCCCGAAAGCTCCCCGGCGAGATTCGAGAGCAGAAGGATCTGTGTCCTGCTCCTCTCGCGAGAGGCGGTATCCACACGCCACGTCAAAGGTTACCATCCTGGCGCTGAGTGACAGGCGCTACAACAAACGGTCGGTGAGGACGCTGAGGGGGGAGGCAGCAAGCCTTTCCGGTGGGCGGGACCGCCCCGGAAGAAGGGCGGCCTGGGAGCTCCGGGAGCGGGCTGAGGGCTGCGCTGGCGCCTGCGGACCCTGGC
>NW_006159670.1:961872-965895 GCF_000334495.1 Tupaia belangeri chinensis
CCGCTGCGCCTCGCCAGGCCGGAGGCCCCCAGACGGCTGTACTCCGGCGCTGAGGCTGTGCAGTAGCGGACCGCCAGAGAGGCTGTTAGCAATAGAACCCGCGAGGCAGGCCGTGTAGGTGTACCGGCCGCGGGGACGGCCGAGTGGGCGTGCGCGGACACTGCCGGGTGACGCCCTGTGCTTTCCCGCCAGGTTCGTTTGTATCTACCCTGCCTATTTGAACAACAAGAAGACCATCGCGGAGGGGAGGCGCATCCCCGTCAGCAAGGTGAGCGCCACAGGCTCCTCCTCTGCACGTCCTCTGGACAAGCCGTGTAGGTGTACCGGCCGCGGGGACGGCCGAGTGGGCGTGCGCGGACACTGCCGGGTGACGCCCTGTGCTTTCCCGCCAGGTTCGTTTGTATCTACCCTGCCTATTTGAACAACAAGAAGACCATCGCGGAGGGGAGGCGCATCCCCGTCAGCAAGGTGAGCGCCACAGGCTCCTCCTCTGCACGTCCTCTGGACAAGCTGCCAGACTACGGTCATTTCCGTAAGACTGGAAGGGGAAAGGCCTTAATGCATACAGAAGGGCTGCTTTTCTATTAAAGAATTATACTGTTTAGTGGCCGCCAGGTGGCATGGTGGTTAAGGCGGCCCGACTCCCACATGGCTGACTGCAGTTCGAGTCCTGGACCTGGCAGCTTGCTTTCTCAATTTGCTTCTCTCTCTCTGTTTAACTTCAAAATAAAAGAAAATAAAATAATGACAATGAATACAATTAAATAAAAAAAGAGAATTATACTATTTAACTTTACTTACCCATGTGTTTGTTTATTTTAATTTGACCAGAGAGGGACACATTCAGAGAGAGGGGGAGGGAGAAAGTGAGAAAGCCAGCCGTCAGTTTCCGGTACTCCAACTGCAGTTGGCCATGTGGGAGTTCAGTACCCTTAACAGCCAGCCACCTGCCAGTCCCTTCTTAATTTCTTTTTAAGGTTTTTGCCTTAGGGTGCCTGCTCACACCAGAAAGAGAGATAGTGAAATTGAGAGATCATTGGTAGGGAGGAGTGGCCATATTTCAATTGCTTCTCCTCCTGGGATTTTGAGTGCGCAAACACCCAGTGTGATTTTCAAACCGCTGGGTCTGGGACTTGACCTGTGGTCAGCCATGTGGGAGTCCAGTACCTTAACCACCACATCATCTGCTGATCCCTCGAAGTGATGTTTTCAGTGGTGCTTAGTTAACCTGTGTCTGTAAAGAAGTAAATGGGAGAAGGTTCTGTAGGGTTTATGCTACAAACCTCACTATCTGGACGATTGATTCGAGGACCCCCCCCATCATCCAGGTGCCAAAATCTGCAGATGCTCAAGATGTGCCGTCAGCCTGCCGTGTCCTGGGGCTCGTGTCTGAGTGGCTGGCTGCCCCAGCATGCGAGAAGGTTGCTATGTCCTCCTAATTTCTGTCCCTCCTGTCTACTCACACACAGGAGGTACCACTGTCTTCACTTCCAACACTGCAGGTTACTTTGCTGGTTTTGAAGTTTATATAAATGGAATTGAACACTTCGTATCTTTTTTCCACTGAAGAAGCTTAGAGTTACCTACTTAAAGGTAGTTCAGTTCTAGTTATCATATAGCAGGATTTCTCAGCAGCAGGGCCATTCATTTTTTTTTTTATTTACTTAAAAAATTTTTTTAAGTTTTTTACTGTGGTTTTTTACATGTACTCACAGATGAGACAGAAAGAGGGAAGGTAAGAAGTCTATCACACCCCAGGCAGGATGGCCACACTACGCGGCCACACTACAATCCCTTCTCTCTTGTTCTTGAGGAATTTCAGGCATGCACCACACACATACCCAGTATGTTTTCTTTTTGTTTTGTTTTGTTTTGTTTTTGTTTTTGGAGAGATTTTCACCGTAGGGCGTGTGCGCTCGCCAGACAGCCAGAGAGAGACATAGAGACAGAAAGCGAGAAATCACCCCCCAGGGGGGATGGTCACGCCGCAATTCCTTCTCCTCCATTCTCCTCTCGGGATCCTGGGCACGCACGCACACGCGCCCGGCGTGAGTTTTAAGCCACCGGGTCCGGGACACAAACCGCGGTCGACCACGTGGGAGTCCGGCGACATAGCCATTACGCTAACTGCTGGTTCCCCCCAGTATGTTTTTGAAGCTGTGGATCCCATGAAGTCAGCCATGTGGGATCCATACAATACCTTAACCACCGAACCACCTGCCGGCCCCAGCTATTGACTTTTTGAAGCAGGTAATTCTTTCTTTTTTTTTTCTGCTAGTGGGCATGTGGCTAGCTGAAAGACAGACAGAACTGAGACGGAAAGGGAAAGGGAGAAAGCACGCTTCTGGGGGCATGGCCACAATGCAGTGCCTTCTCCATTTCTGTACCCTATCAGGATTTGAGGATGCACACTTGCCTGGTGTGTGTTTTCCCAGCAACCAGGACTTAGCCAAACTACTTGGTCAGCCATGTGAGATTTGGCTGCCTTAACCACTAGGCCACAGTGCTGGCCCGAGGCAGATAGTTCTTGCTTGTAGGGCGTGTCCTGTGCATTTTAAGATATTTAGTAGAGGGACTGGCTGGTGGTGTTGTGGTTAAGGCGCTGGACTCCCACATGGCCAACTGATTCCCATCCCAGACCAGGCAACTTGCTTTCTCACTTGCCCTCTTCCTCTCTCTGTGGTCAAGTTAAAAGTAATAATGATGATGATGAATAAAAATAAATAGTTCTTTTTAGAAATTAATAATAAATAAAACGAAATAAATCTTTAAAAAAAAATAAAAAGATACTTAATCGAATCCCTAGCCTCTACCCACTAGGTGACGGTGTCCATCTTCCACTCCTCCACCGCAGTGATCAAAAGTGTCTCCAGAGGACCAGCAACTGGTATAATAGTTAAGGCACTGAACTTTCACATGGCCAACTGGGGTTCAAGTCCCGGACCCAGAGGCTTGAGACATGGCAGGCGTGTGTGTGCATGTCCAATGTCCCAGAAGGAGAATAGAGAAGAAGGGACTCCTGCATGGCCATCCCTCTGGGGGATGATTTCTTGCTTTTGTGCTCTGTGTCTCTGGCGAGCAGAGAGAAAATCCCTTTTTAAAAAAAGTCTCCAAGGTATTTGCTAGTGTCTCTTGAGTATTGGGGGAGTAAAATTCCCCTGCTAGAAGCTGCTCCTCCGTAACACAGTACTTCCTCCTGTCCACAGTTTCAGTTTCCCAAGTGGTCTGAAAATACTTAATGTTATTGTTGTTAATATTCTTATTGTGCTAATTAAGACATAAACTTTATCGGGACCAGCAGTTGGCGTAATGGCTATGTCGCTGGACTCCCATGTAGCTGACCACGGTTCAAGTCCCAGACCCAGTGGCTTAAACTCAGTGCTGGGTGCGTGTGCATTCGTGCCCAAGATCCCGAGAGGAGAATGGAGGAGAAGGGATTGCGGCATGACCATCGCCTCTGGGGGATGATTTCTCGCTCTCTCTGTCTTTCCCGCGAGCGTATGTGCCCTATAACAAAAAAAATCTCCAAAAAAAAAAAAAAGTTAAACTTTATCATATGTAGGTGTGTGTAGGAAAAGACAGCATACATATATGGTTGACTCTTTGTATTCACAGGTTCTGCATCAGCACTTTTTTTTTTTTTTTAAAGAACTCTTTTATTTCATTTTATTTATTTATTTAGGGGCAGTTTTTGCTGTCGGACGTGTGCACTTGCCAGAAAGAGAGAGACAGAGAGACAGAAAGTGAGAAATCACCCCCTGGGAGGGGGGATGGTCACACCATAATCCCTTCTCCTCCATTCTCCTCTCGGGATCTTGGGCACGCACGCACATGCGCCTGGCGTGAGTTCTAAGCCACCAGGTCTGGGACTTGAACCGCAGTCCACTACGTGAGAGTCCAGCAACATAGCCATTATGCTAAATATTGGTCCCTATTTATTTATTTATTGGAGAGGTTTTTGGGTTTTTTTTTTTTTTTTTTTTTTTTTTTTTTTTAGTTTGGATGTGCTTGCAGAAAAAGACA
>NW_006159670.1:966377-976234 GCF_000334495.1 Tupaia belangeri chinensis
CTTGACCATACTCAGCTCATTACACAGCAAATAGGGGAACAGAATAATAATTCATGACAAGCAGCATGTTTAATGAACTGGCAGCAGAGATATTTGGCCAAAGAAAAGCAGAGGAACTTTGTCCTTTAAAATTACGAGGGGCTCCACCATCATCTGGCATCCGCTCAGTGTTGTGTCTGTGGTTAGAAATGTCCATGATAGGAACTCCTGGGATCTTCCGGATTCTTCGTTTAAGGTCTCGGTCCACTGTGGGCACGATGTAACACTTGTGCTGAGTCACTCTGTACTGAGCAGTCATCTGCATAGGTTCCTTTATGTGTGCATGGTCATCGTTCAAATTGGATCCTTAGCGATCCTTAGAGCCACTCGATACTTTTGCCCCAGTTTCTCAGTTTTAGCCATTACACAGTCAGTTATACAAGGGATACACCTGGCGTAGGACAGTCCATCATCGACTGCACCAAGTCCAGTCTGACTTTAATGGAAAAGTTGATATCAACCAGGATGTGGTAAGGTGGACCCAGCTGTGTATTATATTGAAAGGATAAGCAGGGAGGGTGTTGGGGGACGTCTCTTTCCTTCAGCGTGCTAGGATCTTTCTTTTCTTCCTTTTAGGTTTTAATCTATCCTTTTCTTTAAGCCTCTGATCTCTGAGACTGAGCATTCGCTTCGTGGTCGCATACTTTCTCGTTTTCTTTTGTTTCCCCATGCTCACGCCACATTCAGGTTTCTTCTCCTCTCGGGATCTTGGGCACACATTCACACATGCCCAGCGTGAGTTTAAGCCACCAGGTCCGGGATTCGAACCGCAGTCGACTGCGTGAGAGTCCAGCAACATAGCCATTATGCTAACTGCTGGTCTCGGTCCCTATTTATTTTAATTTTACCAGAGAGGAACAGAGAGAGAGAAAGGGAAAGTGAGAAAGTAAGCCACCAGGTCCAAGATGTGAACCACGGTTGGCCATGTGTGAGTCTAGCGCCCCGAACCACCACACCACCTATCAGCGTGATACTGGTAGTTTTCTAAAGTGGTTGTGTCATTATTTAAAAAATCCAGCGTACCATGCTAGGGGCTAAAGGATACACTGGTGGACAAAGCAAAGTCTGTGTCCCCATGAAGCTGATGTGGAAGGGAGATGGAAACACAGGTATACATCATTGTTATTTCATATATTATTACTATTATTTTTTAATTTGCCATAGGGTACATGAACCAGAGAAAGAAAGAAAGCCACCAGGTCTGGGACTTGAGCTGTGGTCAGCCATGTTCGAGTCCAGCGCCTTAAGCACCACACTAACTGCTGGCTCTTGGTTAAAACAGTTTAAAATAATTTACACAGCACTGTGGCTAGCAGTATCCATTTGAAGCCAGGTTATTTAGTGGTTTTGTTTTTGATTATTCAGGCTGTTGAAAACCCTACAGCTACAGAGATTCAAGATGTCTGCTCAGCAGTTGGACTCAACGTGTTCCTTGAGGTACAGTGTGATTATTTCTCCACCATTTTCCATACTCATCCTGTTGATGGGATTTTCTTAAAACCTATTTGGTTTTGTTTTGTTTATGTTAGAAAAATAAAATGTACTCTAGAGAATGGAACCGCGATGTTCAGTACAGAGGCAGAGTCCGGGTGCAGCTCAAACAGGAGGACGGCAGCCTCTGTCTCGTGCAGTTCCCCTCAACGTATGATTATTTCTCCACCATTTTCCATACTCATCCTGTTGATGGGATTTTCTTAAAACCTATTTGGTTTTGTTTTGTTTATGTTAGAAAAATAAAATGTACTCTAGAGAATGGAACCGCGATGTTCAGTACAGAGGCAGAGTCCGGGTGCAGCTCAAACAGGAGGACGGCAGCCTCTGTCTCGTGCAGTTCCCCTCAACGTAGCTGGCCTTTAATGGCGGGTGGGGGCGGGCGGCTCCTCTGCAGCACAGCAATCGAAAACTGGTCTTTCTAAAAGTTGTTTGTTTATGTGTTTGTATATATGTGTGTGTGCGTGCATGTGTGTGTGTGTGTACATATGTATATTAATTCTATACAGGGCATGTGCACTTGCCGGAGAGCATCCCCAAGGGGCATGGCCACACTGTAGTCCTTTCTCTGGATTTTCGGCATACGTGCTAGGTGTGTTTTTCAAGCTGCTGGGACCAAGATTCAAAGCACACAGTTGACCATGTAGGGTCTTACCTCCACTCCATCTGCTGGCCCAGAACTGAGTTATTTTTAGCCTTAAAGTAGATTTTCTTCCGGGACCAGCATTTGGCATAATGGCCACGTCACTGGACTTCTCGTGTAGTCAGCCACGGTTCGAGTCCCAAACCCAGTGGCTTAAACTCACATTGGGTGAGTTCAAGTTAACAACCTTTATGTCCTCAGAGTACACACTAAGCCACGCTTCTGGTTCCTAGGTAAGTCAGTCATGTTGTACGCAGCGGAGATGATACCTAAACTAAAAACACGGACACAGAAAACCGGAGGAGCTGACCAAAGCCTTCAGCAAGGAGAAGGAAGTAAAAAAGGGAAAGGGAAGAAGAAGAAGTGACTTGGCACGAGCGTCGAGTTCATGTACTGCCACAGGAGACACGAGTGGAGGGTTCTCATTCGTATCCGAGAGAAACAGAAGCTTTTGTTGCCATCATTTAACTGAACTCCGAACATCTGTGCCTCCATCTTTAGCTTTGGAGTTGACGGTGAAATAAGTTAACATCAGAAGTTTGCATCTAGCTTTTCTGGAGTATAGGAATTGTTTTGTCTTTCAATGATGAGGTTTTATGGAAGAAGTATTTTTAAATGGCCAATGAACTATGCCATAAGTTCATTGAAATCTGTATCTATTTCTCTTCTATGTAACATGTTTCAGGTAAATAAGTGTAATAAGACTTGAAATACATGTTTTGCTCACCTTTTAAGTTAATGAAATAAAAATCTGAAACTGACTCCTGTAGTTTTTGTGGATCGAGTGCTTACTGCCAGCAAGGGGTCAGTGAAGAGAGCGAGGTTACCAAGCCGTGAAGGCCGTGCAGTGTGGGTCTGCCAGACAGTGGCCCATCCTACGGGGGAGGGGGACAGTCTATTGATTATCTTCTTTTTCTAGAGACATCGTGCTCTCCATCAGGAGAGGGAGAGGAGGGGAAAGCATTCCTCCCGAGGGTCACACCACAGTCCCTTCTCCACTCCTCCCTCCTGTCAGGATTTGGGCACACGGGCACATTCATGTGCCCATTGTTTTTTCCAGGCTGCTGGGGCTGGGATTCAAACTGGTTATGTGGGATCCAGCTCTCTTAATTACTAGACCACAGGTCTTACCATACAATTTCTTAATCTGATATTTTTATGATCAGATTGTTCAGTTGCTATTTTTTTTCCCAAGAAACTAAATTGGATTGGTGCTTCTGAATTTATTTTAAAGCCGTATTTCTCAAAGTGGGGATTTTGAGCTGATTCCTTTTCTCCTGAAGCCTGGTTTAGCTCTTCTTCAAGTTCTGAGCTACTTGATAGACTTCGAATAAATCCTATTTAAGTTTTTGTTGCATGTAAGCAATCCCAATTGATTCCAAAGTCAACCTAGAGTTGTGGAGCTTTAAATGAGGTCGCACCCCCAGACTGTGAAGGTGATCCATAGATGTGACGAAGTATTAGCATTTCTATTTAATCTTTAACAGTTTATGCTATGTTTTATGCTGAACAGCCTCAACAGCATGCTGGTTGACAGTGCTGCCCAGTAGGCTGAGGCCACCCGGAAGGCCTGGGTTCGATTCCTGGCCCACCCTAAAAAGCTAGCCAGAGTGGCAGATGCCTGTAGTCCCAACTGCTTGGGAAACAGGCTGGCAGATCGCTATATACCTGAAACCCTGTCAAAAACAAAAAATGTGCAACCCAGAGGTTACGTATGGTAAGTGTGTCAGCTCTCAGTGACGCCATCTTTGTTTCTTTCCATGGCATTTTTCTAACATCCTTATGGTTGTCTCAAGCCCATAAAAGGGCTGATACCAAACATTTACATAAAAGTTCAAGGTGGGACCAGCAGGTGGCATAGTGGTTAAGGTGCTAGACTCCCACATGACCCACCACAATTCAAATGCTGTACCCCAGTGGCTTAAAAAGCATGCCTGGTGCATGTACATGCCCAAGATCCTGAGAATGGAGGAGAAGGGATTGCGGTGTGGCCATTCCCCCCACCCCAGGGGATGATTTCTCACTTTCTGTCTAGCTAGAGTACAAAACCCTAAAAAAGAAAAAGTTGGGAAGAAAAAAATTGCTTTTCCAGCCACTTCTGTCAGCCTTTAAAAGACAAGCAGAAGGGAACCAGCAGTTAGCATAATGGCTATGTCGCTAGACTCCCACATAGTCAACCGCGGTTCGCGTCCCGGACCCGGTGGCTTAAAACTCACGCCGGGCGCGTGTTCGTGCATGCCCCAGATCCTGAGAGGAGAATGGAGAAGGGATTGTGACGTGGCTATCCCCCCTGGGGGGGGGGGTGATTTCTTGCTTTCTGTCTCTCTGTCTCTGTCTCTCTGGCGAGCACTCGCGCCCTATAGCGAAAACCTCTCAAAAAAATAAATAAAATAAAAAGAGAAGCAGAAGACTTCTTAAAATCCTCCCAGCAGACTTTCTATTCAGTCCTTGAGAGCTGGGGCATTCGTCCATCTCTAACTGCAAGAGAGCCTGAGAAAGTGAATGCATAGCTTTTATCGTCCTGATAGTAGAAGCCGCTAAAGAAGGTGAAAATGCATAGATAGCCAACTTAAAACAATTCTCATAGATAACTGGAATCTAAAACTGTCACCATTTGCTTTTAAAGTAAAATCTAAGCCTTGGAGGACTTTTTTTTTTTTTTTTTAAGAATTATTTAAGTTTATTAATTTTAATTTGACCAGAGAGGGAAAAAGACAGCAAGCTACAAAGTACAGGATTTGAACCACAGTCAGCCATGGGGAGTCCAGCGCTCCTAACCACCATGCCACCTGCTGGCCTCTGTGGACAGACATTCTTAAGGGAATTGATATAATTGATTAAGTTATGGGCCAATAAGAATTGTCAAAAGATTTCAGAACTATTGTACCAATATATTGCTGTTTCTTAACATTGTAATCAGTGCATAGTTGGATTTTTCTTATACTAATCAGTGAATTAAAAGTGTTTTCTAATGAGCAAGTTTGGGCATGAACTCTTATGTTAAAATGTTTATATTTGTCAGTGAAGGAAGGATTTGTATCCTTTGCCACTTTTTGTGTGTTTGGGGGGAGGTTTGTTTTTATATAAGGTTTCACTTTGTCTTGATACTTATACCTCACCTTCCTCTGTTGCTGGGACCACAGCCATGTGTGTGCAGATACCTAGGGTGGGCTGGGAGTCATGCTGGCCTCCCCTGCAGCCTCACCCTGCTGCAAAGCGGTTCCAGCATGTGCCACCATGGCTGGGCCCGTTGTCTACTTTCTGAATACTTTTTCAGTTATACTTTGCACAGCTTAACTGATTAGTTGTCATAGAATAAGCTTTTGTTTTAGCCATTAACTATTATCTATAGAAGAGCATTTGGTTATCCTTCCTTCTCCCCCACCATACACAGGCATGCTTCCCATTTTACCACTCTACCAAAATACTGGGTTTTTGGAAGTCATGATGCATTTTGCATAGAAAAGCAGAAAAAAGACATCATGACTTTGCTGGCAACCCAATATATTTCCTAGTTTCCTTTTTCAGTACATTTCATTCATAGCCAAGCCATATAGTATCTTTGCTACTCAAAAGTACGATCAGGAGTCCAGAACCCCTGGTCCCCCAAGGAGCTTAGGAGAAACACAGTACCTCTGGCCCAGCCTAGAACTGAAGTGGCATTTAATGAGATCTCCAGGTGATTCCTATGTACATTAGAAGAACATGGAAATATGCCATTTTCTGGACTTCGAGTTTTCTTGGAAGCAGTTATTTTACTCCTTCATTTCCTTAGTTTTCTTTTTTTGTTTGTATTATACATTCAGTAACTGTATATCATTATAGCTTGCAAGGTGAATTTTCCCAGCATGAATACACTGTATGTTAGTCCAGTTAAGGGTATCATACATATTATCGACAGATAGTTTTCCATTTTTGTGTCCCTTAAATGTTTTACTGTCTTTTTCTTCTTGATTCATTTGCTTAGCTGTCTAAATATTTTTCACTAATTCAACCACAGATTATCTGTTGTAAAAAAAATTTGTTCACATAAGGTAATTTATTCATATATATTGGATTGTTGGAAAGGTCATGATGTATTTTTTATGTATAACCAGGTATGTTTTAAGTGCCAGAGGACATGTGCACTTGCCAGAGAAAGAGACAGAGAGGGGGAAAGTACCCCTCTTGTGGAGAGCAGTCACACCACAATCCTTTCTTTTGCATTTTTCCATCCTGTTGGGATTTGGGGCACACACACACTGGCATGTTTTCAAGTCATAAGGGCTGGGATTTAAACTCTGGTCACCCTGGTGGGTTCTGGCTCCTCTATGCACTGGGCCAATCCTCTTAGTATTTTTGAAGTTCTTCTGGATCCCTTTGCCTGCCTCTGAACTCTTACTGCTTATAGCTTATGGCTTCACCCCAATTCCCCTCACCATCTTGCGGTGACTTCCCCACTGTTTGGCCATATTGGAAATACTGTGTTGTATATCCTATGTGCTCCTTTGTCCTGCATCGCTTGTGTAGCTCGTCTTTAGGATCCCACTGAGGAAATGCAGAAGCAGTAGATGTCTAAGAATTTGATCATTTGATGCTCATATTCTTTTTTTTTTTTTTTTTTTCAATTATCAGCTCATAAAGTTTTTAACAATAGGGAACATAGATTCTATTCAGGGTTGGATTAAGGGTGGGTCTCGTGCAGTTCCGCAATTGTAGGTGAGTCTCCATGGAATACAGTTTCAGGAAAGCGGTTCTGGTAAGCAGAGATGATTATCAGTTGATGCGGCACAGCAGCCATCTTGTGATTAGCGGGAATGGTGTTGTGGGGATCTGCAGCGTGACTTATCCTCGGGTATCTGGCTTCCCTAAGAATGGTAGAGTAGTTCCTGTTCTTCCCTGATGTAATGCAGGGCTGGTAACCATCATCTTCTCACTGTCCATAGGTAGAGAAAATCCTCCTATACAATATATTTCTCAATTGGTTTAAGACAGCCAAAGTTTCTTTCTGTTGCTTATAGTTGCAAGTTCTTAATCCTTGTTTTCGTCTTCAGTGTCTTCAGTTTGCCGCCTGCGGCCAGCGGCCGCACACAGGCCCGGCGGCCACGCGCCAGCCCCCGGGGCCACACGCCAGGCCCCCGAGCGCGCGAATGTGCGCGGGACCCAGCGTCACCTCCCGTTCACCGCTGCGGAACACGGAACAGAGCCCCAGCCGCGCAGGCCCGGCCGCCGATGCTCATATTCTTTAGCTGGGTATAAAATTAGAATTGGAAATCATTTTGTTTCAGCAGTTCAAAGGAATTTCTTCATGAGTTTTTTGTTTGTTTTTAAGATATTATATAATTTTCAGAGCCAGTAGATGGTGTAGAGGTTAAGGTGGCTGGATCCACATGGCCAACTGCACAGTTTGAGTCCTGGATCCACTGTCTTTAAAATCATGTCAGGCAAGTGTGTGTCCATGCCCATGCCAAAAGTCCTGAAAGGAGAATGGAGGATAAGGGGTTGCAATGTGGCCATCCCTTTTAGGGATGATTTCTCACTTTCGCTCTCTCCCTCTCTCTTAGGCAAGCACAAGTATCCTATAGCAGACAAACAAACAAAAATTTTTATTTCCAGGGAATGTGAGCATTTGTGAAATGAAGAGAGAAAAACCAAACTCCCCTCCCCCCCATGGGGCATAGTCATACAAACACTCCTCCATTTCTCCATCCCAACCGGATTTGGAGCACACACATATGAACCCTGTTTCCCAACCTGCCAGGGGCAGAATTCAAATTCCAGTCCGCCTTATGGGATCCAGCTTTCTATTGTTAAAATTATTTTGGCCTAGGATGGCCATTGTACTCCCACATTTTGATTCCCAAGGATAAGCCGAAATCGTACATGTTAGGCTGTTTTTCTGAGCTGGTTGCTAAGTTACAGCCAATCATACTAGCCACACTTCAGTCAGTCACAGAAAGCTCGCTTTTTAGGCTGTCTGTAGCCTACCATCCACCTGTAACAAATCCAGTTGTTTCTCTACCTCATACCTTCACTTTGGATTTTGTACATCACTTTCCCTTTTTTAAAAAAAAGAATTATTTTATTGAACTTTATTTTTTAAATTTGACCAGAGAGGGACAACATGAGAGTGAGAGAGAGAGAAAGTGAGAAAGCAAGCCACCAATTCCGGGATTTGAACTACAGTCGCCCATGTGGGAGTCCAGCGCCCTTAATCACCACACCACCTGCTGGCCACCCTCCCTTTTTAAATCCTGTTAAGATTTGTTCAATTAAAACTCCACTCGAGGGACTGGCAGGTGGCATGGTGGTTAAGGGTGCTGGATTCCCACATGGCCAACCATGGTTTGAGTCCTGTACCCAGCGGCTTGCTTTCTCACTTTCTCATCAAAATTAAAGTTAAATGAAAAAATTATTTTTAATAAAACAAAATCCTCCACTTGATTAAATTGGTTGTTTTTGTTTTTAACACTATACCTACTTAAGGACGGCTGTTAGAGCTGTAGGGACACTCAAGTCATTTTCGTGATCTCTTGTGACTCACACTTTTCTTGAAGACTATCTGGGGACTAGCTGACAGCCCAGCAGTAAAAACACAATGCTCTTGAAGGCTGGCCCACATGGGATAGTGGTGTAGTTTAGTGTGTCTTCCCCGAATTCACACATTGAGCCACTGTAATGGGATAAAGGGTAAACTCTAGATCCAATTACTGTGTTAGAAGGTGGTACCTTTGGGGGACCAGCAGTTAGTGTAATGGCTATGTTGCTGGACTCCCATGTAGTCGATCAGTTCAAGTCCCGGACCCGGTGCCTTAAACTCACTGGGCGCATGTGCGTGCATGCCCAAGATCCCGAGAGGAGAATGGAAGAGAAGGGATTGTGGTGTGGCCATCCCCCTGGGGGGGGGGGGGGGTTTCTCCCTTTCTTTCTGTCTCTTTCTGTCTTTCTGGTGGGCGCATGTGCCCTATAGCTAAAACCTCTCAAAAATAAAATAAAAGGTGGAGCCTTTGGGAAGAGACTAGAGATTGGATAATTAGGGCAACCCCCATGCTGCCAGTCTGGTTGAGTTCTTGTGTGTTTATAAGGAAATAACAGGCCGGCAGGTGGGCAGGCTCACGTGGGTAGAAACATGCCGCTCTGCTCAGAGGGTGACCCCCCGCCACTCTGTGGTGCTTCAGACTTGACAGCCACTAGGGTAACAAGTCAGACCTTTCTTCTCGCTAGAGGATGTGTGTACTCAAATATTGGGTTGTTGGGAAAGTCATGTTGCATTTCCCAACGACCTAATTAAAAATCTTTATTTTATTTAAATTTACACATGTATTTATTTTTTAAATTTGATCAGAGCAGGACAGAGAGTGAGGGAAAGTGAGAAAGCAAGCTGCCACACCAGGTCTGGGACTCAAATTACATTTGGCCATGTGGGAGTTTATTGCCCTTCACCATGTCACCTGCTGGCCCCAATACTTGAAAATATATATTTGAGGGACAGAAAAGAGAAGTAAAGGAGAAAGTGCCCTCCATAGGGAACGTGAGAAAGACTGACAGAGGAGAATGCACCCCTCCCCTGGGGAATGGAACCACTACAATGCCTCTCCCCCACCCCTCCTTCCTGTTGGGATTTTGGACACACACTTGCAACCAGTGTATTTTCTTTTTTTTTTTTTTTTTGGGGAGATTTTTTTTGCTATAGGGGGTGTGCCGT
>NW_006159670.1:976375-991562 GCF_000334495.1 Tupaia belangeri chinensis
CGGTTCCGGGACGCGAACCGCAGTCGTCTATGTGGGAGTCTAATGACATAGCCATTACGCTAACTGCTGGTTCCCACAACCAGTGTATTTTCAAGCTGCCAGTCTAGCACTCAAACCTTGTGGACGGCCATGTGGAATCCAGCTGCCTTACCAGGCCATAGGGTGGCCCAAACCTCTATTTGTTTTTGTTTTTGAGAGGTTTTTGCTATAGGGCAAGTGTGCTCGCCAGAAAGAGACAGAAGGCGAGAAATTACCACCCCCCCGGGGGGGAAGGCCACACCGCAATCCCTTCTCCATTCTCCTCTGGAGATCTTGGGCACGCACGCACATGCGCCCGGCGTGAGTTTAAGCCACTGGGTTCGGGACACGCACCGCGGTCGACCACGTGGGAGTCCCGCAACATAGCCATTACGCTAACTGCTGGTCCCCAGAGTGTCATCTTTTACTGCTGCACAACCATCCAGCCCTTTGGTTGTTATGTGTAGTTTACATATAATAGCTGTACTTGTTTGCTGGATACAGTGTGGTTTTTCTTTTTCAAGAATTCTTTTTATTATTTATTTAAATTTGACCAGAGAGGGATAGAACAAGAGAACAAGAGAGGGAAAATGAGAACGGAAGCCACCAGGTCTGGGACTCAGACTGCGGTCGGCCATGTGGGAGCCCAGTGCCCTTAACCACCACTCCCCTCCCAGCCCCACTGTAGTTTTCCTAAACATGTAGACTACGTGTAATGACCAAATGAGGGAAATAAACATATCCGCTCTCTCCGATGTTTATAATACTTCGGTTTGTGCACATTTAAAATGTACTTTTCTAGTTATTTTAGAATATGTACTTGAGGGCCAGTCAAGTGGCGGTGGTGAAGGCAGCTGTGTCCCACGTGACTGGCTGGAGTCGTCCTAGACCCGGTGGCTGAAAGACACAGGGGCATGTGTGCGTGCACACCAAAACCTCTCAGGGAGAAGGGGACTGGCGTGGCCACCCCGGGGTGCTTCTCACTCTCTCCCTGCCCGTCTGTGCTCGTACCCTATGGTGGAATTTACAATGATATTTGCATCTATGTGAATTGTCACCACCTGTTCCAGGCTCCAGCTCTCGGTCTCATTCCACGTCCCCCATCTACATGCACTCCACTATCTGTAACCACGCCCTCCCCACCCTCCGTCGCTGTCCCTGTCCCTCTCCAGGTCTCCACTGCCACACAGCCAAATCGCCCTGCTTCTGCCAGGGAGCAAGGACATGTGTTGGTTGCACAGGCCGGGCCTCCCATGCAGCTGTCCCTGTGGGCCCACCTGTCCTTTGCAGAGGGACTCCCGGGATTCTGCACTTTCTCACCCGCCTGTCGGGGATGGCCCTGTGGGTAGTGCCAAACTTACCAAGGAGTGCACCTCCCCTCAGCCCAGATAAATGCTCAGTGGTGGGTTACAGGACCCTAAGGCAGCTGTTTTCAGTTTTCTGAGGGACTTCCGGACTGTTTTCTACACTGGCTGTATGAGTTTCCACTCCCACCAACAGTGCGCTGGAGTTCCCCCTTCTCCACAACCTGAACAGCACTTGTTATTATTACTAACAATAACTTTCAATTGGGATTAGGTAATCCTCAGTGCAGTTTCAATTTGCAGTTTCCCGATAGTGATGTGAGGCATTTTTTTCAGGTGCTTCTTGGCCATTTGTATGTCTTCTTTCGAGAACTGTCTGTACATATCAATAGCCTACCTCTTTTCTTCAGAAGAATTATACTTTTATTTTTTAAATTTTACTGCAGAACATGTGAACTCCCCACAAAGAGAGAGAGAGAGAGAAAACGTGAGAAATTAAGCCTCCAGGTCCAGGACCTGAACCTCATTTGGCCATTGGGAGCCCAGCACTGTAACCGCCATGCCACCTGCTGGCCCCTAGTTGCCTACTTTTTAATTGAATTATTTGTTTTTGTTTTTGCTGGTGAGATTTTATATTTATATATATGGTTTTTGCTTTAGGGTGTGTGTGCTCACTGGACAGAGAGACAGAGTGAGAGGGAAATGAGAAATCAGCCTCCAGGGTGGATGGCCATGCTGCAGTCTTGTCTCTTCCATTCTCCTCCTGGGCTCTTCTCCAATGTTTTCTTCTGGTAATTTCATGGTATCTGGTCTGACATTTAACTTTAATTCATTCTGGGTTCACTTTCGTATATGGTGAAAGATGGGTCTAGTCTCATTCTTCTGTAAATGGATACCCAGTTTTCCCAGCACATTTATTGGAGAGACTACCCTTTCCCCCACTAAACATTCTTAGAACCTTTGTCAAAAATCAGTGAGTGAGTTTATTTCTGGATCCTATATTTTGTTTTTTGTTGTTCTTTATTATTTTTTGCTATAGAGTGCACACACTCACCAGAGAGAGTGAGAGATAGAGAGAAAACCACTGAGAGATGGCCATCCGACAGTCCATTCTTCTCCATTCTCTTGAAATTTTGGGCATGCACACACATGTGCCTCGCATATTTTCTCAAGCCATCAGGTCTGGGACTCGAACTGCAAATCGACTGTATGTGATTCAGCCGCCTTAACAACCATTACCAGCAGGCCCCGTGATGTTTTTTAATTTCATTTCTAATTTTACTTATTTGGGTCTTCCCTTTTTTTCTTAGTCTACTTAATTGCTTGTTAGTTTGTTTATCCTTTCAAAACCCAACTTTTCTTTTCGCCAGTCTTTTGGATTTTTTGTTTGTTTATTTTTGTTTTTGCCATAGGGTATATGCACTTGCTGGAGAGAGACAGAGGGAAAGTGCGAAATCACCCCTCCCCCCCCCCACACACACAAGAGCCATGCCACAATCCCTTTTCCTCCATTTTCCTTTTGGGATTTTGGGCATGTATGCACATGTACTTGATGTGATTTGTCAAACCACTGGGTCCAGGACTTGAACTGGTCAGCCAGTCAATTGGGATCCAGAGCCTCAATCACCCTGCCACCTGCTGGCCCCTTGATTTTTAAAAAAATTTTCTAGAAGCCACACATGCTCACCAGAGAGAGAGAGACAGAGAGAGAGAGAGAGGGAGAAAGCATCTCCCATGGAGAATGGTCATGATACAATCTTTCCTCTCCATCTTTCCATCCTATCTGGACTTCCAGCATACATGTACCTGCAAGTGCCATGTTTCCCAAGCTGCTAGGTCCAAGGTTCAAACCACCATAAGCCATGAGAGAAATGGCTGTCTCAACCATCATGCCACAGAGCTGGCTCTTGAATTGATTTTTTTTTAGCTCTTGAATTGATTTTTTTTTAAGTCTCTATGAATTTAATTCTGATCTTTATTATTCCTTTACTTCTACTACTTTTTTTTAATGTTGGCACTTATTTTTATAAATTTACCCCCTTAGTACTACTCTTAATGTATCTCATAAGTTTTAGCATGTTGTGTTTCCACTTTCATTTATTTCAAGAAATTTTAAAACTTGTTTCTTCATTGACCCTGTAGTCATTTAGGAGCATATTTAGTTTCTGTGTATTTGTATATTTTCCACAGTTCTTGATTTCTATTGATAGTTTATTCCATTGTGATAAGATACTTAGTATGGTTTCTTTTTTAATTTATTGACTTGCTTTATAGCCTAATATGACTGCTCCCAGACAATGACCCATGTGCATACAGGAGGGTTTTGTTCTGTAGCTGTTGAGCCAAATGCTGTCTGTCAGATCTTTGTTCTCTGGTGCCATTTTACACCAATATTTCTTCATTGGTTTTCTATGCAGATGACCAGTCTATTACTGAGGGGTGGGCACTGAAATTCCCAACTATGATCATTACTCGTGTGTGTGTGTGTGTGTGTGTGTGTATGTGTGTGTGTGTGTGTGTGCGTAGTTTTTGTCAGAGAAGAGAGAAGGAAAGTGAGAAATCACCCCCCAGGAGGGATAGCCACACTGCGGTCCCTTCTCCATTTTCCTCTCATGATTTTGGGCACACACACACGTGCCCAGAGTATTTTCCAAGCTGCCAGGACCAGGCTTTGAACCTCATAGTCAGCCATGTGGGAGCCAGATGCCTTCACCACACCACCTGCGGCTAAGTTTCTACACATTTTAATTCACGACGCAGCACACATGCTCATGAGCAGAGCACTCGAGGCTTGATCACACTGCAGTACCCTGGGCCTAGCACTTGCTCCGGCACGGCTTCAGGCCAGCAGGGCCGTGGTCTGTCTCTGTGGGTGGCGTGTGGCTGTTATCCGGCATCCACAACAGCAAGGAAGGCCCCACCTCTTACCATCAGAGCCGGTTTCTCCCTTTAGGTCTGACAGCGTTTCACGTATTTGGGTGCTCCTGTACTGGAGGTATAGTTACAATTGTTAAATCTTCTTGCCGAATTTATCTCTTTACTATTTTAGTGACCTTCTTTATCTTTTTACCAATTTTGGCTTGAAGTCTGTTTTATCTGGTATCAGAGCAACTCCTGCTTGGTTTTAGTTTACATTCAAATGGGACTTCTTTTTCCATCCCTTTGTTCTCCGGCTCTGTCTCTACAGATGAGATGAGGTTCTTATGGGCAGTGCGTGGTAGAGTCTTGGTTTTTCGTTTTTATCCATATAGCCATTCTACATCTATTGATTGGGAAATTTAGTCTGTGGTACATGCTTATTCCTGCCTTTTTTTTTTTTGGTAGAATTTTTTTAAAGAATTTTTTTTTTTTTAAATTTAACTTTATTTTCATTGGACCAGAGAGGAACATAGAGAGAAAGTGAGAAAGCAAGCCACCAGGTCTGGGACTCGACCTGTGGTCAGCCACGTGGGAGTCCAGCGCCCTTAACCACCACACCGCCTGCCAACCTCTAGAATTATTTTTTTAATTTGACCAGAGAGAGGGAGAGGGAAAGTGAGAAAGCAAGCTGCCAGGTCTGGAGCCCAAACCATGGTCAGCCAGGTGGGAGTCCAGCGCCTTAGCCACCATGCCACCTGCTAGCTCCTTGATGTTTTCTAGTCCCTTTCTTTTGTTCCTTTCATCCTCTGTTATCGTTTACCGATGTAGCTTGGTAGTCTTCCATGGTGGTTTTGGGGGTTTTTTTTGCAATTTTGCTGGAGGGAGTGTGTACTTGCCAGAGTGACAGAAGAGAGGGAGAAGACACCCCAGACAGGGCTTGGCCAGGCTGCATTCCCTTCAGTTCTTTGTCCTTTCAGGATTTGGGGGTTCATACACACACCTGACATGTTTCTTGAGCTGCTGAGGCTAGGGTTGAACACGTAGCTGGCCATGTGGGACCTGGCTCCGTTAACCATCAGCCATGGAACTGGTCTGGCGGAAAAGGCTGATGCTTTTTTTTATTTGTGTGATTAGTCTACTGATGAATTTTATACCTTGCATGCCTTCATGATGGTTTTTAATGTTTCACTTCTGGGTGTAGGACTCCCTTAGGTATTTCTCAAAGTGGTCTAGTATTGATGATTTTCTCAGGTTTTGTTTGGGATTTTATTTCTCCTTGAATTCTGAAGGATAGCTTTGCCAGACAGAGAAGATTTTCTGTTTGTTTTTTTCTATAGGACACACGCACTCGCTGGAGAGGGAAAGTGAGAAATCACCCTCCTCCTCCCTCCTCTCAGAATTTTGGGCACACACACCGGGCATATTCTCCGAGTTCCAGATCCAGGACTTGAACTGTGAAGTTGGGTGTGTGTGTCTCATACCCCAGAAACCCTCTTGCTCTCTCCCGTGGGGAGACCTCCAGTCCTTTGGATGGCGATAGGGTAGTTTTCCACAGTCCTCCTCATGGTAGCTCCCCTCTAATATTAGGATTTTTCTTTGCAGTTACCTTCTGTCATGGGGGGGGTGACGTGACACTATCTTAAGTCATATTAGACTTCTTTGTGTATAATGCAGTACTCAGGAAAAAGTGGTTAAGATTTTCTGTAAATCTAGTGCTAATGATTGGTAGAGGCGTTTTTGGTTGGTATGGTTTCTTAGGAGGTGTTTTTCCCTCTAATAGACAATAACCATTAGGAGAAATTTACAAGCCAGGCAAGGAATGAGCTTAATGGCGTTGTAAGTTTAAGTTAGGAATTTAAACAGCCCCACAAAAATACAATGAAATGTAACAGGTAAATGAGAACTGAACTTTATTACATCCACTTTCAGACAGTATACGTCTTCAAGGTCAGTGATGGCTTACGGAAAGGCCGCGCTCCCTCTCTGCACACTGGAGACTTTCCCAGAAAGTCATCTGAATGACACGCATCCGGGTCACAGGGAAGGCTCTGTCAGGAAAGCCTGCGCTCAGCCCCGTCTCACCTGGAGCATGCTCCCCGCACTCATCTTCTGCAGCATTACTTAATATCAGACCCCAGCAGCACAGCAGTGCCTTCCGCTCTGGCGGGGGTCTTGTACAGAGGCCACTGGCTCTCTCCCACTCACACGCGTGCTTTCTTACAAGTCTGCAGCAAGGTAAATGAGAACTGAACTTTATTACATCCACTTTCAGACAGTATACGTCTTCAAGGTCAGTGATGGCTTACGGAAAGGCCGCGCTCCCTCTCTGCACACTGGAGACTTTCCCAGAAAGTCATCTGAATGACACGCATCCGGGTCACAGGGAAGGCTCTGTCAGGAAAGCCTGCGCTCAGCCCCGTCTCACCTGGAGCATGCTCCCCGCACTCATCTTCTGCAGCATTACTTAATATCAGACCCCAGCAGCACAGCAGTGCCTTCCGCTCTGGCGGGGGTCTTGTACAGAGGCCACTGGCTCTCTCCCACTCACACGCGTGCTTTCTTACAAGTCTGTAGCAGGAATTCTTTCCTTCATGTTGAAGAACTTAAAATGCCAGGATTCTGTAACTCCACATACCCTTGAAATACCACACGTACAAATAGAGGCTCGTTTTCTAGCTAGACACGGGCTCAGTTAGTTTTCCAATATTTAAGCCACGGCCATCTTCAGACGTGCTCAACTCACATCTGCCATTAGTGTGTGCTTCGACACGGAATTCAGGACTTACATTTCCTACAGAGAGGGCGCTGGAGAAGAAAGCTGTGGTATCAAGGGAACAAAACATTTCAATTCAGATGTATGTTAGTACGGTAGATTTGAAACTGAATGTACTCACGAGTAATTTAAACTTGTACACCTCCCCATTTTGTTTGAAAATATTCTGCATACTAACCCTCTGATTATAAATCCTTGATACCAGAAGCTGTTACTTTTCAGTCTTCTGTCACCAAGAAGAGGATACTTTTATGGGAAAGAAGTTTAAATACTCCGAGGTGTACTTTTTTTTTTTCCAATCTAAAACTTCATTTTCTCCTAGTACCATTTGTTTTCTTTCTATATAGTTTTCTTTAAGGTAAATTTAGTATCAAATAATCAATATTTTTCTCAAAAAAATAATGTTTTGATCCTACTGTTCTATGTGGGTGATAATACTATTGCTTATTTGTGAGATTTTTAATAGTTTTCATGTCACGAGACATGATTTTACTGGCCATTGTCTAAAAGAGAGCTAGTCCTCTTCGTTTCCCTTAAACAGCAGTGTCTTGGTTAGACATCTAACTGCGTTAGCCCCCTCCAACACTTGGTTTTGGCCTAACGTCACCCAGTTGTGCGGAATCCCAACAGCACGGCGCGAGGCTCAGACCGCCGGCCAAGACGCGGGGCGGCCAACTCTCCGAGCTCTCTGGACTTAACACTACGCCTTGGGTCGTCAGAAAGGCCACAATGTATTTTTCTACGCAAAAAACACGTCATGACTGTTGTGATGAGGTGACCGTCACGTGCACTTCACCAGAACTAAGGCGTTTAATGGGCACAGGTGACTCTGGCTTGTGACCCAAGGAGGCCGCTGCGTTTCACCTGCCCCGCCAGAGAGCAAGGCGAGGCCGATCCACAGCTCCCCGCCAGCCAGCAGAGGTCCATTCTTCCTCGCCCAGAATTGCTCACAGGGGCCGGCGTCACCAGGGCATGCTGTGGCTAGCGACAGGAAAAAGCAGGTCTGCGGCAGAGCTGGCGAGTCTTTGAAGTTTCTTTAGGCTGGTTTACAAAGAAAATCGGGAAAGAAACAAGAACTGGCTTGCTACTCAGCTTTGAAGGTAAAACCAGAAATGATTTCTATGTTAGCATCATTTTTTTTTAAAGAATGATTTATTACTTTTATTTATTCATTCATTTTATTTTAATTTGACCAGAGAGAGACACAGAGAGAGAGAGAAAAAAAGTGAGAAAGCAAACCACCAGGTCCAGGACTCGAACCGTAGTTGGCCATGTGGGAGTGTCCAGCGCCTCAACCGCCATGCCACCTGCTGGTCCCCTATGTTAGCATCTTAAAAGAGACAACTCTAAAGCCTAGGCAAGCAGGACAGCGCCATCAGCTCCGCGGGGACAGGGGCCCACAGTGCTGGCACGCGCGGCTCTCCGAGTGACCGCTCCCCGGCCCAGTGTGGGTGCACAGCCAGGCCGACCTCCACGCAGCCTCGCTGCTCACTTGGTTTGAGTATTGCTCGTCTGCATTCGTTGTCTCCAGTTGCGCTGAGCAGGTCGCAGCCTCAGCACAGCTCCTGTCCCGCGGCGAGGGAGGGCAGCACGCAGCCTTCCTGTCCTCCCGGACGTTACGCACGCCAGCCGGCAGCAGCGTTCCCGTGTGTGTGGGAGCACAGACACGTCAAAGACATGTAAGAGCTATGTAAAACTACGTAATGGAGCAGAGCCGCAAAGCTCACCCTAAGTGTTAGGTACAAGGGAATGCATGCGGAGTGACCACGGGAGGTACAGAGCCGGTGGGGTACAAGGTTTATTGTAAGCTTATATTTCCTGCAGGATCATAACATAGGTCTTTTCCTCCCCAGAGATAAAATATATTTCAAAATTTTGGACACTACCTACTGCATTACATTTAAATTAAAACACCCCCTATGTATACAGATAGTAAAAGCAAAAAAAAAAACCCTTACAACACATTCCATTTTCCAATATATCAAAAATGTCTCAAAGGCAACATTATTAAGATGATTACAGCACAGTCCCTAACGCGGCATGGGGACTCCGACGGGCGCGAGCGGCCCCTGCAGCCGAGGCTCAGGTGCTCTTCTTCTCCTCGCCCAGTAAGTTCACGGTGGCTTTCTTGGCTGTGAGGGGAAGAGAACCGCGTCAAAGTCGCGCAGTGCGCTCTGCCAGGCGGCACCGCCGGCCCCCGCGATGGGCACCCCGAGGACTGTGCTGGGGGCCGAGGCGGCTTCCAGACATGGCAAAGCACCTCTTCAGAGCACCAACTCTGAGGCCAGCTGGCCTAGCCCATGTGACAGGGTCACTAAACCGTCTGCCCTCTTTTTTTTTTTTTTAAGGTTTTTGTCTTAGAGTGTGTGTGCTCACCGGAGAGAAACAGAGACAATGAGCGGGAAAGTGAGAAGTCACCCCCAGGGGGAATGGCCACCCATAATCCCTCCTCCATTCTCCTCTTGGATCTTGGCACACATGCACATGTGCCTGGCATGAGTTTCAAGCCACCAGGTCTAGGACTCGAACCGCAGTCAGCCATGTGGGAGTCCAGCGACGTCGCCGCTATGCCACCTGCTGGCCCTGCCTGCTGTCTTTCAAGCATCCAAAGGGAAAGACTGCTCAGGAGCAGAGTCCCTTCGTGCAGTCAAGTTCCTCCTCTCTAGCTCAGGTCTGGCCTGTGGGGTTTCAGTACGTATCACATACTGCGGTGACAGACCAGCCTCGTCCTTGTCCCAGTGCTAGGAACACCCGCTCTCCCGGGGCCGCCCTTCCCCGTCATGGGGGCGTCTGCACAAGCCTGAGTTGGTGGCGACACCACACCCTGAGAAGGCGCTCTGCCACGTGTGGGAGCGAGGCCTCTTTCCCGATGACCCCGCGTGAGGAACACGCTACAAGGTCCAGCCTGGGGTACAGGGGCCTCCTGGAGGGGCCTGCCAACTGCAGCTGTTCCTGACGGAGCCCCACCTCGGGGACCAGCTGCCTGACAGCTGTTCTCCCTTCACGCTATTACGATTTCTGAACAAAGCCAACAAAGGAAGCGACAGCCTCCCTCCTAACTCGCCCTTTGTCAAAACTCCTAGTGAATGCAACGCTCCGGGAAGAGTCTAAACATGGAAGCTCCTCCTGACTGACTTTACTCTCATGCCCCAGTTGAGGAGGCACCTACCAACTAAAATTGGATTCTCGAGTATTGTCACCTAAGAGGACCAGGAAGCCAGGCAGTGGGAGTGATCAGACAGAGCGACCACGTGACCTCCCCAGAGGCTGCTGGCTGGACTACGGACAGGAGGGACCGAGCGGCTCCTAGGGACTCTGGGATCCTGAGCGCGCGGTGCAGCGCTGCGGGCTGGGAGACACTGAGGGCGGTGGGGACCGCGCTGACGCCCACTGCAGCTGGGTGCGTGCAGTCCAGAGCAGGGTCAGGGCAGGCCACCTCTCACCCCCCACACCCTGCCCTCCGCAGAGCTCTCCAAATGGGTCCCTGCCCACACCCACTGCCCACCTGCGTCCGGCTCCCCAAGCCCTCGAGCCCCTCTGGAGCTCGCCCGGCAGTGGCAGACCCGCGTCTCTGAGGTCTCACCTTCCTTAGTGATGGCATCCGCGGTCTCCTTGGCCTTGTCCTTCAGGTCCCTCACCACGCTGTCCATCTGCGACTCGTGCTTCAGGAAGAAGGGCCGGATGATGCGCCGGTACAGCAGCTCGGCCCCGTTGGCAGGGCTGGGGGCCATGCACCACAGCAGGAAGCCACACTGCGGGACAAGAGCGCCGTGGGTGCGGGGCCCTGCCCGCCACAGCGGCTGGCTGCTCTCTCTGGCCCTAGTGCCATGCCTTCTGCAGGCCAGAGGTGAGCCTTTCTCAGATGGAAACAAAACCCCGGCTGACAAGTAAGGAGCTAGTGAGGAAGAGAGGAGGCTGGAAGGGGAGACAGGTTGACAGCTGCCTGCGACCCCGCCCGGCTGGCTTCGTAGCCAATCGCTGCGAGGCCTACATGAGCCACAACCCTTAAACATCAGCTCAAGGGGGCCGGCAGCTGGCATGCTGCTGAGGGTGCAGGACTCCCACATGGCCGACCACAGGTCAAGTCCCAGACCCAGCAGCTTGAAAATCACGCTGGGTGCATATGAATGTGTGCCCAAAATCCCTAGAGGAGAATGCAGGAAGAGGGGCTGCATCGTGGTCATCCCCCTGGGAGGGAGGTGTGACTTCTCGTTTTCCTTCTCACTGTCTGTCTCTGGCAAGTGCACACACCCTATGGGAAAAGCCTTTAAAAAAATCAGTTTAGGGAACCAGCAGTTAGCGTAATGGCTATGTCGCTGGACTCCCATGTAGTCGACCGCGGTTCGCATCCCGGACACGGTGGCTTAAAAACCACCCCAGGCGCATGTGCGCCCAAGATCCTGAGAGGAGAATGGAGGAGAAGGGATTGCGGCGTGACCATCCTCCCTGCGGGGTGATTTCTCGCTTTCTGTCTCTATGTCTCTCTCTGTCTGTCTGGCGAGTGTACGCGCCCTATAGCGAAAACCTCTCACAAAAAATCAGTTTAAGAAAAAATAGTACTTATCTGTAAAGCCCAGTTCAAATAAGCCTAGAACATTTTGGTTGTTTTTTTGTTTTTGTTTTAACTGCCAGAGGGCACGTGTTCACCAGAGAGAACACGTGACACCCAGCAGGGCCTGGTCACGCTGCAGTCCCTCCCCTCCATGCCTCCCTGCCGGGTTCAGGGCATACATGCCCGTGCGCCCAGCATGTTTCCAAGTCACCAGCGACAGGCTTTGACCTGGGGCTGGCCATGTGGGATCTGGGGCCTTCACCACTGCACCTCCGGGCCAGACTGTGTAAGCCTGGGATCGCGAGGCTTGTTCTTGGTGGACTTTTCTTGGTGAGTTTATGACATTTTTTCATCCTAATAAATGCCCTGTCCATTCTTGAATTCTTTCCTGAGTGGAACATCAGCTTGTCTGTTATTTATTTATAAATAAATATATATTTACTTTTATTATTTATTTTTAGATTTTTGCCATAAGGTACATTGCTGGAGTGGGGGGCGGGCAGGGAAGATAGTGACAGGGAGAATGAGCAATCACCCCCACAGGGTATGACCACACAATCACAGTCTCTTCTCCTCTGTTCTCCTCCTGGGATTTTGGGCCCACATGCACACACATGGACCTAGAGTGAGTTTCGAGCTGCCGGGTCTGGGACTTGAACCATGGTTCAAGTTGGCCATGTGGGAGTCCAGCACATTAACCACCACACAACCCACCAGCCCCTTGAATGCAGGTATTATTCTTAATTCTTCCTCTTCCTTTGGCTCTACTTTGCCACTGACATGAAATAGTGACCAGAATTCTGCTTTGATAATTTAAAAAATAAAAATTGTCACACTATGCCCAAAGACCGTTTACCAAGCTCATCGCTGCTGAAGGAGACGGCGTGCAGGGACGTCCGCGCCCCGGGGACGTGCTGGAGCTGCGGCGTCAGGCTGCCTTGCACGGCGCGACACCACGCGTCTCGGCAGTGCAGGGACACGCACGCCGGAGGTTCTCGGCACCCAGCCCCCAGATGCTGCTGTTACCCGTCCAGCGGTTTCTGCTGCGTGTTAACACATCAGGGCACCAGCTGGGAGTGCTAGGCGGGCTTTTGGAACATTTTCATTTTCCCACTTAAAACAGTGACCCCGCAGAGCACGTCGGATTTTCAGGCGTGGGTATCGACGTAGAGACGGGCCCGTGCTGTGACCACGGCATCAGGGCGACGAGGAACCGACTCACTGGGCTGAGGACAGGACTTGAGCTTCTCTCAGAGAGTCCTTTTTATTTCTGAAGGTTTTAGGCAAGTCACAAATTAATAACACCACTTGAAAGTACATAAGCAGGAGACCTGCCAAGTCCGATGGTCCTCACTGTCACTGAGAAGCCCTGACGCCCGGGGAAGGTTGAGTGCTTTCTGGGGTGGCCCAGGCAGGGCCGCAGGGCAGGACGAGGGCCAGGTGTGCACCGTCTCTAAGTGAAGTGCGTTCATTTGCGTCCCGTGAGAGGGGATAAGACAGGCGCCCTCGGAGGGCCTCACCCACCATGCCGCCCTCGGCCTTCCCGGGCAGCAGGAGCATGGGCGCCCTGCCCAGGCCGGTGTGCACTCCTGGGGCCGGCGCGCTTCGCGGGTCAGCGTGTGAGCAGCAGCCGCGGCCACACTGTGCCAGCCCCAGGCCTGCCTTCCGCACCCCACAGATGGCAGATGTGATTACTCTGCAGGCCGTGCCGCAGGCGGGTAGCTCGGCCCTGCGGGTACCCTTGAGACCGGAGTAATTACCGCTCTCCTCCACACCCTCCCAGCTCTCAGGCAAGGACTAGCTGATATTAAAGGCAGGGTTAATTGCGGTGCGGCTCAGGGTGATCCTCCACTGCCAGCGCTGACAACGGCCCTCATCCGTGTCCCACCCTACAGCCCGGAGTGCCCTGTGCTGCGACAGCCGCCCACACAGACTGCCCCCAACCCAGCTGTCCTCGGACTGCCAGCTGAGGGGGCCCCGAGGGAGTCCCTGCCGTGTTCACTGGACTCTTGGCACTATCAGTCCTTAAATTACACATTACCCAGGCCAGATCACTTTCTTAAAACTCTGTCTGAAGGGAGAGGGAGAAAGCAGCCCTCGCGGGCACGCTCACCTGCACTGCCCTCTCCCCCAGCTCCCTCCTCTCTGGAGTTTGGGCACACACACATGCACCAGCAGGTTTTGCGAGCTGCCAGGTCCAGGACTCAAACTCACCCACGTAGGACCCAGCTCTAGCTATTTATTTATTTTAATTTGACCAGAGAGGGGTGGAGTGAGAGAGGGAAAGTGTGGAAGCAAGCTGCCAAGTCCAGGACTTGAACCTTGGACGGCCATGTGGGAGAGTCCAATGCCTTACCCACCACGCCAGCTGCCGGCCCCTCCAGCTCTCTTAACCAGCAGGCCATGCAGGTGCTGTGTGCCCCTAGCAGAGGTGTCTGCAAAGCAGGGACCTGCTTACCATGAGCAGTTAGGGACCAGCCTGGGCAGGGCGAGTCAGTGTCAGGAAAATACATGTCAAAAAGCCTCTGCAAGGGCCAGCAGGTGGCGTGGTGGTTAAGGCGTTGGACTCCCCCACATGGCTGACCATGGTTCAAGCCCCAGGCCTGGTGGCTTGAAAATCACACTGGGCATGTGCGCGTGTGTGCCCAAAAGGCTGACAGGAGAATGAGAAGGGACCGCGGCGTGGCCATCTCTCCTGGGGGTGATTTCTTACTTTCTCTCTGGCCAGTGCACGTGCCCTATAGCAAAACCTAAAATCATCACCATCATCGGTGTGGGTAAACTGCAAACCGCTCCTTCACCATGCACAAACACCAAAGCGAACGTCCTGAGGGGGAAGCTCCCTGCCCCGCCTCGTCTCTGCCGGTGGTAAAGGCAGCGCGGGTGACGGTCAGCGCAGGGTGTCAGCCTGCCAGGGTGTACTCAACCGTACCCCACGGGGACAGCTCGGTGTCTGCATGAGGGGAGCATGGCGGGGGGACAGTCACCGCGGCAGGTCTGTAACAAAGACAGACATCCGACATGTGTCCGCCGGGAACGGTGCCTACTGAGAGAAGCCCCAGGACACGGTGTTAACCGAAAAACACGAGATGTAGGGACCAGCAGGTGGCGTGGTGGTTAAGGTGCTGGACACTCCCACATGGCCAACCACAGTTCGCGCCCTGGACCTGGCAACTTGCTTCCTCACTTTCCTTCTCTCTCTCTCTCTCTCTCTCTCTCTCTCTCTGTGTGTGTGTGTGTCTCTCTCTCTGGTCAAATTAAAATAAAAACAAATGAATAAACAAAGTAATTCTTTTAAAAAAAATGAGATGCAGAAGCATGTACAATCATGTTAGGTCGTTGGAAAAGTCATGATGTATCTTTTTCTAAGGTTTTCTGTGCGAAAAAGCATCAGGACTCTTCTGACAACCCAGTGTATGCATGTATACACACCCATGTATATAACATGTATGTATGTATATACTCATGCAATGTATACATGCTTGAGACAGTGATACGTGTAGTGGCTGGGCCCCAGCACAGCAGTGAAGGGAGCTGGATTCCACGCGGCCAGCCAGGTCCGAATCCCAGTCCTGGTGACTTAGAAAAACAACGTAAGCCCCGGCATGAGTGTGCACACCAGAATCTTGGGGCGTTCCTCCTATTTTAACAGGGATAGGGTTGAATGTTATTTTATTCCCT
>NW_006159670.1:991593-994375 GCF_000334495.1 Tupaia belangeri chinensis
AGCAGCTCTGACGCACATGTGCCACACTCACACGCACACAGTGGCAGCAAGGGCTCCGTTCTACTCGCTGAAGTACTCCTTCCCCCAGACCTAAGAACCGGGCACACACAGGTTCTAAACAAGCATCTGCTGAGTAAGGGAATGAGCAAACGTGGATTTCATAATCAGAGCTCTCAAGTTCACTTTCACTGTGCCAGAGGGCGCACGTGCTTGCTGGAGGGAGACAGCGAGAGACGGCGTGTGGCGGGGGGACTGAGACAGCACCCGGGGTGGCCAACCACAGGCTCTTCCCCTCCATTCTCCTCTCAGGATTTTGGACATGCCACACACGCGCCTGGCATGTTTTTCAAACTATGCATTTGGCCATGTGGGTTCCAATGCCTTACCCATCATGCCACTAGTTGGTCCTTCCATTTATTTTTTAACTTTCCTGCTCAAGAACAAACTTCCGAGCAAAGATATGTGATCCCTTTCCGGCTAAATACATTGTACATTATCTTTTCAGCTAAGCTTTGACGCCGAGCTACTGGTTCCTCTTATTTCCCTCCAATCTTACAGGCTGCTTTAGAAAAATGGGGAAAGGGACCAGCAGTTAGCGTAATGGCTATGTTGCTGGACTCCCATGTAGTTGACCACAGTTCAAGTCCCAGACCCAGTGGTTTAAACTCGCACTGGGCGCGTGTGCGTGTGCGTGCGTGCCCAAGGTCCCAAGAGGAGAACAGAGAAGAAGGGATTGCGGCATGATCATTCCCCCAGGGGGTGATTTCTCGCTTTCCGTTTCTCTGTCTCTCTCGTCTTTCTGGAGAGTGCATGCGCCCAAGAGCAAACCCCCCCAAAAAGAAAGAAAGAAAGAAAGAAAGAAAGAAAGAAAGAAAGAAAGAAAGAAAGAAAGAAAGAGAGAGAGAGAGAAAGAAAGAAAGGAAGAAAGGAAGAAAGAAAGAAAAGTGGGGGAAAAAATGCCAACAATGTTAATTATGCAAAAGATAAGCATGAGCACGCCCTGGCCTGCAGGGCTCCGATGGCCATGTGGCCGCTGCAATGGCATAGCTCAGGCCTCCGTGAAGGTCTCCTAGGACTCCCGCAGGCCCTGCACAGCAGAGGCTGGCTGTGCCTGTTCACAGAGGCCATCGGAATGTGCCACTAACGTGATAAGAGAGCGCTTTGAGAGACAGTGCGTCCATTTCGAACCATCCCAGGCGCACTCTCTGTGAAACACGCAGTGAGTTCACTGTGCAGACACCACGCACCCCACAGCTGAGGACTAGAATAGATCCACTCATTTTACTTTTAGGGAAGAAAATCTGCAGCAAAGCAATTTTTAGAATGTATTTTAGGGGGACCAGCAGATGATGTATGGCTACGTTGCTGGACTCCCACAATCGACTGTGGTTTGAGACCCAGATCTGCGGCTTAAAACTCATGCCAGGCACATGTGTGTGTGTGCCCAAGATCCCAAGAGGAGAACAGAGGAGGGAGTGCAGCGTGGCCAGCCCCCGAGGGGTGATTTCTTGCTGTCTCTCTCTCTGTCTCTCCAGCGAGTACATATACCCTATAGCAAAACTCTAAAAAATGCATTTTACGAGCCAGCAGGCAGTGTAGCAGTTACACTGTTAGACTCTCACATGGTCAAACACGGTTCAAGTCCCAGATCGGTGGCCCGTGACCTGAAACTCGGGCCATGGGCATGTGCATGCATGCCTAGGATCCCAGGAAAAGAACAGAAAAGAGATTGCAGTGTGGCCATCCGCCCGGGAGGTGATTTCTCACTTTCCCTCTCACTGTCTCTGTCTCTTTATCTCTCTCTCTGGGAAACCCACGTGCCCTATTGCAAAACACTCTTAAAAACATGTATTTCAAGAATAAATACAAATGATTCAGTGATTGTCTCTTAGCTGGAATGCTCTCGAGGCCTGTGGGCTGCATGAGCAGGGGTGGCGGGCCGGCCGAGGTCAGGCTTGCTCACATTTCAGAAGCTGGGGCTGCCTGCCGGCAGGGCTGCTCACTACACCACGGGTGGGCCAAGGAGAACCACTCTCTCCACACAGCCTGCACTCGAGGCCGCCACAACCAGGGGATCTTATTTAGAGGATTAAAAATTATGAAGTTTAAAACATGCCATGTCCAAATTAAAATTATAAAAATAATGTTTGGGGGGACCAGCAGTTGGCATAATAGCTATGTCACTGACTCCCATGTAGTCGACCGCGGTTTGCTTCCTGGATCCGGTGGATTAAAACCCACGCCGGACACGTGTGCATGTGTGCCCAAGATCCCGAGAGGAGAATGGAGGAGAAGGGATTGTGGTGTGGCCATCCCCTCTGGGGGGTGATTTCTCGCTTTCTGTCTCTATGTCTCTCTCTGTCTGTCTGGAGAGTGCACGCGCCCTATAGCAAAAAAAAACTCTCCAAAAAAATATGTATTTGTAAATACTAACTGAAAACAAAAACAAAAACAAAAATCCAGCGCTCTTGAAATCTCAAGTTGTCCCAAATCAGCCATATTTCTTCCATTTGTTTTAAAGGCAAAATTCTTGACCTGTCTTACAAGGCAGCTACTGTCTCTTTAGGGCACTTGGAAGAGAACTGCTAAGGCGTCATGTTTCCGTCATTTAACGACTTCGGCAGGGGCATGGTCAGCGCCCCCCACCCCGGCTCGTGCTTCCGGAGGGTGAGCCTCCTACCACCGTGCGGCAGGCGTCTTCCACGTGAGACCGCGACGATGGAAGGGATGCCAGGCTCACAGGGCCAGACGCAGAGCTGGCGCAGCTGAGAGGGTGGCGCGC
>NW_006159670.1:994399-996712 GCF_000334495.1 Tupaia belangeri chinensis
GGGTATTCACGTTACTAAAATCTACACATATGTACCGGGTTGTCAGAAAAGTCATGACGCATTTTGCATAGAAAACATATAAAAACAGCCATGACTTCCAACAACTCAATAGCTTAAAGGTTCAAATCGCTCTGTAAGATTTTTTTTTTTTTTGAGAGGTTTTTGCGTGTGCTCACCAGAGAGACAGACAGAGACAGACAGAAAGCGAGAAATCACCCCCCAGGGGGAATGGCCACACTATAATCCCTTCGCCTCTATTCTCCTCTTGGGGTCTTGGGCATGCACGCACAGGCACTCAAGGTGAGGTGTAAGCCAACAGGTCCGGGACTCGAACTGCCGTCAGCTACATGGCAGTCCAATGATATAACCATTACGCCATCTGCTGGTCCCAGATTCTTTTTTTAAATAGTAAAATCGTAACTTAAACCGCCCCCCTCCGTACTGCCTTCCTTAAAAGCAGCTGAGGACAGCCTGTCCCATTCAGGGAAACCGCACTCAAGGTGAGGTGTAAGCCAACAGGTCCGGGACTCGAACTGCCGTCAGCTACATGGCAGTCCAATGATATAACCATTACGCCATCTGCTGGTCCCAGATTCTTTTTTTAAATAGTAAAATCGTAACTTAAACCGCCCCCCTCCGTACTGCCTTCCTTAAAAGCAGCTGAGGACAGCCTGTCCCATTCAGGGAAACCCTGCCCAGTCTGTTTCCTTCTCATTCGCCCTGGTGCAAGTCAGGAGCCCACGGAGGTCTGGCCGGCCCGGCACGAGCCCCTTTCCCTGCAAGGTGGGTTAGGAGCCGGGGCTGGCCCCTGACAAGCGCCTGCCCACAGCATGAAGTGACTGAGCGCCTGCCGTGCAGTCTTTCTCCAAACCCGGCGGGGCATCGTGTTTCCTCCGGAAGCGAGGACCCTGCTCAGCGCCGTGACCTGCCACACTACCGCCCTCCCACAGCAACTGGATGGCATGGAGAGGGTGTGAGCGCGGTCTCAGAGAGCACGCAGCTGCTTCTGCCCAGCACAGCAGAGGGACGAGACACGCCAGTGCCTGCCTCCCTGTTCTCCCGAGCCCCCCACGGCGTGGGCACTGGCTTCCATGCCTGCAACATCCGGGCGGAGCGGCCGGCCAGGAGGAGAGCACAGGTGGGGTGCGGCCTACCTTGAGCATGTAATAGAAGGGGAACCAGGACAGGAAGAGGTCGGAGAAGAACTCGGCGATGCTGAACACCCCGTACACCACCCAGTAGGTCAGCCACTGGGTGTCGTCTTCCTTGTTGGGACTCTCGATGGCTTTGATCCTGAAAGGCAACGGGAAGGCTGTGTGAACATCGCTGAGAAGGCCTCGGTGGACACCCACTCCGTACTGGACAGCCTGTCCTCACGCCCCCAAGCTGGGCATACTTTCCACCTAGGGACCAGCAGACGGGGCGCCATATGGACAGTCAGGACCAGCACACAGGACGTCATATGGACAGTCGGGACCAGCACACAGGACGTCATATGGACGGTCGGGGCCAGCAGACGGGACGTCATATGGACAGTCGGGACCAGCAGACGGGACGTCATATGGACAGTCGGGACCAGCAGACGGGACGTCATATGGACAGTCGGGACCAGCAGACGGGACGTCATATGGACAGTCGGGACCAGCAGACGGGACGTCATATGGACAGTCGGGACCAGCAGACGGGACGTCATATGGACAGTCGGGACCAGCAGACGGGACGTCATATGGACAGTCGGGACCAGCAGACGGGACGTCATATGGACAGTCGGGACCAGCAGACGGGACGTCATATGGACAGTCGGGACCAGCAGACGGGACGTCATATGGACAGTCGGGACCAGCAGACGGGACGTCATATGGACAGTCGGGACCAGCAGACGGGACGTCATATGGACAGTCGGGACCAGCAGACGGGACGTCATATGGACAGTCGGGACCAGCAGACGGGACGTCATATGGACAGTCGGGACCAGCAGACGGGACGTCATATGGACAGTCGGGACCAGCAGACGGGACGTCATATGGACAGTCGGGACCAGCAGACGGGACGTCATATGGACAGTCGGGACCAGCAGACGGGACGTCATATGGACGGTCGGGACCAGCACACAGGACGTCATATGGACAGTCGGGACCAGCAGACGGGGCGTCATATGGACAGTCGGGACCAGCAGACGGGACGTCATATGGACGGTCGGGACCAGCAGACGGGACGTCATATGGACAGTCAGGACCAGCAGACGGGGCGCCATATGGACGGTCGGGGCCAGCAGACGGGACGTCATATGGACAGTCAGGACCAGCAGACGGG
>NW_006159670.1:997060-999809 GCF_000334495.1 Tupaia belangeri chinensis
GCGGCATATGGACAAGCGGGACCCGCGCACAGGGGCGCCATATGGACGGTCGGGACCAGCAGACGGGACGTCATATGGGCGGTCGGGACCAGCATCAAAGCCACTGTGCCAGCCTTCTGTCCCGGGAAGCCCGCCGCCACTGCCCTTGGCACAGACACCCCGGCAGAGCCGCCCCCGGGCCCAGGTGGTGCCGTCCGGAAGGAGCCAGGCAGCCCCGTCCCAGGCTGGCGCTCCGGGCACAGTTGGTTCTCAAGGCCTCCTGCACCCGAGGCCCACCATGGGGAGTGGTCGGACGCCATGGGCCCTCACCGTGGGGGGATGCACATGGCAGCCACGGCCCAGTGTCTCGGCCACCCGCCGCCGCAGGGCCCTCCGTGGCTCTCAAACCCAACTCCCACATAGACACGTGCTCCGCCAGTGGCTGGACACACACTCAGTCACCTTCTAGGTCAAAGGACTACTCTCAGGGCCTGGACGCTCCTGACCCTGAGCCTGTCCCGTCCTAACACCACCCGCCGTCTCCGGTCGCTTAGCTGGCCCGAAGCGCGAGCCTACACAGAACAGGGGCGAATGTGCCACCGCGGAGACGGGCTGACTGCCGGGAGACCCTGGTGCTCCGTAACCCGGCCCTGGGCTACAGGCAGGCCTGGACCCAGCCGAGTCCCTCCCAGGCACGCCCTCGGGACAGGGAGAACAGCTGCGTGTCCACGTGAGCGGGCGCTCTGGGAACGCACTGGGGCCTGGAGCTGCCCTGCTGACCTCTCCGACCCACACGGGCAGGAGTGGCCGCCTGCAGAGCTTCTCATGTGGCCCGAGAGTCACGGACAAGGAGTCTGGGTGCTGACTTAGAACTCGCGCTGGAGGCCCGTTGCAGCCTCCCATGCAGGAAGCCACGGTAGAAGGCCACGGCGAGGTGTGGGGGAGCCGGCACCCCAGGACCAGCGCCGCTCACCCTGGAGACGTAGACTACTTCCCGCATCACTGAGCGCTCACAGTGCCTCCCATACACGCCTGATCTCTGGTCTGTGTCCCTGCCTACGGAGCCCACGTGCCTGGACCGGGGCATCTCCACCGTGGGCTTCTCTGCTCAGTGTAGTAACAGCGTCCCTACACACCGCCCTGGGTGGAGGGGCTGGTGGGCACATTTCTGATGAAGTCTCCATTCTGTGCGCCCAAAGCACTACGTGACTAAGTTATCAGGTCACTGGAAAAGTCACGATGTATTTTTTCTATGTGTTTCTATGCAAAAATGCAACATGACTTTCAGACAACCCAACAATTACCACTGGAGCCACAGGGCCCAGCGGCTCCCGCCCCTGCCATGCATGTTGCCAGTGCTCAGCAGGGCGAATCCAGGCCCCAGCCACTTCCTAGAGCGCCCACAGCGCACGCACGTAGACACGCCTGAGCCCGCGCCCTGAGCCCGTGCCCTGAGCCCTCGGTGAGCCCTTGGTGCTCGGCAGGTCCATGACGCAGGCGGCTAAGCCAGGGTGCTCTGGGCCTCAAGACCCCGCTGGGGCTGCTGTCTCCCTGTGTGCTCCTCCTCCGGCCTCATTCACGGAGGAAGGAAATAAACAAACTCGCTCCCCGCCCTCTCCTAAACAGGAGCCCGCAGAGCCCTCCTCTGCACGGCTGGGCCTCCCACGAGAACCGAATCCTTCCTCCTCCCCTGCGGCCCGACTCTGCAGGAGTTCAGGGCTGTCCCAGCAGCTGGCCACTCTCTGCCCGGGGGGCACCTCTCCCTCTGCCACCTCCTCAAGAGAGGACCCGGGTCCTGGGCTCAGAACGCCCCAGGAGAACAGCCACGTGTGCCTCTGGGGCAGACCCCGCCATCTCAACCCTCCCTGCCCTCGCCATCTGCTCTCACCCTGACCCACAGGCCATGTCCTGGGGGCGCGCCCTGCTCTTCCCAGCAGGTGGCAAGAGAGCTGCTGGGGCAGGGTGAGCAGCAGAATGGCGGGCGGGCGCAGGGACTGCAGCGCTGGGGCAGGCGGGAGGGCGGGCGCAGAGACAGCAGGGGCGCAGCGCTGGGCGTGGCCTGCATGTCTCAGCACAGTGGAGCAGGTGTCATGGAGGGCCGGGTCAGAAAACCTCCGGAGACAAGACGACAGAGCTCAGAGCCTCCCTTTGGCATGCAAAGAACACGAGGAAAGGGTGCTGTTACACGGATGTTTGTAGCATGTTTGGGACCATCTGGTGACAGAGAGGTTAAGGTGCTGGATCCCACACAGCTGACTCTGGTTCAAGTATCGGATCCGGTGCCTTAAAAAACATGGGTGCGTGTGCAAGTGTGCACACGCCCTATAGCGAAAACCTCTCCGAAAAAAAAAAAGAAAGAAAGAAAAGAAAATCACTCCGTGTGTGTTTGTGTGTGTGCCCAAAATCCCGAGAGGAGAATGGAGGTGAAGGGAATGTGGGTGGCCATGCTCCAGGGTGTGATTTCTCACTTTCCTGCTCTGTCTCTCTCTGGCGGGTACACCCCCCCCAGGGGGTGATTTCTCGCTTTCTATCTCTCTGTCTCTCTCTGTCTGTCTGGCAAGCGCACGCGCCCTATAGCAAAAACCTCTCAAAAAAAAAAAAATAGATTCCAGGGGACCAGCAGATGGTGTAGTGGTTACATCACTGGACTCCCATATAGTTGACTGTGGTTCAAGTCCTGGACCCAGCAACTTAAAACTCACATTGGGGGGACCAGCAGTTGGCGTAATGGCTATGTCGCTGGACTCCCACGTAGTCGACCACGGTTTGC
>NW_006159670.1:999886-1001632 GCF_000334495.1 Tupaia belangeri chinensis
GGCGTGGCCATCCCCCCTGGGGGGTGATTTCTCGCTTTCTGTCTCTCTGTCTGTCTGGCGAGCGCACGGGCCCTATAGCAAAAAACCTCTAAAACAAAACAAAACAAAAAATGAAAAAGTGAACTTAACCGCATTAAACCGAAAGCTGACGGAGTGTTGCTCACACTATTCAAAGGACGAGGGACTGTGCGGACACAGCCCTGCACCGCAGCACCTCACCACGGCCACCACGGCCGCCACGGCCACCACGGCCACCACGGCCGCCCATAGCTCGTTCCCATCCTGTGCTCCATCAGCAGACCGACAGACAGCATGTGTGCTGACGGCGAGAACAGCCTCCAGAGGGGAAGATTTAAACCGTAAGGAAACCTGGGGGCCAGGGCGACAGGGCTGCCGTTTTCAGTGGTGGCTGCAGCAGCTCTGACTGGGCAGGACAGCACACAAGGCCTCCCCAGAGCAACTCAGGGCTGGTGGGTGAGGCAGACCTCGGCCCGCAGTGCGCTGCCTACACTCCCGGCAGAGCCTCCAGCTGTGCTCTTACAGCACGCACGCACGCACGCGCACACGCGCACGCACACGGGCACACACACCGCGCACACGCGCACGCACACGGGCGCACACACCGCGCACACGCGCACGCGCACACGGGCAGGGAGGGCCGGCAGCCCGTCACGTGAGGGACTCCCTCCGACTTCGCTTCCCGCTGCCCCTGGCTCCCTGCAGCAGCCCCTGGTCCCCGCTGACCGGGAGGCTGGCCAGGACCGTGACGGCCACCACGGCCCCCAGCCAGAAAGCCCAGCCGCTCTCCCTCTCCCCCAGAGAGAGGAAAAGCAGAGGGGACGATGCCAGCCCCTGGCTGAGCAGAGCTGGCCCGGCTCAGGAAGGCCGCCGGGCGATGAGGCGAACGCCACGGGCTTGCTCTCTGCCCACTCCGCGGTCCCGAACACGCCGTGTGCAGGTCAGGGAGGGGAAGGCTCTGCGAGGTCCTGCAGTCCTGCACGTGGGCACAACTGCCGGCCCGCCCTGCCTGGCCATCGAGCCCAGGACGGCACCAGCGAGCACCACCCTTCCTGGCCCGCCTGACCCCTGGCTGCTGCCCTCGGAAAGCGAGGCAAGAGCCAAGGCCGGCCAGGGATGGCGAGTAGGGCACCAAGCCCATGAGCGAGGCCGACGCCGGCCAGGGAGGCCCCGGGCGACCAGGACTCGCGCCCTCTCAGACCGCGCGTCATCGTGCTCGAATCACCTCGGCTCAGCCGCAGCGGCAGGGGCAGGGTCAGGCGGGCACCCTCAGCCGGGGACCGGGCGGCGTCCCGACCCTGCCCGAGCCAGCCGAGGGCCGCGCCTGGGCACCCAGCTGTCGGAGGTGCCTGGAACCCGGCCGCTCGGCTCTGGGCCCCTTCGGCGAGCCACCTTGAGTGCGTAAGTCATCTGATTTATTTGAATAACTACAGGGGCCGGCAGGTGCTGTGGTGGTTAAGGGCACTGAACTCACACATGAGCAACCGCGGTTCGAGACGCGGGCCTGAAGGCTGGCTTTATCACTTTCCCTCTCTCTCTCACTCTGTCCCTCTCTGATCAAATTAAATATAAATAAATAAAGTTAAACAAAGTAATTCTTAAAAATAAAAAGAAGTAATGAAAACCATAAAATTTAGGACCAGCTGGTGGCATGTGGTTAAGGCAGCTGGATCCCACATGGCTGACTGTGCAGTTCAAGTCCCGGACCCAGTGGCTTGAAAAACACGT
>NW_006159670.1:1001650-1007599 GCF_000334495.1 Tupaia belangeri chinensis
AAGAGTGGGGAGGAGAAGGGACTGAGGCATAGCATTTCCTGAAGGGGTCCTTTCTCACTCTGTGGCCTTTAGCAAATTAAAAAACAAACAAAAAACAAACAACTATTTGATAGATGGTTTAAAAAAAAAAAAGATCAATGCCTGAAGCAAAGAAAGACCAGATGCAAATCCTACTGGGACAGCTCTTGGTCAATAAACACGCCGCTCTAAGCCACGCCTAGGTCAGCACAGCATCGTGGAGTTTAACTTGGGCTCAAGAACCCTCACAGCGTCGACGGGGACAGTCTCGCTGCCCTCCCGAGGTACGAGGCCACGCCGAGACGCAGACGGCAGTCCAGGGTTACCTGCGGTGTGTGGATCCCTCAACGGACTCCCTGGCCTGACTATCAGAAGCCGCAGGACATTCATAGTGGCCACGTGACAGGGAGGGCTGAGGGGAAGTTCCACTCCCAGGAGCCAGGGGGGCTGGCCAGTGACAGCTCAGGCTGCAGGCTGGCACAGGCCACTGAGCTCCCGGCCACCGCGCCGCGAGACTGCCGTCCTCCCGCCTTGGAGCTAGCTGCGATGGTGCTGACAGCCACTAGGCACTTCCCATGTTCAATTTACTCACACCTGCTTTCAGTACTACATGAAGAAATTAAGTGGGAGACTCAGTCCTGATGGGGAGGGACTCCAGGACAGAGGGCAGATGAGGGCAGCTGTGGCAGAGAGGGTGGACACGCCACAACTGCCCTAGAGCCCAGGAGCTCAGAGCACAGAGGGTTTACCACCCATCGCGCCCGCACCTCGGCCTTTTCTGTGGCACAGGCAAGCTGGGAATACCCTCACTGCGCTTCAGCTACAGAGCGGTGACGGGTTGTTACGAGGATACTTTATTACTTCCTTGCTTTGAGAGAGAGATTTTTGCTACAGTGCATGTATACTTGCCAGAGACACAGAGAGACACAGAGAGACGGAAAGTGAGAAATCGCCCCCAAAGGGGGATGTCCACGCTACAATCCCTTCTCCTCCAGTTACCTCTCGGGATCCTGGGCACGCACGCACACGCGCCTGGCATGAGTTTCAAGCCGCCAAGTCCCAGGACCTGAACTGCGGTCGGCCATGTGGGAGTCCAGCGACGTAGACATCCCACCATCTGCTGGTCCCTGTTTGCCACTCTGGTTCTCTGCACACATTCATTTTGGAGCAGCTGGGCGGGGCGGGGTCACTGCGGGCGTGCAGTCCAAGGCTGGCGCCATGGGGGGCTCCTCCCCAGCCTGGGAGTGCATGCCCAGGATGCAGGGCTGGTCGAAGCTGCAGGTGGCTTGCGGCATGGAGGTCCTCTTAGGGGTGCCTGTCTGTTTCTATCTCTCATTCACAAAAGAAACTTTAAAAATAAAACAGTTCCACAATATTAGCAGTACACGTGAGCATCCCAAATCTGCAATCTAAGACTCCAAAATCTGAAACTTTCTGATGGCCGAGATGACGCCACGAGTGGAAAATCCCACAGCCGCCCTCACGTCTACACACCACAGTACAAACGTCCCACAGCCCCTCCAGGTTGTGTGCAGGGAGTGAACACGGGCACAAAGGGACTCCGGTACCTCATCACGTGCATGCAAATACCCCAGAGTACGAAGGAGCCCAAAACCGAAGCCCTCCCGGCATTTCAGAGAGCGGATACTGATTCGTAACGCCAAGTGACAAAACGGCCAGGAAAACAGACAGCAGGGACATGTCCGAATGTGTAGGATTTCCGCGTTGTGACGGCCCATCTGCATGACGTCCGCTCTATCTCCTACCCGGGAGCGGTCAGCCGGAGGCCACGGAATCTCCAGAGGGGGCCACGGGCTGTCCAGAGGGGGCCATGGGCTGTCCTGAGGAGGCCACAGGCCATCCAGAGGGGGCCACAGACCGTCCAGAGGGGGCCACGGGCTTCCAGAGGGGGCCCACAGGCCATCCAGAGGGGGCCACGGGCCCTCCCAAGGGCCATCCAGAGGGGGCCATGGGCCGTCCAGAGGGGGCCACAGGCTCTCCAGAGGGGGCCATGGGCTGTCCAGAGGGGGCCACAGGTCCTCCCACGGGCCGTCCAGAGGGGGCCACGGGCCCTCCCACGGGCCGTCCAGAGGGGGCGATGCGCCCGGCCTATCTCAGGCTCTTACAGGAGAGCTGCAGACCAGGAGAAAAGCGAGCGTGGCAGCAGCTCCCGTGGCTCACAGAAAATACACCACTACGCAGCCTCAGAGCGAAAAAAAGCAAACATCAGAGAATTAGGACAACAGCAGGCCCTCACTGCTGGGTCCCGTCACCCTCTGGGAGCTAGCCGCGCTGCAGGTGCCTGGTCCACAGATCAGGTCTGGCTCAGACTCCCCACTGCAGCCCTCCCAAGCTCTGCTCTGAGTAAGGGGCCCCTGTGCAACCTTAACCTAGCGGACTCTGACTCCCTTTTTAAAGGAATTATCTAATTTTATTTATTATTATTTTTAATTTTTGCTATAGGGCATGTGTACTCACCAGAGAGAGAAAGTGAGGAAGTCAGGTCCAGGACTCAAGCCATGATCGGCCATGTGGGGGCCCAGCGCCTTAAACACCATGACGCCTGCTGGCCCCGATTCCAAGGCTCTTTAACGTGTTTCCTAGATGGTGTTCCCGCTTCCGCTGTGCACTGGGCGGCAAGAAGGTGCTGCAGCTTTTACTGGGGCTAGCTCGGCATTTTATTGGGGCTCACTCAGCATTTTAAAGTTTCTGCAAGAGGGCACACGCACTCACTGGAGAGGCACTCAGAGGAAAGTGAGAAGTCACCCCCCAGGGGAGACGGCCACGTTGCCATCCCTTCTCCTCCCAGGCTCTTGCCACACACGCACATGAGCCTGGCATGATTTTCAAGCCACCAGGCCCGGGACTTGAACCGCAATCAGCCATGTGGGAGTCCATCGCCTTAACCACCATGCCACCTGCTCTTGGCAGACATTTTTGACTGTATTTTTTTTTTCAAATGTACCTGCTCACGCCCTTTCCTCATCGACCCCAAATGTCTCCCGGGAGTTACAGCCTCCGGGCGAGGACCATGGCAATGCCGCGGTCACAGGGGCTCCCGCTGGGAAACATGGCGGCCACGTAGCTGCAGAAGTGCTGTCCTACATCCGAGCCTGGAGACAGGGGCGTGAGAACGGGAGAGCAACACCTAACAGCATTGCCGGGCACTGCAACGACCGGGACGGCGGCCCCCCGCGGAGGAAGACCCACGGCAGGTGGAGAAGGAGCAGCAGCGTGGTCTGCATGAGGCCGGAGCCACGTCTGCACACTCACAGAGCCCCGGGGCAGCAGAGGGCCTGACAGGGAAACACGGACGCTGGGGCCAGGCTCCGTGGGCTAGACGTGAGTTTCACCACCTGAAGCAGGGAGGCCTTGACCAACATACCTCGTTCTCTGTTTTTTCAGCTATAAAAAAAGAATAATCGTGGCACTTACACGACAGAGCTGCATCAAAGATCAAATGAGCTGTTTCTTTTTTAATTATTTTAACTTTATTTTATTTTTAATTTGACCAGAGAGGGAGAGTGACAGCGAGAGAAAGAGAATGTGAGAAAACAAGCCGCCGGGCCTGGGACTCGAACTGTGGTCGGCCACGACCATGCCACCTGCCGGCCCTGAACAAGCTGCTTCTAAAGTACTTGCTCAGAGGTATACATACACAAGTCTGTTAAGTAAAATGTTCTACAGGTGTTCAGGAACCGTGCAGAGTAAAAGGCCGTAAACTCTTCACACTGCCCACAAAAGTTCAAAATGGGACCGACGGGACCAGCAGTTAGTGTAATGGCTATGTCCTGGACTCCCACATAGTCGACCGTGGTTCGAGTCCTGGGCCTGATGGCTTAAACTCATGCTGGGCGCGTGTGCATGTGTGTGTGCCCAAGATCCCGAGGATGAATGGAGAAGGGATTGCAGCGTGGCCATCTCCCCTGGGGGGGTGATTTCTCGCTTTTTGTCTCTGGTGAGCACACACGCCCTATAGCAAAAACCTCTCTAAAAAACAAAAAGGGGGGGGGGACCAGCAGAAGACGTAATGGTGACGTCACTGGACTCCCACGTGGTTGACTGTCATTTGAGTCCCAGACCCGGCAGCTTAAAGCTCATGCCAGGTGCATGTGCATGCATGCCCCAAATCCCAAGGGAGTGGAAGAGAAGGGACTGTGGCATGGCCATCGCCCCGGGGGGTGTCTCTCTGTCCACGTCTCTCCAGTGAGTGCACTCGCCCTACAGCAAAAATCTCTTAAAAAAAAGTTTAAAACAAGCTGGTGAGGACACACAGGAAATAAAATGAGACATCACCGCGGAGGGTGGAAGACCTCAAAAGGTGATCGCAAACATTAAATTAAATACAGACACCAGGCCAGTCACAAGGCTTAGTGATTAAGTGAACTGAATCCTACACACTGACCTTGGTTCAAATCCTGGCCCCGAGGGCTTAGGAAAAATGCAGAATGTGAGCGTATGCACGGTCCTAATTGAAGGGGGTGGAGAAGTTAAGGAAAAGAAGGGGTGTACAACCACACCCACCAGGGGTGCTTTTTCCCCTTTGTCTCTCTGTAGCTAGCAAATGTGCCCTCTGGCACTTAGAAAAAAATAAATATAGACCAAAATGTCAGATTCTAAACCATTTCACCTTGGGAACCAGCGGGTGGTGTAATGGTTACATTGCTGGACTTCCATGTAGTCAATCATGGTTCGAGTGCCGGACCTGGTGGCTTAAACCTGACACCAGGTGTGTGTGTTTGCGTGCCCAAGATCCTGAGAGGAGAACGGAGGAGAAGGGTTTGTGGAGTGGCCATCCCCCCGGGTGTGAATTCTCACTTACTGTCTCTGGCAAGCAAAGACCTCTTTAAAAAGAATTTTTTTTCATCTTTTCCAAGCATGGCTCTGAAATATACCGCAGTGCTTTCGCATTCCTGGGCAGTAACCGAGGGCTCCAGACCGAGTCTGGCCTCTGCGTGGCCCTGGACAGCGCGCTCTACCTCCCAGTATCCTGGAGCAGGGGAAAGCCCTCAAAGTCCTTCCTAACAGAAGACTGTGGGCGACCTCGGCGGGCCTGTGCAGGGAGGCCAGAAGTTTGGACACGCCGAAGGCCCCGTTGTCAGGAATCCTGCAGGAAGGTGTGTGTGCAGGGAATAACACCAGTAGGAGTGGGGACAACCGACAGGAGGCACTGCCCAGGCCTGACCGGAGCAGCTGCACCCAGCCTCGCCCACGGCTTTCCCAAGGGCGTGAGTCACAGGAGAAGCCAGGGAGCCAATGAGCAGTGCCTGGTTTCACTCCCCAGCTGGGACCTGTCCCCTGCGGGCGCCCCGCCCTACCCTCCAACCACCCTGTTACCTCTGCAGAGGGCTGACCACGGTCACAGCTGCATGGTCTTGCCACTTTGCCCGGCGCCAGCTCACTGGGAGGACACGGAGCCCGTCTCCCGCGCCCCCTGCCACAGACAGTGCTGCAGGACCTGGCGCGGGGCTGGCACTTTATCTAAATAAAATGTCTAAGCCTGTTTCTAAAAGTAACGCTGGCAGGGGGACGGGAGAGTCAGGAGCAGAGGGATGAAAGCGAGGTGCCTGCCACGTTCAGGTGGGTGCCCCTCCCCAAAGCCACTGCCCGAGGCCACCCCAGTGAGGTGCTCCTGCCCTGCTCAGGTGGGGGTGGGGGGCCTGCCCAGGGGTCAGTGCCTGCAGGAGAGCGGGGCGGGGCAGGGCGGGCAGCCGGCGCCATGGGGCAGAGCGGGGCTGCCTCTGAGGGACGAGCCTGGTGTCACCGACACAGTGACAGATACCTCAGTCTGAGTGTCCTCCTAGAAGCCCGGACTGTGCCCATGACGGATCACTGTAAGCAATGAGGATTCGGGAGCAGTAAGCCGCCGTTTTCGGTAACGTAAGTGGCTACTTATTCCCCAGCAGGGACATCGATGGCACAGCCAAGGCC
>NW_006159670.1:1007642-1013968 GCF_000334495.1 Tupaia belangeri chinensis
CTGCCTCACGGAGGCTCCTCCACTGAGCAGGGCTCGAGGCCTTGGCTCGACCAGACACACGGTGCTTCCTTCCTCCCTCCCGCCCCAGCCTCAGATGCAAAGGGCAGGGTGCTGGGGCCCCTACACCGGGTCACTCACCCACTGCGTTGGCACCCTTTAAAAATGATAAAAGATTGAGTCGGCTTTACGAATCCCCAAGCCTAGGGACCAGCAGATGGTGTAGTGGTTAAGGCGCTGGACTCCCATGTAGTCGACCGTGGTTCCAGCCCCAGACCCAGCAGCTAGAAACTCATGCCAGGCGCGTGTGTGTCCATGCCCAAGATCCCAAGAGAAGGGACTGCAGTGTGGCCCTCCCCCCGGCGGTGATTTCTTACTGTCCCTCTGTCTCTCTGTCTCACACACGCAACCTATAGCAAAAATCTCTTGGCGAAAAAAAAATCCCTAAACCTAGCCTACACCCCAGTTAGAATCTGTGTAGGTGGGACCCCAGAAGTCATCATAATTTTTAAGTTCTTCATTTTTAAAAAAATTATTTAATTTATTTGCATTTTAATTTGACCAGAGAGGGGCAGAGTGAGAGAGGAAAAGTGAGAAAGCAAGACACCAGGTCCAAGACTCAAACCATGGCCGGCCGTGTGGTAGTCCAACACCCTTAGCACCACGCCACCTGCCGGCCCATCACACCACTTAGCTTATTAATCAGATTTACCCAACACGAACGCAGTCCACACCGGTCCAGCTGAAGATGCCAACCATGTTACCGTCACCAGGTAACAACCCATTCTACTTCCCCCAAATGTCTTGCCTCTCTTTCTTCTTAATTTATTTCACCACACCCCCTTTTCCCCCCTTTTCCCACTGTCTCCAATATCCAAAACCACTTTCAATGTTTCTATGAGTCATCATAATTTCTTAATGCTCCTAAAGTGATTCTGATACACAGCCAAGACTGAGAACCACCTCTGGAGGGAACAGCCTGATTACCCACAAAGGCCTTCCCTTGATTCCATTACAGTCTTAGAATCCAGTCTTGATTTTAAAGATAAAAGAGCTCGGTTTACTAAAAGAAAGCATCCTATGAATAAATTCAAATCTAAAGATATTATTGAATAATTGGGACCAGCAGGTGGCATGGTGGTTAAGGGCTCTGGACTCCCACACGGCTGACGAGGATTGAGTCCCGGGCCTGGCGGTTGCTTTCTCACTCTCTCTCTCTAGCTCCGTCCCTCTCTGATAAAATTAAGTAAATAAAATAATTTTTAAAAATAAACAAATAATTATTTCCTGGGATGAGCAGATGGCATATTGGTTATGTCACAGGACTCCCATATGGCCGACCACAGTTCAAGTCCTGGACCAGGAGGCTTGAAACACACTGGGCACATGTGTGTGCATGCCCAAAGTCTCTAGAGGAGAATGGAAGAGAAGGGACTGCTGTTTGGCCATCCCCCCAGGGGATGTTTCTTGCTTCTGTTTCACTGGTTCTCTGTCTTTCTGGTGAGCATACACGCCATATAGCAAAAACCCCTCTAAAAAAAAAATTTCCTGAATTGTTCCTTAAATTATTAAATTCTTGTCATTTAATTTTTTAAGATTTTTGTCATACCATGTGTGTGCTTGCTGAAGAGAAACAGAAAGACAGAGAGAAGAAAAGTGAGATCACCCCCAGGAGGATGGTCACACCGCAATCCCTTCTCCTCCATCCTCCTCTAGGGACTTTGGGTACGCATTGTTTTAAGCCTCCAGGTCCAGGTCTCAAACCGTGGCCAACCAAGTGGGAGTCCAGCACCTTAACCACTACTCCATCTGCTGGCCCTCTTTAGTATATTTTTATATTTGCCCGATTTTTTCCTCCTTCTATTTACCAGAGGGCACATGCACTCACTGGAGAGGCAGAGAGCACGTGGGCGGGTGAGGAAGCACTCCATGAGGGACGGCCATGCCACGTCTCTTCTCCTCCATTTCTCCCCTTCAGGACTCTGGCCATGTGCACACGCATGCGCGCGCACACACACACACACACACACACACACACACACACACAAACACACACACGCTTTCCAAGCCACCAAGCTGGGACCTGAACTGTGCAGCAGGCCATGTTGATCCAGCCGCCTTACCCACCACGCCACTGACTGGCCCGCAACTCTTATTATGATGTCCTGCAAACGTCGCTTTCCCTCAGAATATTGAAGCCAAGGGGAAAATGAAGCATCTGCACTTGGCTAGCACAGCGACCCTGGAGCTCACCGCCTGCACCTGGCTAGCACAGTGACCCTGGAGCTCACCGCCTGCACCTGGCTAGCACAGTGACCCTGGAGCTCACCGCCTGCACCTGGCTAGCACAGTGACCCTGGAGCTCACCGCCTGCACCTGGCTAGCACAGTGACCCTGGAGCTCACCGCCTGCACCTGGCTAGCACAGTGACCGTGGAGCTCACCGCCTGCACCTGGCTAGCACAGTGACTCTGGAGCTCACCCCCCTGCACCTGGCTAGTACAGTGACCCTGGAGCTCACCGCCTGCACCTGGCTAGCACAGTGACTCTGGAGCTCACTCCCCTGCACCTGGCTAGTACAGTGACTCTGGAGCTCACCCCCCTGCACCTGGCTAGCACAGTGACTCTGGAGCTCACCCCCTGCACTCGAACCCGACTGTCACTTCCATTTCACAGACGTGCTCACAGAGACAGAGACATCTAGCTTCTCCCGGGTACAAAGAACCCTAACAGCCAACTGGTGACGTAGAACCTGAATAAAGGAATTACTACAGGGCCAACTCTGTGGCGTGGTGACTAAGGAAGCCAGATCACACAGGACCAGTCCAGTAGTTCAAGTCCCAGACCTGGCAACTTGCGAAACACATTGGGCGATTGTGCCCAAACTCCAGAGGGAGGGCGAGCTGGAGCAGAAGGGACTGCGGTGCGACCATTCCTACGGGACCGTTTTCTCCTCCCCTTCTGTCACCCTGTCTCTCTCAGGGAGCACACGTGACCTCCAGAAAGCAAGCAAGCAAGAATGAAAGACATGCCACCACAAATAATGCAGCTGACATTAGCTGGCGTAAAACCACTTTAGAACAGGACTGACAAATAGCTCCTGCTACAATGAATCCACTTCATGTCAAGAAAACACATGTTCTAGTTCTGTCCACATCTCCAGTCACATCTACTTCTATAAAACCACGGACTTACACACTTCACGTAGAAATAGAGTTTTTAGTTTTTAATGACTTCTCCAGGGAGAGATAGAGACAAAGAAAGGGAAAGGGAAAAATCACCCTTCGGGGGGATGGCCACACCACATTCCATTCTCCTCCACTCTCCCCTGGGGATTTTGGGTGCACATGTGCACCTGGCATGGTTCTCAAGCTGCCAGGTCTAGAACTCAAACAATGCAGTCGGCCATGAGTGATCCAGCTGCCTTAGCCTCCACACCTCCTGCAGGTCTAGAAACAGGTTTTTTTTTTTTTTTTAGAATTATTAGTTTAATTTTATTTACTCATTCATTTATTTTTTAATTTAATTTGATCAGACACACACACACACACACACACACACACACACACACAAAGCAAGCAACCAGGCCTGGAGCTTGAACCATGGACGGCCAAGTGTGAATGTCCAGAGCCTCAACCACCACGCCAGATGCTGGTCCCAGAAATAGCTTTTTAACTTTCTAAAACCCATATATACAATCTAACCACACCATAGAGAAGGTTAAATGTCTCATATAATTATGTACCAAAGGGCTCTGATCTAGGGAAAAATGTTCATTCTGCTATTCACTGTTTTGGTTTTTTTTTGGGAGAGGTTTTTGCTGTAGGGCACGTGGGCTCACCAAACAGAGACAGAGAGACAGAAAGCAAAAAATCACCCCCAAGGGGGGATGGCCACGCCACAATCCCTTCTCCTCCATTCTCCTCTTGGGATCTTGGACACGCATGCACACGCGCCCGGCGTCAGTTTAAGCCACCAGGTCTGGGACTTGAACCGCTGTCGGCTGCATGGGAGTTCAGCGATGTAGCCATTACGCTAACTGCTGGTTCCTATTCACTGTTTTTAAAACTCCTATTCTTTACTGGTTTAGTCTCAAGGAGCTAGGTAGTTACTAAACGGCCACCCAAGATATCCTCTAAATGTGGTCAATAAAATCTAAAGCACAGGGCAGCCCCAACCCCCAGTATCAAGGGAGACGGACCCCACATGGCTAGAAGTTGGAATTTGCTCCTGGACAGCCTGAAACGCACGCCAGGCTCATGTGCGTGTGTTCCCAAGCCCTGACACGCTGCAGAGAATGACCGCGGCGTGAACCCCCCCTGGGGACGCCTTCGCCCCTGCCGTCTGGAGAGAGCACTGGAAAGAAACCTGAAGCATAACCCTGGAAAATGCTTCCAAATCTTCGTTTCTAAAGAACGGCAAGGAGAATACACAAACAGAAGAAAAGGTGCAGGCGCTTCCTCCCAGGTAACTCCTCTGTGACTACAGAGGTGCCGATGTGCATGTCGTTTTCAGCCAGGCTGCCTGTGAGCTTTCGGTAAGCTATCAGTAGATTCAAGTTTACAGAAAACCCGTTATTTTTGCTCCTTTTTTAATAGGTCTCAAAGCAAAACCAGTTTCCCTGGCCTCCCTTCAGGATCTTTCGGTATGCACATAAAACCTGCTGCAGGGGGCCTGCAGATGGCTGACTGCAGTTTGAGTCCCAGACCTAGTGGCTTAAAACTCATGTGCATGTGTGTGCGTGTGTGTGCATGTGTGTGTGTGCCCAAGTTCCCAAGAGGAGAATGGGGGAGAAGGAACTGCAGTGTGGCCATCCCCCGGGGGTAGACTCCTTGCTTTCCCTTTCCCTGTCTCTGTCTGTCTCTCTCTCATGAGAGCACACACCCTAAGGCAAAAACCTCAATTAAAAAAAGGAACAAACGAACCTTTAGCAGGTAGCTAGAGAGGACAAAGCTCGATGGGGACTGAGGGCCTCAACTCCATAGGCAAACAGCTTGCACAGGTGGCTACCCTCCCAGGCGTTCACCGCGTTCACACCAGGCTAATCCGGCAGGGGCTGATTACACAACTGTACCTTGACTGCCCAGTCAGAGCCAGCGTCTCGATCATGCCTCCTCCCCACAGGCACACATGACCCAGCTGGCCAGGGGACTCGGGTACCACAACCCGCTCTGGGCCTGGGCTCTAGGCCAGCTCTCGGCCCAGCTCTTGGCCCAGCTCTAGGCACCAGCTCGACCCCGGCTCTCAGCCCTAGCTCTTGGCCCTGGCTCTGGGCCCCGGCTCTTGGCCCCAGCTTCTGGCTGGCCAGTGCTTCTTCCTTTGTCCTCATCCCTGCAGATCAGAAAGTTGCAGAGACCCAGGAACTGAAGGCAAAACCCACCCGCCTTCTAGGGAAAAGCTGTAGAATAAAACAAACTTCATTTGTGGAAAGGAATAATTCGAACAAATAGAAAGATGGAACAGAATATTTTAGAATAAAAACCTTGTCTAGTAGTAAAGTCAGATCCTAATCTGCGGTTAGATCCTAAAATGAGATTTGACTTTGTTTTTATTAACTGTCCTGAGGAAGGCAGGGTCCTTGGCAGAGCTCCAGACCCAGACCCAGCCTGGAGGCCAGGACCACCTGTGCATGGACCAGGAGCCCCTGGGGCAGGAACCAGGACGTTCCCAAGGGGCCAGGGATTCCTTTCCAGCTTAATTACATAAGGCAGTCATCTCTCGCCCAGGAGCTGCATTATGGAGCACGTTACACGGTTTTGTTTTACACTCGGGTAAGCACTTCCCAAGTTGGCCTTTTTAAAAACGAAGACAGCACTGTTCTCTGCAGTGTCTGGGCTGACATAATTCGGAATGGGGAGGCCCTAACTGCGGGCTCCACTGCGCACAGACGCCAACGCGGGCCGTGCGCCTCGGCAGGAGCAGCTGGCTCCGGTGCAAGGCAGGAGGCTCCTAGTGGCCCGTCCCGTGCGTCCGCGAAGGCCCAGTCTGATGGAAAGTCCTGCACCTTCCGGGAGAGCCGTGGCCGTCACCGTGGGAACCAGGACCCCCCCCCCTGCACGCTCGGGAACGGCGACAGGGGCCTGGGACCGGGAGAGGGCGAGCGGAAGGGACACCGGGGCGGGCACTTACGAGACGTAGGCCGGGTAGCCGAATCCTATGAGATTGCAGAGGAGGGAGGCTCCGTAGCCGAACACCAGGTACAGGGCCACCAGCCCGACGACACCTGCGGACACGGACACGGGGGACTGTCGGTGGCCCGAAGGCGCTCGCAGGACGGCCCCGCCCAGGGGTCCCCCTTCCCACTCCAGGAAGGAGAGAGGAAAACCAGCC
>NW_006159670.1:1014775-1025903 GCF_000334495.1 Tupaia belangeri chinensis
GTTTCGAACTTGCGGGCACAGACGCCCGGCGCGAGTGCCACGGCCAGGCGGGAGACACCCGCGTGCCCCGGCCACCGCCACGCCGGCCGCCTCTGCCACCCAGGCTCTGGGACGTCCCGTCCGCCCCTCAGGACGCCCGGGTTAAGGGCACTGACGCCCCTTCTGCAGGCTGCAGCCCTCCTCGCTGCCCGTCCTAAGGGCTCCCTCTCTGGGCAGCCTGCGCCCGCCTTCCCCGTAGGGTGCTCGGGCCTGGGGACCTCCGCCGGCCTGGCCTGCCCCTGCCCGCCTGGGGCCCCTAACGCCCCGCCCCAGCCCGTGGCCCGTAATCGCGTCCTTGGGCTGTCACCGGGTCTCCCAACCGGCTCGGGTTTGTCTTTTCACCTCTAGTCGCGGCGCAGCGTGGCAGCCGAGGCCCTAAGTGTGCATGTGCAGGCCTAAACCCCGCAGGACGACCTGCCGCCTGCAGAGTTTCTCCTGCCCTGGTTCCTCTGTCCTGGCCTCCGCCGAGCCTCCATCCAGCTAGGCCTCTCGTTGGTTCTCAACTGCAGCAGGTGGCAGACTCCTGGCCGGCACAGGCTGTCGTCGAAGGGGGAGGGATGCTAGGAGACCTGGGGCTGCCACGGGTCCTACCAGCAGCAGACGCTGCACACACAGGCCTAGGAGTCCGGGGGAGGCCGGCGGTGCAGAACCGGCGCTGTCTGAAGGGCCCTGTCCGGGGGACCCACCTTTCAGGCAGCGCTGGATGACCCTGCCGATTTTCCTGGTAGCAGGTGTTCCTGCGTCGTGAATTACGTCCTCTGTAGTCTACTCCACCCCGCTACCCCCGTTTGCACCCACCAGGAGACAGGGAAAGTGAGGACCCCCCTCCCGTGGCCACGCTGCAGTCCCTTCTCTTCCATTCTCCCGTTGCCCAGCATGATTTAAGGCCCTGTGGGATCCAGCGCCTTACCGCCATGCCACCGCTGGCCCTGTACACTGGATCCCTGGGGATCATGAGCTCCTGGAGGGCAGGTCTGCCTGTTGTGTTCGGTTCTGTATTTCCAGCAGCTCAGACCGTGCCTGGCACTTCGTGGGTCCCGAGGACTAAAGTGATGGCTCCCTGGGTGCACCGGTCCCCCTCCCCGCCGCACGCTGTGGCCCACGGGTCCTCACAGCCGTGACAGGGAACCCCACCCGCCTCATCCTCACCAGGAGGGAAATGGGTGCCACGTGGCCTCACAACTAGCCAATGGGGAAGCCGGACTCTGGCCCTGGCTCGCCTGCGCCTGCCCTGCCCAGTGGCACACAGCTCCCAAGAAGACCGCTGGCGTCCTGACCCTCGGCCCAAGGGTGTGGCCTTACTTGGAGCCAGAGTCTTCACAGAGGTCATCGCGTGGCACGAGCCTGTTGGTGAGAACTTCAGCAGAGCATGACTGCGCTCCTCGTAAGGGGAATTCGGACACAGGTGTTCCCAGGGAAGACGACAGTCACCCCCCGGCCAGGAGGAGAGGCGGACGCGGGCTTCCCCAGGGCCCTGGGCCGCCAGCCTTGCTCACACCTTGCGTTGGGCTCCCAGCTTCCAGGGCCGTGAGGCAACCTCCGTTATTTAGACCGTCACTGTATGGCACTTGGCCACGGCAGCCCAGCACGCTGACTCAGCTGCCTAGAACAGCTGGATCTTGAGCTGTTATGTGTTGGTTTGCTACAGGGCTTGTGAGCCTGCCAGAGAGAGAGGAGTCACTCCCCAGGGGGATGGCCGTGTTGAAATCCGTTCTCCTCCATTCTCTGCTTGGGATTTGGGGAATGCACACGCACCCTGGGCGTGGTTTTCGAGCTACCAGGTCCAGGACTCAAACTGTGCAGCCGGCCACGTGGGATCCAGCACCCTGAGCTCCATGCCACCCGCTGGCTCCTGAATTTGGAGCTTTTAGCCAGTTGTACTCTGTATAATTTCCCACTGAGTACAGTACTTACTTACATCTGGATTTGGGGTTATTTTCAAGTAGTTGAAGTGATTCACAACTTGATAGTTTTATTTAAAAATTTTAAATTGAACTTTATTTTATGTATTTATTTTATTTTGACCAGAGAGGAACAGAGAAAAAGTGAGAAAGAAAGCTGCCAGGTCAGGGACTTGAACCGCCATCAACCTTGTGGGGAGTCCAGTGCCCTTACTACCACACCACCTCCTGGCATCTTACTTAATTTTTAAAAAAAAATTGACATCAGTACATGTGCTTGCCAGAGAGAGCAAGAGGAATAGTGAGAAAGCGCCCCCCAGTGGGGGACAGTCATGCTGCAGTCCCTTCTCCATCCTCCCCTCAGGACTTGGGCGTGTGTGCTCAGTGTGATTTTCAAGCTGCCAGGGCAGAACTTGAACTGTGCAGTTGGCCATGTGAAATCCAGTGCCTTAACCACTACACCACCTGCTGGTCCACAATATCCCCTTAAATATAAGATTGTTTTATTTTTATTTCATGAAAGAGAGAGAAGGGGAAACAGATACCTTGAACAGGGACTCGCCAAGCCACAATCCTTCCCCCAGCCTCCTAACCAGCGAAGACCATAGGTGTGCTGGGCACACTGGGTGAGTTCAGGGCGACCCTGGATCCCAACCCAGGCCTCCATGTGGCTCTAGCCTCCTGCAGCAGCTCTTTTGCTCCTGCACCACCATGGCTGGGCCTAAATGCTTTTAAGATAGGTATTCAAGGGGGACCAGCAGTTAGTGTAATGGCTATGTCACTGGACTCCCATGTAGTCTACTGCAGTTCGAGCCCCAGACCCAATGGCTTAAACTCCCGCCCGGTGCATGTGTGTGTGCGTGCGTGCCCAAGATCCTGAAAGGAGAAAGGAGGAGAAGGGATTGTGGTGTGGCCATCCCCCCTGGGGGTTATTTCTTGCTTTCTGTCTCTCTGGCTCTCTCTCTGTCTTTCTGGCGAGCCCACGCACCCTATAGTAAAAACCTCTCCGAAAAAAAGAAAAAAAAAAAGATAGGTATTCAAGGGAGCAGCAGATGGCATAGCAGTCATGTCGCTGGACTCCCACATGACTGATGGTGGTTTGAGTCCCAGACCTGGTGGCTTAAAATTCATACTGGATGCATGTTCATTTGTGCCCAAAATCTTGAGAGGAGAATGGAGAAGGGATTGCAGTGTGGCCATCACCCCAGGGGGTGATTTCTCACTTTCCCTCTCATTGTCTCTGTCTCTCTGTCTCTAAGTCAAATACCTCTACCAAAAAAAAAAAAAAAAAAAGACAGGCGTTCAAGTCAACCCCGTTTTCATCCGGACACCGACTGCTCGGAGCATCGGGGAGCATGATACACCAGGACTTCTCTCGCATAAAGAACCTCCTTCCCCTCCCAGTCTTCTCCTGACTTAGCTTCCGAATTCCATATTTCCTCTATCCTGCCACACACTGGTAAGCCATGGCGTGCGGAGCTCTGTCCCTGGATCCCGTCCCTGCTACATCCCAACTGCTCCACTCAGCTGTGTGACTCTGCTAAACCCGCTGCGCCCCTGCGCCCTCCTGCCCGAGGCAGGGATGACACGGCACCTGTTTCACAGAGTTCTCATGATCAAATGAGTAACCAGTTTGGGCCGGCTCCACGCCTGGGCCCTCAGACAGCTGCGTGCCACAGCATGGCCAACCGCACAGTTCGCGTCCCAGACCCAGTGCTGGAGAAATGGGCTGGGGGTGGCGGTGCCCAAAATCGCAAAGGGTGGGAGAAATGGAGAAGGGGTTGCGGTGTGACCTGTGACCGTGCCCCATGTGGACGCTCCTTTCTCTTCTGTTTCTCCCTCTGGTGAGTGCATGCACCCTCCAACAAAAGAGAAGAAAAAAACAAACAAACAAAAAAAAGACTTGCCATTTGTGAAGTCATTAGAAGAGTGCCTGACACAAAATAAGTGTTTATTAAAACAATTTAAAGGAGCCGGCAGATGGTGTAGCAGTTCTGTTGCTGGACTCCCACATGGCCGACGGCATTTCAAGTCCTGGACCCGGCGGCTGGAAAATCATGCCGGTGCATGTGCATGCGTGCCCAAGATTCCAGGAAGAGAATGAAGGGAAGGGATCATGGTGTGGCCTTCCCCCAGCGCGTGACTTCTCGCTTTCCCTCTCACTGTGTCTCTCTGTCTCTCTGGCAAGCGCAATTCTTGCCTTTGGGCAGTGGTAATCTGATGGCAGAATGTGGGAGCCTGGCTCATTGGGCCGTTGCTGCGAACCTTGGCCTTTTGCATGGCTGCATGAAGAGACGCCGAGGGGCAAAGGCCTGCCTTAGGACTCGGTCATTCATGTGCTCACACCGGCTGGGGATCCAGGTTGACCATGCTGAGGCTGGAAATCCGAAAGCTGAAATACTTCTGGTCCCAGGCATTCCAGAGAGGGATGCTCCACCTGTAGGCTAGGTGCCAGACAGACAGCCCCAAGAACCAGACAGACCAGGTCTCATCTGCAGACCGAGAAGGCTGGCCTGGAGCCGGTTGACATTGGCATTCCCAAGAAGGAAGTGGGGCCCACTTGCCATGCCTTCACGGGCTTTTCCTTGAGCGCTGGCTCTCCGGGAGCCGCTTCTTCAGGGGGAGATCATTTCTCAGCCGCTGGAAGTCAGCGCTTTTGTCCTGTGATCGATGTTAGAAAGGATAGAGCATCATTTGCAGGGACTCTCCCCTACCCTTGCCGGGTCCCCTGGCTGTTACGGAAGCTCGGCAGCCCACCTGCAGACTCGGCTGTCACGGACACCCTCCCCTCTGCTGCCAGAGGGGGTTCGTGGTGCTTTGTTACCAGACTGGAAAGGGGAAGGAACAAATATGAAATCCGGGTTTGCCAGACTAAAATATGGGCCCAAGTGTAATTTAAGAAAGAGTATTAAAAGAAATGAAATGGCGGGACCCGGAGATGGCATAATGGTTACATCTCTGGACTCCTGCATAGCTGACCATGGTTTGAGTCCAAGATCCGGTGGCTTAAAACTCATGCTGGGCGTGTGTGCGTGTGTGCCTAAGATCCCGAGAGGAGAATGGTGGAGACAGGATTGCAGCATAGTCATTCCCTGGGGCTGTTGTCTCACTTTCTCTCTCTCTCTCCCATGAGTAAACACCCTATAGCAAAAAATAAAATAAAATAAAATAAAATAAAATAAAATAAAATAAGATGTGAAAGCTACTGTGCTTCATTGAATACTTTTCGCATTGCATTCTGCCTGCCTCATCTGCCTTAGTCTTAAACGCGCTACTGAGAATATGGACAAAGCGTTTTGCTGTATTTCTCCAGTTATGCAAGACGAAATGAGAGTTTAGAAAACACTGCTCACAATGAAGGGTAAGCTCCCTGGGGTAGCCTGTGGTCTCGCAGAGAACTTTATTCTGACATGAAATGCTAAGGTGCCATTGCTGTCATGTAAACCCTAACCCTCTCACCACGAAATGTCCTTCACTTCACCCTCTTTCTCAACGGCACCTGTCCAGGGGACATACTAAAAGTAAGTCATCGGCAGGCTCTTTCTGTAGGTGCAAGGCCAGGCAGTCCAGTCCCAGGCAATCCCTGGGGTTTGGATCCCATCCTGGGGTGGCGCCGATTTCCTGACTCTGGAGTGGGTTCATCCTTAGAGAACAGTCCAGGCCCACCAGGAGGCGGGGAAGCCTCCAGTGTGGCATGCGATTTTGCTTTTCTTTCCATGTAAGAGAAAGACCAGGGACCAGCAGTTGACTTAATGGCTATGTCGCTGGACTCTCATGTAGTCAACCGTGATTCGAGTCCTGGACCCGGTGGCTTAAACTCATGCCGGGTGCGTGTGCGTGCATGCCCAAGATCCTGAGAGGAGAATGGAGGAGAAGGGATTGCGGCGTGGCCATCCTCCCTGGGGGGTGATTTCTCCTTTTCTGTCTCTCTTTCTCTCTCTGTCTTTCTGGTGAGTGCACGCGCCCTATAGCAAAAACCTCTCCTAAAAAGAGCGACCAGAGCAGTCGGACGGCCTGTGCACTTCTCTTTTTGACAAGACATCACGGAAATTTGGTTAGGCTGAATGAAGGAACTGACAAGTTGCAGTAGTTTTCTTTTACTACTTCCTTTTTAAAAATAATTATTTTATTTTATCTATTATTATAGGGCATATATATTCACCAGAGAGAGACACGGGGGGTGGAGGGTAAGGAGTGAAAAGGCAAGCCAAGTGTCCAGGTTCAAGACTCGAACCACAGTCAGCCATGTGGGAGCCCAGTGCCTTAACCACCATGCTGCTGGCTGGCCCCTTGTTGCTGTTTTTGTTTTTGGAGTTTTTAGCCATAGGGCACATGTGCTCACTGAAGAGAGTGATACAGAGACAGAGAAAGTGAGAAATAGCCCCCCAGGGGGGTGGCCATGCCACAATCCCTTCTCTTCCATTCTCCTCCTGGGATCTTGGGCATGCACACACATGTGCCCGGTGTGATTTTCAAGCCACTGAGTCCGGGATTCAAACCATAGTTGGCCATGTGGGAGTCCAGGGATGTAACCACTATGCCACATGCTGGCCCCTTTTGCTACTGTAACTGATGAGCCCAAACCTGGTGACTTCAAATGACACAAATTTGTCACTTCGTGCCCTCTACACTTGTCTCACTGGGCTCCAATCTGGATGCCGTCAGCAGGGCTCTGTTCTCCTCTGGGCTCAAGGGGACATGTGTGGTTTCGTGCTTCTGGGTCGCCGGCAGAATTCAGCCTCGTGGTTGTAGGGCTGAGGTCCCATTTCCTTCCTCGTCTTCGAGCCAGCCGTGCCCAGTGGAACCTGCCCTCTGCTGCCAGCCTCTCTCCCTCGGCCCCGTCTCATCCCTCTGACTCACTTTTCTCCCACTTCCGTCTTTTTTTTTTGTTTTTTCAGAATTACTTTATTTAACTTATTTATTTATTTATTTATTTTAATTTGACCAGAGAGGGATGGAATGAGAGAGAGAAAGTGAGAAAGCAAGTCGCCAGGTCTGGAACTCAAACCGTGGTCTGCCATGTGGAGTCCAACAACCCCAACCCACCATGCCACCTGCCCCCGCCCCCTTCTGCTGTTAAGGACTCACGTGTTGAGCTCGGGCACAACCAGATAACCCAGGATGATCTCCCATTTTAAGGCCTGTAACTTAATCACATCCTCAGAATCTCTCCAGCCATAGGGTAGCACGGTCTCAGGTCCTGGGTAGCAAGGCATGGCCATCTTTGGGTGAGGCGGGCGTTATTCTCCCAGTCAGCCTGCGTGGGGGTCCCATGATGAGCCTCAAGAATGGCAGCGTTGGGATGAGCCGGCTGTGTGGCCCCCTCCCTGACGTCACTGTGAGACTCTGAGGCCAGCACGGAGCGGTCCCCGGGGCGAGGCACCGCCTGCGGTGGGAGTCCCGCCTCGTCACTCAGTGCCTGGCCCTGGTGGAGGTGTCCTCGCCCTCCCGAGGTCTCGCCTTCCCAGCCTGTGAAGCGAGGATGGTGTTAGTTCCTGCTTCGTTGTTGGAATAAAGAGTTCTCTCGGAGTGCCGGAGAGGACCTAGCCGCCTGGAAGGACTCGGTCCACGCCGCAGACTTCCCTCATTCCTCGGTCCGAGGGTTTGTCACCTGGGAGGCTGAAGCAGTCCGGAAGCAAGGGCACGTCTCGGCGGTGGCTTGACAGGAGAGGGAGGAAGCAGCAGTGGCCCTCAGCAGCTGCCTCGCGGGTCATCGCTCTGTCTCCCTGCGGGGTCTAAGTGCAGACACGGGGTGCGGGTGCCGGGACCTTGGACCCTGGGGGTGAGGGAGCGCACTTGCCGAGGGAGGAAGTGGTGAAATAAATTGCTTATTTCCTCTTCTTGTCTAAGGCCCTGGGATGATCTGTGGCCAAAGCAAGTGGCCCCTCCAGACCTGCACAGACGTGGCCAAGGAACGACGTAAGAACACGTGTCAGGTCAGAAGGAGCCGCTGTCGCACGGCAGGCTGGTTTACCAGGTCCTCCTCACTTAGCGGTCTCCGGATGCTGTCTGTCTGTCGGCGGCCTCTGACTTTCAGCCTCTTTGGGATGCATTTGGCACACGCTCCCCCAGCTCTCGGGCATCAATCATGCTGTGACCACACTGGTCGGCTCAAGGACGTGTCTTGCTGGGAATCCATAAATAACTCTGGCTTTCTGGTGAGCTCTGCTGTGCAGGGAGGACAGGGTGGCCGGCCAAGTAGCAAGTGGCTGCTCTGCCTCCTGTGTGGTCTCTAAAACTGAGGCCAGCAGAGATTTATATCTAGGTCATACGGGAGGACTAGGGGCAAGGTCTAGGGGGTTGGGTGTGATCTTTGAAAAATTCTTTTATGTTAACTTTTATTATTTATTTATTATTTTAACTTGAACAGAGAGGGTTAGAGAGAGGGAGAGAGAGAAAATGAGAAAGCAAGCCACCAGGTCCAGGACTCAAACCATGGCCAGCCATGTGGGAGTCCAGCGCCCTTAACCGCCACTCCACCTGCTGGCCCTATGATGTTTTTTTTTTTTTTAACATCTTGATTCTAACAGCTCTATCTGTCCACCACCCTGCTCAAGTGAGCATTCATTGGTTGGAGAAAGTCCAGGTCGTGGCTCCACCGTCAGTTCCAACTCTGTGTGTGTCGTAACCTGCTCAGCGCAGTTTCCCGAAAGTCACAGTGAGCCTCCCAGTGGCTGCTCTTGCTGGCCTGTTCTCACACATGCCGTCTGGATTTGGGAACCTCACACTCAGAACAGAACTTCTCATTCTGCCCAGCAGGGCCTGGACGGCGTTGCACAGTGTCCCTGGCCTACCTCGCAAGTGTGTTGGGGGTACTTATGACTCAGCACGTTGGCACGCGACATGCTGTAAAGGGGAAATCGCCATCCCTGGGACCTCTGAGGATGCTATTACTTACAGCTGTGCCTTTATTATTTATTTATTTATTTAGAATTATTGTATTTGACTCTATTTTATTTATTTTTAGTTTGACCAGAGAGGGACAGAGTGAAAGGAAGAGAGAGAAGGAAAGTGAGGAAGCAAGCCATCAGGTCTAGGACTCAAACCACAGTCAGCCATGTGGGGGGTCCTGCGCCCTTAACCACCCACCACGCCACCTGCCAGCTCCTGTCTATTTATTTTAAAAATTAATTTATTATTATTATAGATTTTTGCTAAAGGGTGCATGCACTCACTGAATAGACAGAGACAGAAAGAGAAAAAGAAATCGAGACCAGCAGTTAGCGTAATGGCTATGTCGCTGGACTCCCCTGTAGTTGACCATGGTTCGTCTCCCGGACCTGGTGGCTTAAACTCCCGCTGGGCGCATGTGCGTGCGTGCCCAAGATCCCGCGAGGAGAATGGAGGAGAAGGGATTGCGGCGTGACCATCCCCCCTGGGGGGTGATTTCTCGCTTTCTCTATCTTTGTCTGTCTCTGTCTGTCTGGTGAGTGCACGCGCCCTATAGCGAAAACCTCTCCCCCTCCCCCCCAAAAAAAAGAAAGAAAAGAAAAGAAAGCTAGAGAAAGGACAAAGACGCAGAAGCCGAAATGCAGGTGAACACAGACAAGCTGTGCTGCTTAGTCATGCTGAGATTCTTTATTCGTGTATTTACCAGGCACAGTGAACTGTGGGCAAGCTTTCAAGGATGTGGTTGAAGTTCTGTAGTTAGAGATAAGGATTTGAGTGTATATGTTTTTCCGCCTTGTTGCTATCATGTGTGATTCTGTTATGCGTCATAGGTCAGGCCAGATTACATATCTGGAAATGTGTTATTCCTCTGCAACTCTGAGGAAGGCTGTCTGAGTATGCATCAAAGGGGGTAACGTGTAAACAGGCATCGCATGACACAGCCAGGGTCAGGATGTTTCCCATGCCTCGCAGATTTTTCCACAGAGCCACTGGCATCTAAGGCATGTGTCAGCCGGCTCCAGTGAATAATTAATGAGTAGTTCTGATAACTGCCTCCTGCTGCTCGGATGCATACTCTCACACATCAGTGCTGCTTTTGTCAAGTATAAAATAGATTCCAGGGGGACCCAGCATTAGCGCATTAGCGTAATGGCTATGTCGCAGGATTCCCACATGGTCAACCGCGGTTCTCGTCCCAGACCCGGTGGCTTAGAACTCACACCAAGTGCGTGTGCGTGCGTGCCCAAGATCCCGAGAGGAGAATGGAGGAGAAGGAATTGTGGCGTAACCATCCCCCCAGGGGGTGATTTCTCGCTTTCTGTCTCTCTGTCTCTCTCTGTCTGTCTGGCAAGCTCACACTCCCTATAGCAAAAACCTCTCAAAAAAAAAAAAAATAGATTCCAGGGGACCAGCAGATGGTGTAGTGGTTACATCACTGGACTCCCATATAGTTGACTGTGGTTCAAGTCCTGGACCCAGCAACTTAAAACTCACATTTGGGGGACCAGCAGTTGGCGTAATGGCTATGTCGCTGGACTCCCACGTAGTCGACCACGGTTTGCGTCCCGAACCGGGTGGCTTAAAACTCACGCCGGGTGCGTGTGTGTGCGTGCCCAAGATCCCGAGCGGACAATGGAGGAGAAGGGATTGCGGCGTGGCCATCCCCCTTGGGGAGTGATTTCTCACTTTCTCTCTGTCTGTCTGTCTGTCTGGCGAGCACACACGCACTATAGCAAAAACCTCTCAAAAAAATAAAATAAAATAAAAAACCTCACACTTGGTGTGTGTGTGTTCATGTCCAAAATTCTGAGAAAAGAATGGAGGAGAAGGGATTGCTGCATGGCCATCCTCCCTGGGGGGTGAATTCTCACTTTCTGTTTCTGCATCTTTCTGGTGAGTGTACTCACCCTATAGCAAAAATCTCTCTTGGAAAAAAAAAAAATCCAGAATGTACTCCTCCATGCTTCATAGCCCTCTCACTATTATTGAACCTAATCAGATTTAATTTGTGAAATGTTTTACACTTGTTTAAAGAAGGCAATGAATAGCAGTATTTAATATTTATGTATTCGTTCATTTAACAGTTATTTTTTAAGGAATTATTTTTTTTTATTTTTTTATTTATTTATTTTTATTTGACCAGAGTGAGAAAGAGTGAGAGAGAGAGAGAGAGAGTTAAACTGATAAAGCAAGCCACCAGGTCCAGAATTTGAACTGCAGTCAGCCATGTGGGAGCCCAGCACCCTTAACCACCATGCCACCTGCCACCCCCAATTTTTTTTTTTTTTTAGAGTTTT
>NW_006159670.1:1026077-1034405 GCF_000334495.1 Tupaia belangeri chinensis
AACCGCGGTCGACTACGTGGGAGTCCAGCGACATAGCCATTACGCTAACTGCTGGTTCCCCCACCCCCAATTATTTTTAAAGTTTTGTTTAATCTCTCCCAGAAGCATGAGAACCAGAGAGATAGCACCCCAACAGGGTCCCAATGCCACAGCCCACCCCTCCCAAGTCAGCCCTGAGTCACCAGCACTTGCGTGCTTGGCATACTCAGGGAGGCCTCTAGACACAGACCAGGAACGTCGATGCAGCTCAACCACCCCCGTCTACGCCAGGTAACGTTTGCTGAGCACCTGCTATCTGCTAGGCACGGAAGGCACACCAGGAACTAAGAATGAGTCCAAGCTTCATGGGTCTCAGAGTAGACACGCCCACACCAGCATGCAATTCCCAGTCACTGAGTGTGAAAGGAACCGTAGGAACAGCTGGCAGCATGGAGGTTAGGGGGCTGGACCTCAGGGGTGGTTCGAGTCCTGGCTCAAAGTGCATGTGTGCCTAAAATCCTGAAGGGAGAAAGGGAGGAGAGGGATGGCACCATCAGGGCTGCTTTCTCACCCTCCCTCTCGCTCGCTCTTGCTGTCTCTCCCCTGCGAGCATACATGCCCTCTAGCAAAGAAAGAGAAAACCTTTGCATCCTAATCTAACTACTTTCATCACCTCACACTGGCTGGCTTGAAAGTTTAGTACCTTGGGACCAGCAGTTGGCGTAATGGCTATGTCACTGGACTCCCATGTAGTCGACTGTGGTTCGCGTCCCAGACCCAGTGGCTTAAACTCACGCTGGGCACGTGTGCATGCGTGCCCAAGATCCCGAGAGGAGAATGGAGGAGAAGGGATTGCGGCGTGGCCATCCCCCCTGGGGGGTGATTTCTCGCTTTCTGTCTCTATGTCTCTCTCTGTCTGTCTGGCGAGCACACGCGCCCTGTAGCAAAAACCTCTCCAAAAAAAATAGGGGAGAAAGTTTAGTATCAACCTAATACTTAAATTTCTCATTACTAAAGAAAGAAGCTATTATTTATTATAAAAAGAATTCTCAATTTGACTGTTTTTATTGTTTGTTTGAATTTCCAGGGAGCACGTATGCTTACCAGAGAGAGAGGGGGATGGCGGGAGAAGCATCCCCCTACAAGGCGTGGTCACCCCACTGTCCTCTTTCCTCCACTTCCCCATGCCGTGAGGATCTGGGACGCACACACATGCACCTGGCATGTTTTTCAAGATGCCATGGCCGGGACTCAAATTGTGGTCCACTCTGTGGGAATTGGCTCCCTAACCATTAGGCTACAAGGCCAGCCCGGCTCTGTCTTCATCATCTGATGCTGTTCTTCCTTCCTAGTCTCCATCCACTCTGCTGATGGCGATCCTTCCTGACCCCATCAGCTTTTCTCGCCCCGCTTCCCCAGATCTGTGGCACTGAGGGGGAGGCTCTGCACGGTTGAATCACCATCGTTATGTAACAGCCCGTAAATACTGACAGCGGGGAGACGGGGTGTGAGTGTGTGTGTGTGTCCATGTGCGTCTCATCCCTCACCTTCCGGTCTCCCTGTTTCTCCAGTGGAATGCCAGACCCCGAGGAGTGGGAGACTGAGCATCAGGTGACAACGGGCACCTCTTGTCACTCCAGGGGGAGCACTTAAAACTATAAATAGATTGTCCTGGAAACTTTAGCACTTAAGGATTGTCACTGAGATTGGGAAGCCCCACCCTGTGAGTAATCCTGCGGAAAGGCAGGCGTGGCCCCCCACTGCAGCTCGGCAGAACCGCAGAGCTCTGAGGTTGGGCGCTGGTACCCATCAGTGGCTGGTTTGCATGCTCGGCAGGAGGTCCAAGCCTTACCTCGAGAAGAGTGAGACGTGAGACGGTCCCTCCCTCCCGAGCAAGCGTCCACTCAGCGTCCTTCTGACGTTCCCATCCCGCACCCCACATAGCCATGGCCAGGACTCCCTGGTTTTTGTTCTCTTGATCCTCTCTTCTTAGCAAAAACTCTTCTTAATTAGCTCCAAATTAGCAAAGAAACGGCTACTTCGTTATGAGGTGTAAAAGACTATTTAGTTTAGTGTGGTATGAGACCTCCTTCTCAGAGGTGTATGCATTTCTCAATTTCTATTTTTGTCACATGGCAGATGCACTTGCTGGAGAGAGAAAGTGAGAAATCAGTCTTCAGGGAGAATGAGCACACTGCAGTCCCTTCTTGTCCACTCTCTCAGGATCGGGGGTGTACATGTACCCAGCATGTTTTCTTTTCTTTTGAGAGGTTTTCGCTATAGGGCGCATGCGCTCGCCAGACAGACAGAGAGAGACAGAGACAGAAAGCGAGATATCACCCCGCAGGGGGGATGGCCACGCCACAATCCCTTCTCCTCCATTCTCCTCTTGGGCACCAGGTCCAGGACTCGTACTGTGGTCAACCATGTGGGAGTCCAGCGACATAGCCATTACGCCAACTGCTGGTTCCCCCCCCACACCCCCAGCATGTTTTCAAGCCACCAGGTCCAGGACTCGTACTGTGGTCAACCATGTGGGAGTCCAGCGACATAGCCATTACGCCAACTGCTGGTTCCCCCCCCACACCCCCAGCATGTTTTCAAGCCACCAGGTCCAGGACTCGTACTGTGGTCAACCATGTGGGAGTCCAGCGACATAGCCATTACGCCAACTGCTGGTTCCCCCCCCACACCCCCAGCATGTTTTCAAGCCACCAGGTCCAGGACTCGTACTGTGGTCAACCATGTGGGAGTCCAGCGACATAGCCATTACGCCAACTGCTGGTTCCCCCCCCACACCCCCAGCATGTTTTCAAGCCACCAGGTCCAGGACTCGTACTGTGGTCAACCATGTGGGAGTCCAGCGACATAGCCATTACGCCAACTGCTGGTTCCCCCCCCACACCCCCAGCATGTTTTCAAGCCACCAGGTCCAGGACTCGTACTGTGGTCAACCATGTGGGAGTCCAGCGACATAGCCATTACGCCAACTGCTGGTTCCCCCCCCACACCCCCAGCATGTTTTCAAGCCACCAGGTCCAGGACTCGTACTGTGGTCAACCATGTGGGAGTCCAGCGACATAGCCATTACGCCAACTGCTGGTTCCCCCCCCACACCCCCAGCATGTTTTCAAGCCACCAGGTCCAGGACTCGTACTGTGGTCAACCATGTGGGAGTCCAGCGACATAGCCATTACGCCAACTGCTGGTTCCCCCCCCACACCCCCAGCATGTTTTCAAGCCACCAGGTCCAGGACTCGTACTGTGGTCAACCATGTGGGAGTCCAGCGACATAGCCATTACGCCAACTGCTGGTTCCCCCCCCACACCCCCAGCATGTTTTCAAGCCACCAGGTCCAGGACTCGTACTGTGGTCAACCATGTGGGAGTCCAGCGACATAGCCATTACGCCAACTGCTGGTTCCCCCCCCACACCCCCAGCATGTTTTCAAGCCACCAGGTCCAGGACTCGTACTGTGGTCAACCATGTGGGAGTCCAGCGACATAGCCATTACGCCAACTGCTGGTTCCCCCCCCACACCCCCAGCATGTTTTCAAGCCACCAGGTCCAGGACTCGTACTGTGGTCAACCATGTGGGAGTCCAGCGACATAGCCATTACGCCAACTGCTGGTTCCCCCCCCACACCCCCAGCATGTTTTCAAGCCACCAGGTCCAGGACTCGTACTGTGGTCAACCATGTGGGAGTCCAGCGACATAGCCATTACGCCAACTGCTGGTTCCCCCCCCACACCCCCAGCATGTTTTCAAGCCACCAGGTCCAGGACTCGTACTGTGGTCAACCATGTGGGAGTCCAGCGACATAGCCATTACGCCAACTGCTGGTTCCCCCCCCACACCCCCAGCATGTTTTCAAGCCACCAGCACTGGTATCCGACTACTGTCAGCGAAGTGGGACCCAGCTCCCTAGGAATGGGGCTTAGCCACGGTGCTGCTGGAACATGCCCTAGCGCGCTTCTCTTTCAGTCTATAATTCCAAGTTTCAGGTCAGCAGGTGGCGTGGTGGCTAAGACAGCTGGATGCCACATGGCAGGCGTGGCTGTTCCAGATGCTCTCTCACTTCCCTCGCCCTCCCCCGCCCTCCCCCGGCACACACCCTATAACAAAAAACTACAAAAAGAAAAGAGAAGAAAAAAAGAAAGAAAAACATTTTTCGTGGCATTTAAAAGTTTACTTTATTGGGGGACTAGCAGATGGCATAATGGCTATGTCACTTGACTCCCATGTAGTCGACCGCGGTTCGAGTCCCGGATAAAGTGGCTTAAACTCATGCCAGGCGCGTGTGCGTGCGTGCCCAAGATCCTGAGAGGAGAATGGAGGAGAGGGATTGTGGTGTGGCTAAACTCCCGGGGGGGGGGGGGGTGTCTTGGTTTTCTTGCTGTTTGCCCCCCCGGGGGGGGGGGGGTGATTTCTCGCTTTCTGTCTCTTTGCCTCTCTCTTTCTGGTGAGCGCACATGCCCTATAGCAAAAACCTCTCAAAAATAATAATAATAACGTTTACTTTACTGGGCCAGCAGCTGGCCTGATGGTTAAGGCACTGGATTCCCACATGGTCGACTGTGGTTTGAGTTCTGGACCTGGTGGCTTGAAAATCATGCCAGGTGCATGTGCGTATATGTGCCTAAAATCCCAGGAGGAGGATGGAAGAGAGGATTGTGGCGTGGCCATCCTCCCAGAGAGTGATTTCTCACTCTGGCTCTCTCTCCAGCGAGCACTCATGCCCTATGGTGAAAATTTTTAAAAAGTTTACTTCATTATATACTTATTCATGTAACAAATATTTGTTAAATGCCAGTCAGACTGTTAAGCAAAATATAAACATTTTTATTGGCGTTAATAATTCAAAATGTTACATAGATAAGCATAAATTTTGCAAGACACATAATGGACACAGTTGAAGAACGCTGTGTAACCTGACAGGGCCTTAGTGGACTAGAGACTGACTCACAAGCAGAATTCTCCCCAAATGTATCTATAGTTTAACACACTCTTAATACTTGGGACCTGACAGAATGATTCCAAATTTCAGTAAGAATAAACGTGCAGGGCCTGTCCGTGGCCTAGGGGTTAAGGATCTGGATTTCATGAGGCCAACTATATAGTCAAGTCCTGGACCTGGTGGCCTGAGGAACACACCAGGGGGCAGCAGATGGCATATTGGTTATGTCGCTGGACTCCCACATGGTTGACCACAGTACGAGTCCTGGACCTGGTGGCTTGAAAATCACTCCGGCTCCTGTGTGTGTGTGTGTGTGTGTGTGTGTGTGTGTGTGTGCCTGCCCAAGATTCCAGGAGGAGAATGGAGAAGTGATTGTGGTGTGGCCACCCCCCCGGAGGGTGATTTGTCACGTTCCCTCTCACTGTCTCTGTCTCTTTCTCTCTGACAAGTACACACACCCTAAGGCAAAAACCTCTTTTTAAAAAAATAATCATTTATTTAATTTTATTTATCATTATTATTACTATTTTATAATTTGATCAGAGAGAGAGAGAGATGGAGAGTGAGGAAGCAAGTCACCAGGTCTGGGACTCACACTGTGGTCAGTCATGTGGGAGTCCAGCAGCATGTCAACTGCCGGCCCTAGCAAAAATCCCTGAATAAGAACGAACGAACGAAAGAGAAAGAAAGAAAGAAAGAAAGACACCAGGCCATGTGCTTGCATGCTCAAAATTTCAAAAGGAGAGAGAGAAATGGAGGAGAAAGGATTGAGGCGTGGCCATGCCCCAAGGGGAGCACTTCCTCACTTTCCCTCTTTCTTTCTGTCTCTTCCTGGTGTGTGCATACTGGGAAACTTTTGTTTTAATGCGAAAGTAACTAGTAACATTTCAAAAAAGTTAAGTATGAAGAGTGCTTGCCTTCCTCATAGAAGCTACAGTAAGTAAAACTACAGGCTTTGGTGCAGGGCTGGACAGATCAGAGAAATAAAAGAACACGTGCACAGACCATCACGCACATGACATTAGCATGTGATTATGGTTAGAATGTGTCCCTTCCAAAAGTCAGGTGTTGCCAATGTGGCAGTATTAAGAGGTGGGAGCTTTAAGAGGTGATTAGGTGAGGGCTCCTTCTTCGTGAAGGGGATTAGGAGCCCTTATACAGGGGAGCTAGTCCTACTTTTTCTTTTCCACTTCCTGCCACGTGAGGACACAGAGTTTCCCCCCACAAAGGGCACAACATTCACGCTGGGAGCTGAGACAGGACGCTCACTAGAAACGAACCTGAAGGCAACTTCGTCTTCAGCTTCCCAGTCTCTAGAACTAAGAGAAAATTAATTCTTTATAAATTACCCAGTCTTGGGACCAGCAGATGGTATAATGGTTATGTCACTGGACTCCCACGTAGTCAACCATGGTTTGAGTCCCAGACCTGGCAGCTTAAAACTCACACTGGATGCGTGTGCATGCATGCCCAAAATTCCAAGAGGAGACTGGAGGAGAAGGGATTGTGGTGAGCCATCCCCCTGGAGGAGGGAGGACGGTGATTTCTCGCTCTCTGTCTGGCAAGTGCACATGCCCTATAGCAAAAATCTCTCTCTAAAAACAGTACCCAGTCTCAGGCATTTTGTCATAGCAGCCCAAAGAACCAGGGCAGCAAAGTTTAAAAAGAGAGAAAGGAGGCAGACAGACAAGAACAAAGCAAAATGAGTAAAGATGAGAGGCCAGCAGGTGGCGTGGTGGTTAAGGCACTGGACACTCCCACATGGCCGACCGTGGTTCAAGTCCCAGACCTGGTGGCTTGATTTCTCACTTTCCTTCCCTCTGTGTGCCTGTCTTTCTCAGCTCAAATGAAAATAAATGAATGAATAAATAAAATTACATAAATAATTTTTTAAATGAGTAAAGATGAATCTAAAGTCAAAAACACAACTAGAATAATGCTTACACATATATTATTGAGTGAATAATTTTATGTATAAGCAATTACCTAAGAAAAGTGTAAAAATTCCAAGAAAAGTGGACAAAGCACATGAATAGGATAATTCACAAAATAAGAAAAAAGACTAGAAAACAAGCATGGAAACACATTCACGCTCATCTGTACTCAAAAACTGCTGATAAAAACCATGAGATACTGGTTTGGCTGCTGGGTGGGGAAAAGCGTGGAATGAGTAATACTCAGGGCTGCCGTGAGAGGGCAGAAAACACACGCAAGGATAGCCAGCACTGTTCTTTATTAAAATTTTAAAAATTTATTCATATATTTGTTTCCATTTGACCAGAGAGAGAAACACACACACACACACACACACACACACACACAGAAAGAGAGAAAGTAAGAAATCAAGGCACCAGGTCCAGAACTCAAACCATGGGCAGCCATGTGGCAGTGTCCAGCACCTTAACCACCACGCCACCTGCTGGTCCCCTCTATCAGCATTGTTGTTAATTGCAAAAGACTGAGAGCGCCTGAAAGCTCATGTCAGTAAGTTGCTTAACTGCTGGTTCAGGCAGGCAGGTAGAGTCAGGAACGATGCCCAGGCACCCCTAGGCCTGCGGTTGCTGCGCTGTGATGCTGGAGGCCGCGGGCCCACTGTGGCTTGGACCGTGGCGCGTCTGCAGATGTGCCGGGAAGCACACGGAGTGCCCAGGAGTCGAGGGAGCTGGAGGCAGCTCAGGGAGGAGCGTGCCGGGACCCGGGCAGAGGTGCTTTCTCTGCTCTTGCTCTTTCCCGTGGATGCACATGCACTCTGTAAAAAGACGCTGACAAGGGGCGGGGCCTGTGGCCTGGTGGTTAAGGGAGCTGGATCCCACGTGACTGAGCCAGGCCTGGCGGCTTGGAGACTGCACTGGGAGCCTGATGGATTGGAGAGAAAGGAGATGGGACTGCAGGTGGCCATGCCTGTTAGGGGGTCCTTTCTTTCTTCTTTTTAAAAAAGTATTATTTTATTTAACTTTATTATTTTCCAGTTTGATCAGAGAGAGACAGAGAAAGAGAGAGAGGGAAAGTGAGAAAGCAAGCCACCAGGCCTGGGACTTGAACTGTGGTCAGCGATGTGGGACTCCAGCGCCTCAACCTCCACACCACTGCCGGCCCCAGGAGTGCTTTCTACCCGCCCCCCCACCCCCCAGTCTCTCTGCTTCTCTCCAGTGTGTTGTGCACCTTCAGGTGAATTCCTTAAAATGACAACAAGTAATATCGATGTGAAAAGCTGTTCAGTATCTTCAATAATTCTGAAGTACACAGCCTTTTTTTTTTTTTTTTTTTGAGAGGTTTTTGCTATAGGGCGCGTGCGCTCGCCAGACAGACAGAGAGAGACAGAGAGATAGAAAGCAGGAAATCACCCCCCAGGGGGGATGGCCACGCCGCAATCCCTTCTCCTCCATTCTC
>NW_006159670.1:1048016-1052298 GCF_000334495.1 Tupaia belangeri chinensis
TTGCTATAGGGCGCGTGCGCTCGCCAGACAGACAGAGAGAGACAGAGAGATAGAAAGCAGGAAATCACCCCCCAGGGGGGATGGCCACGCCGCAATCCCTTCTCCTCCATTCTCTTCTCGGGATTTGGGCATGCACGCACACGCGCCCGGCGTGAGTTTAAGCCACCGGGTCCGGGACGCGAACCGCGGTCGACTACGTGGGAGTCCAGCGACATAGCCATTACGCTAACTGCTGGTCCCGCCTTTTTTAGAATAGATAATGCAGGAATGGAATCGGGCTGATTCATCGCTGGTTCGCGGAGCCAGAGCGGAGCAGAGTCTGAGCCGCTGCAGCCACCGCAGTCACCACGTCAACACTGCGTCAAGTCTGGGGTCCCACCACAGCCACCACAGCCTTCCGCCCTCGTCGCCTAGAGAAAAGAAAGCATACTTGGAACCGGTTATATCTGCCAGAATTAACAAGAGCTTGAGTTAAGAAGTTTGTTATATTCAACTAATTGAAGCTTGACACCTTCAGAGTTACAGTTGCTGACCAGAAATATGGACAGATCCTTAGACTTGGAGGAGGTATGCGGGACTGGGACAGGGTCCACCTACAGAAGCTCCTGCAGTGGACACAGCAGAACAAGTCTATATCTCCTCTCCGGCACTGTTAAAAATGTTAAAACATGGCCATGCTGGAGTTCCAATGGAAGTCATGGGTCTGGTGCTTGGAGAATTTGTTGATGATTACACCGTCAGGGTGACCGATGTGTTTGCCATGCCACAGTCAGGAACAGGTGTCAGTGTAGAGGCAGTTGATCCAGTGTTCCAAGCCAAAATGTTGGCTATGTTGAAGCAGACAGGGAGGCCTGAGATGGTTGTTGGTTGGTATCACAGTCACCCTGGCTTTGGTTGTTGGCTTTCTGGTGTGGATATCAACACTCAGCAGAGCTTTGAAGCCTTGTCGGAGAGAGCTGTGGCAGTGGTTGTGGATCCTATTCAGAGTGTAAAAGGAAAGGTTGTTATTGATGCCTTCAGACTGATCAATGCTAATATGATGGTCCTAGGACATGAACCAAGACAAACAACTTCAAATCTGGGTCACTTAAACAAGTCATCTATCCAGGCATTAATTCATGGACTAACCAGACATTATTACTCCATTACTATTAACTATCGCAAAAATGAACTGGGACAGAAGATGTTGTTAAATTTGCATAAGAAGAGTTGGATGGAAGGTTTGACACTTCAGGACTACAGAGAACATTGTAAACAGAATGAATCAGTGGTATAAGAGATGTTGGAATTAGCCAAGAATTACAATAAAGCTGTAGAAGAAGAAGACAAGATGACACCTGAGGAGCTGGCAATAAAGAATGTTGGCAAGCAGGACCCCAAACGTCATTTGGAGGAACATGTGGATGTACTCATGACTTCAGATATTGTCCAGTGTTTAGCAGCTATGTTGGATACTGTCGTATTTAAATAAAGAAACACAAAAAGCTATTTGTGATATGTCAGTGTATATTCCTCTGTTGTTCCTAATGCTCAAAATCAAGGGACCTCTGAAGATGTATCTGGTTAAGTAGAAGACATCTGGCATCATTTACAGCACTGTAACACCTTCAGTCTCAGTTGTGCAATTCTGTTTTTTTAGTCAGGGTCTTTGCAGATTCCAAAGTGTAAGAATACATCAGAGTGGACAAATTTTGTTGGGATCTTGCTTAATATTTGAAAAAATCAGCACAAATATATTTTGATTGTTGCTTACAAAATAAAATACATTTACAATCTGTGTCTCCTGAGGTCTTTTTGGCATTGGATGGAATTGACAGAATAACATTAGAAATCTCACACAAAGATATGTTTTTGTTTGCGTTTAAAGATCTTATAACACACTTATATCAATGTGATAACAGAACTTCACAAATGTAAATGTAAAATGATTGCTATTAATGAGTGGCTACCTCATTAATGAGTAACCCAGTAACCCAGAAAAAAAATTGACGTTTTATTAAAAGTATTTGTCACAAACTAATATTGTATACCCAATATCTTCTTAACATACTTTTAGGATTTCAGAGAAATACATTTCAGGGACCAGCAGGCGGCGAGGTCCTTAAGGGCACTGGACTCCCACATAGCTGATTGCAGTTTGAGTCCCAGACCTGGTGCCTTGTTTTCTCACTTTCCCTCTCTCTCTCACTCTCACTCTGTCCCTCTCTGGTCAAATTAAAATAAATAAATAAATAAAGTTAAATGTATATAATATATACATTTAATATATACCAAGTGTCTGTACTCTATGATCGAAACTGAATGACTAAAGGATATAGAAACACAGTAAATGGTTGTGAATACCAGATATAGAGTGGGAAGAGGGTGGGTGAAGGACCAGAGTCTGAGGAAGGACATTAAGGAGAAGAACGGAGAGGAAAAGCATTAATGGGACAGAGAAATGGGGTATTATCTGTCGAAGATAACTTTATAGTACTATCAACTGGACTGGGGAGAAGCATACAGATGTTGGAATATTCACTTTGCAAACTAAATGACGTGATTGAATGTATAAAAGAACTTGAAATAAAATAAGATAAAAATTAATTATTTTAAAAAGATAAAAAAGAATAGCTAATGCAGATGCATATAAATATGTAGTTTCCAGCTGGCCTGCTGGCAGAGCAGCATGGCAAGAAGACAGCGAGACATCCTCCGTGCCTACCAACACGGCTGTGAGTTATGTGCAGCCCAGCCGAGCTTACCACGAGGAGCTCGGTGCTCCCAATTGGAGAGACGAGGCCCAAAGCCCGGCCCTCGAGTGGGCGACACAGGGTAGCCGGAGCCTGAACGGAGCCTCCTCACCGTAAGCGCCCTGCTGATGGGAAGGCCACTGCTGACTACTGCTATGAGAAACTGAAGAGGATGAACAGGCGATACTGAGCCGAGCAGAGCAAGTGTGAGGACACCTCCCTCCCCACCCCATGAGAGAGGCTTCCCGGGCTGGCACCTGCTCATCAGCCTGCACTGGGTTCAAGACCAGACCCTGCTGCTTAGCTGCTGCTTTTTTTTTTTTTTTTTTTTTGAGGTTTTTTTCTATAGGGCACATGCGCTCGCTGGACAGGCAGAGAGACAGAGAGACAGCGAGAAGTCACCCCCCAGGGGGGATGGCCACGCTGCAATCCCTTCTCCTCCATTCTCCCCCTGGGATCTTGGGCACGCATACACACGCACCTGGCGTGAGTTTTTTTTTTTTTTTTTTAAACCTCTGCAATGATTAGTTTATTAGTATGATCCAGGACTCAGAGGTTCAGTATTCCTCCTGAAATTACATGAACAAATGCAAATGGAAAGAATCCAAGTCAAAATTATATAACAAAACAGCACTCCATCACAAAAGCGTGTAAAATTACAGAAACGCTATTTTAAAACACTGGCACTTTAAGAGAACGATAATCTCAAACCACAAAATTGCCAAATTGCTCCCTAAACTGTTAAGCAGATAAACATGACTCTAATGAATGAGGTTGGGTTTCGTAAAGAAAAATCAAATTAGAATAAATTGGCTAATTCGTACTGAGATGAGAAGTTTGTGTCTTTGTTCTTCATGTCTATCTGATTTATAAAGGGGCAAACCACAATAGAGGAATGTTTCCCCTATTTTAAATGTGGCATCGTTTTAAAAGCTGACCCAATTAATTACAAATACTTTTACTGGAAAGTCAGGTTTCCTGAGCAGTCTACATTCAGATAAATGGGAAAAGACATTTACAGCCAGCCCTCTCATAGCCTTCGCTGGAACCAAGGTCAACAAAAAACTTGAATACGGTAGTCTCGTATTTTAAGTTCACGCTTTTGCGGATACATTCTAAAGTCTTCTTTAACGTGGGAACTGCAAAAATATAACTGCCATTACATGGTAATGGGAGTTAAAGATATAGCGTCTTCATGTAAAGATTAGGACACACTTTTCTATTAGTCCTTCAAGGACAGCTTTCAAAATGTTTGATTCTAATAATCCCATGCTGTGAGTAGACTGGTTACTCTTCGCTTTATAAAGGTCAAGTGGGCTATGTGAAATTTGCTATCAACTGATTAACATTTCAGAATTTGTTATGGATGAAAACTGTCTCAATTTTTTATTACCCCCATCATGATATGCAGGGAGTGTAGACAAAAGCTTTTTATCAGCTAACTATAATGAAAAGATAAACACTGTAGTCATTCATGTGATCCAAAATGGGCAAAAGCAAAAGACTAGCTTCCCCTCAAGAAGAAAATTTCAGACCTATGAAAAGGACAA
>NW_006159670.1:1052777-1053230 GCF_000334495.1 Tupaia belangeri chinensis
TGCTGCATCAGGCTTTCCTTTAGCTCGGTATGCAGCAATATCCTTCTCGTATTTTCCCTTCAGCTTAGCAGCCTTCTTTTCATAAGGCTGTGTATCACCTGCAGCAGTGCTATTCCACATCTCTCCCAGTTTCTTTGCAGCATCACCAATGGATAGGCCAGGATGTTCTCCTTTGATTTTTGGGCGATATTCAGAACAGAACAAGAAAAAGGCCAAAGGAGGCCTCTGGGGTGTATTGGGATCCTGGAACTTCTTTTCTGTTTCCCCTTTAGGAGGGACATAGGTTTTCATTTCTCTTTCATAACGGGCCTTGTCCGCCTTTGCTGTATCTTCAAACTTTCCTTTCTCTTTAGCAGACATGGTCTTCCCCCTCTCTGAGCACTTCTTAGAAAACTCTGAGAAGTTGACTGAAGCATCTGGGTGCTGCTCTTGTGCTCCTCCCGGCAAGCTTGC
>NW_006159670.1:1053381-1062552 GCF_000334495.1 Tupaia belangeri chinensis
GTTAGAGCGGGAGGCAGACGCAGTCCCCCGCAGTCCCCCGGCATGAGTTTTAAGCCACCGGGTACAGGATGCGAACCGCGGTTGACTACGTGGGAGTCCAGCGACAAAGCCATTATACTAACTGCTGGTCCCCCCTGCTGCTTTTTCTTTTTCTTTCTTTCTTCTTTCTTTCTTTCTTTCTTTCTTTCTTTCTTTCTTTTTTTTTTAGAACGCTGCTGCTTTTTCAAGCACTAAATTTGTAACTTTTTGAAACAAAGTGTCGTGTAGTTTTCCTATTTAAGGGCAGACTCTCTTCTGGGAGAGTTATTAGACCTTGTTTGTAAATATGTGGGCTTGCTCTTAGTGTTTGTTCCAGGTCGGGAGGAATGGCTGTGCGTTCAGGGTGATGCTTCCCTGGGATCGTGCTCTTGTTACATATGCGAACACATACTTAGAACGAGGGTCGGAAATGCATCCTCATTCAGAGTGAGTCCAGCTGACAGCAGAACATTCTAGTAGAGGAGAGCCAGATGTGGTAGAGAGCCAAGGAGGCTGAGGCAGGAAGATCACAAGTTCAAGGCCAGCCTGAACAAGTAGTGAGAGCTTCTCTTTAAAAAAGAAGATTGGGGTACCAGCAGTTGGCATAATGGCTATGTCACTGGACTCCCATGTAGTCAACTGCGGTTTGAGTCCTGGGCCCGGTGGCTTAAACTCATGCCAGGCACGTGTGCGTGCGTGCCCAAGATCCCGAGAGGAGAATGGAGGAGAAGGGATTGCAGTGTGGCCATCCCCCCTGGGGGGTGATTTCTCGCTTTCTGTCTCTCTGTCTCTCTCTGTCTTTCTGGTGAGCACACACGCCCTACAGCAAAAACCTCTCCAAAAAAAAAAGGAAGATTGGGATGGGATCAATGAAAAAAGGTATTTTCCGACTTTGTCAAAATTACCCATTTCTTCTCATTAAGAAAAAATATATATATTTCTTATTGCTTTTAGAGTCTACTAAATACGAAGGGGAAAAAAACAAACGTAGTTTTCTCTCCGTACTACCCACCTCCCTCTGATTTCCTGCCAGATCATTTTCTGCACAAATAATGTCATGTATTAGGCCAGTTCGTGGTGCATTGACTAAGCACTGTGCACTGAAAGCTGAATTCCACATGGCCCACCGTGGTTCAAATCCCGGACCTGGAGACTTGGGGAACATGCCAGGGGTGTGTGTGTGTGTGCCCCAAATCCTGACTGGATGGAGAAATGGAAGGAGGGAGATTGCAATGTGACCGCACCCCATTGGGGGCTTCTCTCTCCCTCTCTCTGGCAAGGTGCATGCACCTTCTGGTAATAAATAAATAAAAATAAAGTCACCTATGTGTATGTCTAGATATAGATCCACATTTGTATCTACATATAGAATCTTTAAAAAATAATAACTTATTCAATTTTATTTATTATTATTTCATTTGCTATAGGGCATGGGCACTCACCAGACAGAGATCGAGGAGAGAGCGAGAAAGCAAGCCCCCAGGTCCACAACTTGAGCTGTGGTCAGCCACGTGGGAGCCCAGGCCTTCACCACCACGCCACCTGACGGCCCGATATACAGGACTTTTAAACAAATATGGGCCACACTTCGCACTGACGCATTACTTGTAACGTGGAAACCTCCAACGTGCCCAGACGAAGGCGCTATGTTAGGCTAAAACTCAGGCCGGAAACGACAGGGCCAGGCGCTCCTGCTTTACGGAGCTGTGCGTAGGGGAAGCACGAGTGTGTGTGAGCCGAGGAAAGGCTGGTGAACGGAGTCGACTATGGGACGAGTACTGACTTTTCTTTTCTTTTACCCATTCCTGTGTTTAACTTTTATAAATGGCTGCTGCTTTTTAACATCACAACCAGAGTCGGATCTATTTTGTTGTAAAGAGAAAAACAAATGTTGTTACTGGAGAAGGCACAGGGCAGCCTTGGCCGCAGTCCCACTGCTAATGTGGCGTTTCCCCGGTCACCTTGTCTCCTCGCAGTCTGGAAGGAGATATTGATATTCTCTGTCCTTGTAGTCAGAGCACGAGCTATCGGAACTGTATAGAGGGAAGGGAATTGTGGCTCCATTTAGGATTTCCATTTAGGTGAGATGGAGCCCAAGCTTTTCTGGCTTTATTGACTTGGATAGTTATTTCTAATAAATTTAGCAGCAACAGGACACACCGAGGTTGCCAGAGGGGAAGAAATTAAAAACCACAATCATTTTGTTGCCATTTTTGGTACTGCTATGGGTGGCGAGATCCATTTCCTTTCTGCATCCAGAGAAGGGAGCATAAGAGAGCCGTCTGAGGTGGGAGGTGACCTCGGGCAGCCCCTGGCCCCTCCACAGTCCCTTCCACGCTCTTCTCCTCTGGGCGAATACTCTTCTATTCCCACCCTCACTGCCTGTTTTTTTTATTTTTAAAAAATTTTTCCCGGGCGTGTGCACTCACTGGAGAGGCAGAGAAAGAGAGACAGAAAGCGAGAAATCATCCCTCCACAAGGGGATGGCCACACTGCAATTCCTTCTCCATTCTCCTCTTGAGATTTTGGACATGCATGCACATGCGCCCGGTGTGAGTTTAAGCCACTGGGTCCAGGACTCAAACCACAGTTGACCATGTAGGTGTCCACTGCCTGAACCACTATGCCACCTGCTGGCCACCCTCATTGGTTTTTATAAATCTGCTTTCAGATAGGGGCCTGATGTAACCCCTGAAGTGTCACCTCGGCCCATACCTTCATATCTAACAGAGGACAGACCAGAAGGCAAAATAGGAGCTGGGACAACCTGTCTGGGAACCTCTCCAGAGCTCCCGTCGCTATTTGAAGAGGGACGCCCCGAGGCCACATGCCCCACAGCTGCACAGAGCTGAGCTGCAGCTGCAGAGGGTTTGGCTCCTTGGAATCTGGACCAGGGAGGTGGTGTTCCTCCATACCGTCACAAGGGTCTCTCTCCTGTGTAAACTGGCTTTTCTTGTCTCGTTTTTTCTCTTAATTGGCCATAGTATATTGAAACATCTAGTTGCTTACTGTCTTTATCAAACTGGTTCATTTTCTATATAGTTTATGTTAAAGAGTGAAACTTAGCTGTCACTTAAGAGATATGAGAATAACTACATTGTATATATATATATGTATGTGTGTGTGTGTGTATGTGTGTGTGTGTGTATGTGTGTGTGTGTGTATGTGTGTGTGTGTGTATGTGTGTGTGTGTGTATGTGTGTGTGTGTGTATGTGTGTGTGTGTGTATGTGTGTGTGTGTGTATGTGTGTGTGTGTGTATGTGTGTGTGTGTGTATGTGTGTGTGTGTGTATGTGTGTGTGTGTGTATGTGTGTGTGTGTGTATGTGTGTGTGTGTGTATGTGTGTGTTTGCCATAGAGATGTGAGAATAACTACATTGTACATATGTGTGTGTATTTGCCATAGAGACATGAGAATAACTACATTGTACATATGTGTGTGAGTTTACCATAGAGATGTGAGAATAACTACATTGTATATGTATGTGTGTGTGTGTGTGCCATAGAGACGTGAGAATAACTCCATTGTATATGTGTGAGTTTGCCATAGAGACATGAGAATAACTACATTGTATATGTATGTGTGTGTGTGTGTGCCATAGAGACGTGAGAATAACTCCATTGTATATGTGTGAGTTTGCCATAGAGACATGAGAATAACTACATTGTATATGTATGTGTGTGTGTGTGTGCCATAGAGACGTGAGAATAACTCCATTGTATATGTGTGAGTTTGCCATAGAGACATGAGAATAACTACATTGTATATGTATGTGTGTGTGTGTGTTTGCCATAGAATTGTGAGAATAACTACATTGCATATATGTGTGTGTGTGTGTGTGTGCCATAGAGACGTGAGAATAACTCCATTGTATATGTGTGAGTTTGCCATAGAGACGTGAGAATAACTACATTGTATATGTATGTGTGTGTGTTTACCATAGAATTGTGAGAATAACTACATTGTATATGTGTGTGTGTGTGTTTACCATAGAGACGTGAGAATAACTACATTGTACATATGTGTGTGCATGTGAGTTTGCCATAGATACGTGAGAATAACTACATTGTACATATGTGTGTGCGTGTGAGTTTGCCATAGGGAGCATGTGCTGGAGAGAGACAGAGCAAGAGAGAAGGAAAGTGAAAAAGCACCCCCTGTGGAGCGTGGTCACACTGTCATCCCTTCACCTCCACTTCTCCCTCCTTTACGGAGTGTGGGCCTGCATGCATGTGTGCCAGGCGTGCTTTTCAAGCCATCGGGTCCAGGTCCAAAACCGTGAAGTTGGCCATGTGGGATCCCGCCACCTGAACCATCAGGCTGCTGGCCTTATATTTCCTTGTGGCACTCGTCACTAACTGACATGACATGAGGGGACTTCAAAACGTTCATGAAAAATGGAATTGAAATGTGAGTTTATTTGGCTGAAAAATTTTTTGAAATCCATGCATTCAAAAAATTTTCATTATTATCATTATTATTACTTAAATTTACTATAGGACACATGCACTCACCAAAGCAGGGGTGGGAGGGTGAAAAAGCAAGCCACCAGGTCCAGGACTGGAACCCCAGTCGGCCATATCGGAGCCACGTGCCTTGACCACCACACCACCTGCTGCTGTAGCATAGTTATTTTATAACACGTATTTCCAGTGAGCTTTCTGAAGACTCATGCTATCCATTTCTTGGTTTATCTCCTTAAGTAGGATATACTCCCTGCAGACCGGGCTTGGTCTCCTGCGTGGCTGTCCTGATTAGGTCCTCTTGAGCCACTCCAGAGTTTGCTTACCCTTTCCTAACCCTTTCCTGTTCCCGGAAGTAACCACATCTTGACTTTCACGGTCATTGTTTCTTGCTTGCTTTAGCACTTATGATGCAGCTATAAATCAAGGTTTCTAGCTGTGTCATAAAGCTTAATTTGCCTTTAGAGAATATACATCTTCAGGGCTGGCCCTGCAGCTCAGCGGTTAAGGGAGCTGAATCCCACATGGCAAACATGCAGTTCAAATCCTGGCCCTGGCAGCTTGAAAAACACAGCAGGGGGCCTGGCAAGTGGCATGGTGGTTAAGGGTGCTGGACTCCCACATGGCTGACCGTGGTTTGAATCCCAGACCTAGTGGCTTGCTTTCTCACTTTTCCTCTCTCTCTCTCACTCTGCTCAAATTAAAATAAGTAAATAAATAAAGTTAAATAAAATAATTCTAGAAAAGAAAAACACAGCAGGCATGTGTGCATGCATGCCAGAATCCTGACTATAAAAAAGAATAGAGGAAAAAAGATTGTGGCGTAACCATGCCCCACTGTGGGGGCGCTTTCTCTGTCTGTCTCTCTGTCTCTGTCTCTGGCAAGCACATGCAGCTTCTGGCTGCTGAATAAGAAAAGAGAAAGCTGTGCACCTTTTACCTCTCTTCAGATGTGCTCCTTCATCGCCCCGCCTTGCCTAACCCATCTTCTTTTGTTTGACTCAGATCTGGACAAAACTGGGTTATTTTTATTTTATCTGTGGAGTTTTTCACACCCTAGTTTGCTAACTGCGTTCCTATGTAATTTATCCTGTCCTTCTGTGTTCTGTATTTTCCACAAATTGGTAGTAGAATTGGGCCAGCAGTTGGCATAGAGGTTAAGGCACTGTACCCACATGGCCGACTGTGGTTTGAGTTCTGGACTTGGCAGCTTGAAAATCATGCTGGGGGTGGGGGCAGCAGGTGGCATGGTGGTTAAGGGTGCTGGACTCACACATGCCCAACTGTGGTTCGAGTCGTGGACCTGGTGGCTTGCTTTCTCACTTTCCCTCTCTGTCTCTCTCTCTCTCATTCTGTCCCTCTCTGGTCAAATTAAAGTAAATAAATAAAGTTAAATAAAACAATTCTTTAAAAAAAAAAAAAAGAAAAAGAAAAGAAGAAAAAGAAAATCATGCTGGGTGCATGTGGAAGAGTGCCCAAAATCCCAAGAGGAGAAGGGATTATGTTGTGGCCATCCCCTCTTGGGGGCTGATTCCTCACTTTCCCTTTCTCATTCTGTCTAGTGAGTGCACATGCCCTAAAGTAAATAATTTTTTTAAAAAAAGAACAGGAATGAAAATCACACCAGGCATATGTGTGTATGTGCCCAAAATGCTGATAGGAGACTAGAGGAGAAGGAACTGCAGTGTGGCCATTCTTTCTGGAGCATGATTTCTAACTTTCCTTCTTTCTTTCTATCTCTGTCTCTCTCTGGCAAGTGGGCATGCTCTATAGCAAAAACTTTTTTAAAAAATTGTAGTAGGATTATGGACTTGGTCAGGTTCAGGTACGATTTGGGGTAAGGCTCTTTGGAAGGTGGCAGGCAGGAGACATGTAATAGATGGCTGCCTCTCCCTATGTTTGGTCGGTGGCCATTAGGAGGTACAAAATGGTGAAATTCAAATTTAATCATCACATCTTCATTTAATAGATGAAATGCTTCCATAAGAATTTCCTGTTATGAAATCTTGGGGAGGATGGCTACTGGAGGTGCCTAACAAGCTTTTTTCCCACAAAATAAAGGGACCAAGATGAAGAGCCAGCAGCTGGGTCACTGCAGCGGCTGAGGGGGGTGTTGGGCGCAGTGTGGGTGTGGCAGAGGCTGCAGAGCCCTGTGTCAGGACAGCCATGCAGTGGGGGAACAGTGCTCTGTGTCTCCTGCCCCTTCTCCCCAGGCAAGGTGGGCTGCAAACTAGAAGGGATTTCTTGCGATGGGAGAGGGCGAGCAAGAGACCCCAGCAGCCTCTGAAGTTGCCTCTGCAGAGGAGCCCTACAGCCCTCACAGCCCAGTCTGGGGAGCAGCCAGGGGGCATCCACACATGCATTACCCAGAGGAGCCTGGACTGTGTGTACCATCCCCACACAGGCCGTGGCTGTGCAAAGCCATCCTGTAACCATGTCCACCTGTGCCCTGAGGGAGCTGCTGGATGAGCACCCTCTCCTGCACTGGGAGCTGGGGAACAGCCTTATCCCCCAGTGCCCCACATCACATCACGTGGGAACAGCCAGGTGGCTGTCTCCACTCCCAGCCACGTACTGCACTGAGCCCCACCTCCTGCATCCCATGGGAGCAGCAAAATGAGCAGTCCTGCCCACAGCTTAGTTCCACAGAGGGCCTGACCTCCTGCATCTTGAGGAAGCAGGTAGGAGAGTGACCTCCGCCACAGCCGAACCACTAGGAAAGCCTCAGTCCACCACGTTCTATGGAAGCAGTCAGCGTAGGCCCCTTGGTCACTACCAGGCATCACCGATGCCAATTATAGACACTACAATACCGTGCCTAACTAGAGCCAAAGCCGACATACCCTGCACAACTGACATCCTAGGAAACGTCTAATAAAGAACAGCTTTCTCCATAAAAACCATCCTATAAAACTTATAGAGGCAGCTGTTACACCAGATGAACAAATATCAACATAGGGATACAAGATACATGAAAAAGCAAGGTAGTATGATACCCTTGAAGGAATGCAATAATGTTCCAGCAATAGACTCCACGGAGTCTGAAAAGAAATTCAATACAATGATCCTAAAGGAACTCAGTGTGATATAAGATAATACAGATGGACAATTCAATGAAAGCAATAAAGCATTATATAATTTGAATGAGACATTCTATAAAGGAATAGATGTTATTAAAAAGAGCTAGGGGACAGCAGATGTCATAGCAGTTATGTTGATAGACTTCCACATGGCAGACTGAGGTTCAAGTCCTGGATCTGGTGGCTTGAAACACACCAGGTGCATGTGTGTGCATGCCCAAGATCCTGGGAAGAAAATGAGGGAGAAGGGATAGCACCATGGCTATCCCCCTGGGGCGATTTCCCACTTTCCCGCTCTCTGTCTCTGTCTCCTCTCTCTTTCCATGAGCATGTGAGCCCTAAGAAAAAGAAAGAAAAAAAAGCCAAGAAGAAATCTTAGAGCATATAAATTCAAAGAAATTAATAACGTATCAAGAGCTTCAACAATAGACTTTATCAAGCAGAGAAAATAATTTCTAAACTTGAAGGACACTATTTGAAAGAATCCAGTCAAATGAAAAAAAGAATGAAGAAAAGTTATGGGACATAAGGGACACCACTAAACAAACAAATATTCATGTTATGGGAGTTCCAGAAGGAAAAGAGACAAGAAAAAGCCATAGGAAAACTATTTCACAAAATAATAACTGAAAACTCACAAGTCTTGGGAGAGATACATAAATCCAGACTCAGGAAGCTCAAAGATTCCCCAAAAGATTCAACTCAAAGACGTCCTCTCCAAGGTACATAATAGTCACACTGTCAAAACACACAGAAAAGGAGAGAATTCTAAAAGCAAGAAGAAAAGAATAAAATCACATACAAAGGAATCTCCATTAGACTAACAGCAGATTTCTCTCAGTAGAAATTTTACAAGCTAGTAGAAAAAGAGATATTATTTTCCTTTTCTTTCTTTCTTTCTTTTCTTTTTTGCCATAGGGCGTATGCATTTAGTAGAGAGAGGTAGTGAGAGGGAAAGTGAGAAATCATTCCCTGAGGGGATGGCCATGCTGCAATCTCTTCTCCTTCACTCTCATCCTGGAATTTTGGGCTCACATGTACACTTGTCCAGTGTGATTTTCAAGCTACCATGTCCAGGACTTGAACCATGGTCAGCCATATGGTAGTCCAGTACCATCACTACACCATCTATTGACCCTAGGGTGTTATTTTCAAAGTGCTGAAAGAAAGAAAAAAGTGTCAGCCAAGAATACTTTATACTTTATCCTTCAGTAAAGAGGACAAATAAAGTTTATCCCAGCAAGTAAAATCTAAGGGACTTTATATCCACTAGGCTGTCTTTACAAGAAGGTCTTAAGGGAATGCTACATATGGAAGTGAAAGGATGATGCCTACCATCAGGGAAAAAAAATGAAAGTATAAAATTCAGTCATGTGAATTTCTCACACAAGTGAAAAAGAGAGTCAAACCTTAACAGTAGAGAAAATCACCAACCCATAAAGATAAATAGAAAGCAAACAAGAAAGGAACAAATAAAATATAAAATGGACACAAAATAATTAATGAACTGATGTGGGAGGCTGTGCACCAGTGAATATTGCTGGTTTCTCAGAAAGCAAACAATTACACAATGCCAAAAGACATGATTGGCGTCCCTTCAAAACCTCCA
>NW_006159670.1:1062568-1067648 GCF_000334495.1 Tupaia belangeri chinensis
CTCTGATTGGCCACTAGAATCCCTCAGATTTGCATATCTGGCACCTCATGATTGGTCCAAAAGCAACAAATCATAACCCACCTTTTACAACCAATCATGGCCCACCATTTACAACCAATCACGGCCCACCAGCGTGTATATAACCACGATGCCTGGCCCACAGTAGCTAGACAACCAGGAAGACGACACAGACAACCAGGAAGACGACGAGGACCCTGGAGAGCCTGAAGAGCTGAAACACTGCACAGTCTCCAGACGACCCTGAAGACCCTGAAGAGTTGTAACACTACATCGTCTCCGGACGACCCTGAAGAGCTGTGACACTGTGTCGTCTCTGTGCTGCTCACAGTAGACCTTGAAGAGTTGTAACCCTGTGTCGTCTCCGTGCTGTACCTTGCTGCTCACAATAAACAGATACTGTGTCGTACGTGTTGTAACACTACCCCGCTTGTCCCGGCTCTCACTCCTTCACTCAGGAAACCTGTTCGACTGTCCCCCGGGTCGGGACAAACTGACAGGAGTAAATCCTTACCTATCAATCATTACCTTGAATATAAATGGATTAAAAGATACATATTGTCTGAATAGATTTAAAAACAAACAAGGACTAACTATGCCCCTACAAAGAATCTTAACTTCAGCGGTAAAGATACATGCTAGACAGAAAGTGCAGGGTTGAAGAACAGTACTTCATGCAAATAGAAATGAAAATTAAGCAGAATTTGTTATACTTGTGTCAGATAAAATAGACTTTAAGTTAAAAATCTGTAAAAAGAGGACTGGCCCCATAGCCTAGTGGTTAAGGGGACCATATTCCACGTGACCAACTGTGGTTTGAATCTTAGCCCAGGTGGTTTGGAAAACATGCCAGGCACATGTGTATGCATGCCCCAAATCTCCATGAGATGAAGAATTAAGGAGAAGTACCTGTGGTGCAATCATGCCCCATGGGGGAATGCATTCTCTCTCTCTCTCTGTCTGGTGAGAGCACACACCATCTGGCAATTTAAAAAAAAATCTGGGGCCAATCCCTGGTGTACTGGTTAAGGTGTTGGATCCCATATGGCCAACTGTGTGGTCCGAGTCCTGGAGCCAGTGGCTTGAGAAACACCCTGGGGGGGACTAACAGCATAATGGCTATGTCACTGGACTCCTATGTAGTCGACCATGGTTCGCATCCTGGACCCGGTGGCTTAAAACTCACGCCGGGAGTGTGTGCGTGCGTGCCCAAGATCTCTAGAGGAGAATGGAGGAGAAGGGATTGTGGTGTGGCCATTGCACCTGGGAGATGATTTCTCGCTTTCTGTCTCTCTGTCTTTCTCTGTCTGTCTGGCGAGCGCACAAGCCCTATAGCAAAAACCTCTCAAAAAAAGAAAAGAAAAGAAAAGAAACACCCTGGGCATGTGTACATGTGTGTCCCAAATCCCAAAAGCAGGGAGAAATGGAGGAGAGCGATCACAGTGTGGCCATCCCCCCAGGGGGGTGCTTTCTCATTTTCTCTCTCTGGTGGGCCCAAGGATCCAAAGGGCCTGTTACTACATGACCAACTGTGCAGTTACTGCATGACCCACATGACCAACTGTGCAGTTCGAGTCCCAGACCCAGCGGCTTGAAAATCATGTTGTGCACACATGCCCAAAATCCCGAGGAGAAAGGATTGTTGTGTGGCCATCTCGAAGGGGTGGTAATTTCTCATTGCCCCATCTGTATCACTCTCTGTCTCTCTGGCAAGCACACGCACCCTATAACAAACTGAAAACAGCAACAACAACAACAAAACCAAAAAAGATCAGGTTATGTACATCCTCAAAAACAAAACCCTTTATGTTAAATAAAAAAGATAAATTAGGGGCCAGCAGGTGGCATAGTGGTTGGGGTGCTGGACTCCCACATGACTGACTGTGGTTTGAGTCCTGGATGTGGAGGCTTGAAACTCACACGGGGCGTGTGAGCATGAGTGTCCAAATTTCCAAGAGAAGAATGGAGAAGGGATTGCGGTGTGGCCATCCCCTCGGAGATGGTAGTCACCTTCTCTCTCTGTCACTCTTTGTCTCTCTGGTCCTATAGCACATGCTCTATAGCAAAAATCTCTCTCTAAAAAAAGATAAATTAATAACGATAAATACACAAAAATGAATTAATTCAGATGAATCGAATGAATGAAGCTGTGTAAACGAAAGCAGTCTGAGACCAGACCATGGTGTCACCAGGACAAGTGATCTCTGTGAGGCTGACCCCACCAGCTTGCACCTGGAGACCGCCCTGAGCAGCCACCACGCGTGTCCATGTCTGGGCTGGCGGGGGTGGGGACGGGGGCAGGTCGCGGCAGTGAGACCCTGTGGGGCTGCTGCATTTCTGTCTCTCTCTCACTTGTTGAGTAAATAAACCTGAAAACCCCAACAGCCAGCACTTTCCACAGAGATGCAGTATTTGCAGCTGGTAAGGACAGTGGGGACCACAGGAAGGGCTGTTCGCGCAGTGCACGGGGCTGCGTGATGGATTCGCAGCGGTCCAGCACCTACTAAAAGTAGGTCCCACCGCACAGTCCCACATGACCAACTGCAGCTTGAATCCTGGTCCCAGCAGCTTGAAAAACACACCGGGTGCACGTACATGTGTGCCCCAAACCCCAATGAGATGGGAAAAGGAAGGAGAAAGGGCTGTGGCATGACCACAGCCCAGGGGGATGTGCTCCCTCTCTCTCTCTCTAGAACGCATGTGAGCGGACGCGCCCTCTGGCAGTGGGAAAGAAACGCGTCCCTTTGCCTCAAGAATCTCACCTGCTGGTCCTCAGAAATAAAGGCGCCAGTACCTAAGGAGAGCACAAACGCACTTCTGCTGCAGCGATGTCTCGGGTACCTAAGGAGAGCATGTATGCGCTTCTGCTGCAGCGATGTCTCGGGTACCTAAGGAGAGCACGTATGCGCTTCTGCTGCAGCGGTGTCTCGGGTACCCAAGGAGAGCACGTATGCGCTTCTGCTGCAGCGGTGTCTCGGGTACCCAAGGAGGGCACGAACACGCTTCTGCCATAGCGGTGTTTCCAAGCACCGAGAGCAGGGCACAGTGTAAGCCTATCCACAGGGAAGGGGGTGGCTACCCCTCCTGTGTCCGCCTCACAGACTGCGAGGCGTCAGAAACATTACAAACGTGAAGGAATGACTTGGTCGGCAGTGGTGTGGAAGCCAGGCGGCTGGACCCCAAATTCCTAACCTGCACCTCAGGGAGAGTGGACTCGCACTAAGAAAACAAAGCACAAACAAATGGGGGTGCATGGAGGATTACCTCAGTACTGCTGTAACTCTGTTTTAAAATTCGGTAGGTCGCTTCTTCAGGCCCAGCTGCTTGGAGGACACACATGTGCGCATGCCCAGGGGCCTGGGAGGAGAATGGGGGAGAGACTGCGGCAAGGCCATCCCCGCCCCCAGGGGATTTCTCACTTTCCCTCTCTGGTGAGGGCACCCTATAGCAATATTTTAAAAAGAAAAAAGTACGAATGACCATTTACTCTTTATCAATAAACTTGGAGAGATTTCCACTATTGTTTTACTGAAAAAAAAAAAAAAAAAGGAAATGCATAGCAACACGTAGTCTTTTAGGCGCAGTGCAGTTCAGTCTCCGCCTCCGTGTGAAGTGAGTTGACCTTTCCAAATAACACTTTAAATCTGTGAAAACTAGCACACGTTTTTGTACAGCGTTTATGGTTGTGTCCTAATTATAGCGCTCTGGCAGAATGGAGTTCTACCTAATTAGCCATGCACGCCATGTTACCCGAGGTTAGCCCTGCCGATTTTCATCTGTAGGGAATCAGAGGACCAGAAGACCTTACCGTGGGTACTGAACCAAGGCCAGATGGCTGTTCTCTTACAGCCGGGTGCCGTCGGTCATTGTTTGCCGTGCTTTCCCAAATACCTCTGGAGAAGCGGCTCTCAAAAGCCAGAGGCAGGTAATCCTTTTTTCAGAAAGTTTATTGTCCTTCCGTGGAGAGAGAGACAGAGGGAGAAGAGGGGGGCACCCCAGCCAGTGGTCAACTGCTTCCCAGGCCCCTCAGTTCAGTTCCGCTTGACATGCCCCAGAGGTCCCAGGACGTGGGCCTGGGGTGCCAGGATGTGAACCTGGGCCTTTCCCCTGGGGCTCCCATTGCATTAGTGGCTGTGCCACTACCTGGCCCCTAGTCTTTAAGGGTTATGTATTTTGGAAACTGTTAGCTTTTGTTCACATAACCCTACTGTCATGAAAATAATAGCATGTATGGACAAATGTGTGGAAATGAACAACCACTCTTGCAAATTAGTAATATCACGGTTTGGACTTCCTAATAAAACCATCTACTTTATTTAGAGGGTGACGGGGCCATGCAGACAACACAAGCTGGTAAAGAGGCTGCCTCCCATGCCTAAGGCAAGGCCTGGGCCGGGAAGAAACTGCGAGGCAAGGCCGGTGGTTTACGAACCCTAACTCTCCATTGTGTCGCTGTACTGGCCTGCACTCAATTTCTCTGCCGTGAGCTTTACTGTCATTACGGTACCCTGCAAGGGTAAAATAACACTCCCAATCTTACTGCAACTTTACCATAAAGCCAGTTAGTGATCCTGTAGGAATGTGGTTTCCTAAGAGGGCATGTGAGGATCAGGAAGTTTGAGACTCCCCCACCTGCCTGTTTTAAGCCAAATTAACATATGTTAGGTTAAGTTAGTATAAGCCAAAGTAGCGTTAGTAGCATATGTAGACTAAGTTAGTTTAAGGCTAATTTTACCTAAATACCCCTTGTTAAAGCTGCAGGCCAAAGTTAACTTATGTTAGGCCGAGTTAGCATATCCACTGCCATGACAAGGATTCAAAGATAAAGCACAAGAATTCACTGATTAACAGACTAAGAATTCAGCAAATAAAATATAGGAACCTGTGGGTTAATAGAGGAAGGACAGATCTGGCTAACAGCGACAGAATAAACACACCTGAAGGCTCCAGGGGAAAAAGTAACTATCTTAGCTGAAAGTTCTTATCTAGTTCGGGCAAGCAACAAATAGTTTTTAACTACAAAGAAAGAGTTTCTCATCTGTGTGCTGTTAACTTTGACTGT
>NW_006159670.1:1067690-1076324 GCF_000334495.1 Tupaia belangeri chinensis
TCTTATCTATTTTGGGCAAGCAACAGATAGTTTTTAACTACAAAGAGTTTCTCATCTGTGTGCTGTTAACTTTGGAAAACTGCTAATAAAACATCCTGTGTTGTCTCCTGAGTTACAAGACCCTCTCATCCGAAAAGGGCCCTGTCTGGTAATCAAGACTTAAGAAGAAAATAGACTCCTTCTCTCTAAAAACTGTGTTTGGCTTCACCTGATCAAACAGAACAGTGCATCATGCTTTATGATTATTGTTTCCATACTTTGCATACCCTATTTCTTAGAGTAAATCTTTTACTTCCCCCTCACCCCTCCTACTTCTGTAAAACATCCCTCAATAAATACGTATGTTTGACAGCCACCGGGGCTGCAGTCTTGAGCTGGCTCTGGCTGTAGTCGGCTGAGAACATGCTATAGAGTATTGAGGTCTCAGTATAATTGTTACTGCTCGCCCCTGTCACCTTCCCGTGTACGAGTCTCAACCCACCCCGGCTGAAGCAGGCTTCCGGCAAGAGGGAGTCGCTTCACTGATTCGTATTAGTTTTCCATATTCGAAGGTAGGAAAATTCAGTTTTAAAAAGTCATACTAAAGACAATGAAACTCTTTTAAGTAGTAAAATAAAGGGTAATAACTTTGCCTTAAAAGAAGAAATTGCTCAGTGTTCCTGCACGGGTGATGTTCACTGTGTTACGCTCTCTCCATGGACACCTGCGTTTTTACAGGGAAACGAGCTTCAGGATGAGCTTTAGGAAAATAGTCTTTTCTTTTTAATGTGCAAAGTTGATAATATTTATTATTGACCACATGCAAGAAAGGTTAACATACTGTGCTTTCAGACGTAAATGAAAATTTCAAAAATTATACCCTATCATTCAATAATATAATTAAAATACCAATTTTCAAAAAAAAAAAAAAAGGAGCAAAAAATTTCCTTTTGAAATCCTAGTGTTCTCAGGACCAGCAGATAGCGTAATGGTTATGTGGCTGGACTTCCACGTAGTCAACCACGGTTCAAGTCCCGGACTGGGTGGCTTAAAACTCGCACCAGGCGTGTGTGTGTGCTTGCATGCCCAAAATCCTGAGAGGACAATGGAGGAGAAGGGATTGTGGTGTGACCATCCTCCTTGGGGAGTAAATTTTCACTTCCTATCTCTCTGTCCTATAGCAAAAATATCTAAAAAACAAAAACAAAAACAAATGTTCTCAAGTCAATCAAATTGTTTTTCTTTGGAGGGTTTTTGCTATAGGGCGCATGCGCTCGCTAGACAGACAGAGAGAGACAGAGAGACAGAAAGCGAGAAATCACCCCCCAGGGAGGGTGGCCACGTCGCAATCCCTTCTCCATTCTCCTCTCGGGATCTTGGGCACACACACCCGGTGCCGGCGTGAGTTTAAGCCACCGGGTCCAGGACTCAAACTGCGGTCGATACATGTGAGTCCAGTGACATAGCCATCATGCTAACTGCTGCTCCCTACTTGGGAATATTTAAGACTAGTAATAGAAAAATAAAAAAGTGCAGTGAGAAAATAATTTAGTTACTAGGTAACCTGTTACACACAGAAAAAGAAGTCAGGGTAGAGGTAAAAGTTAAGATACCTCAGGAGACGGCCAGCAGGTGGCGTGGTGGTTAACCATGGCCAACCACGGTTTGAGTCTCAGACCTGGTGGCTCGCTTTCTCACTTTCCCCTTTCTCTCTCTGTGTCTCTCTGATTAAATTAAAATAAATGAATGAATGAATAAAATAATTATTTTTTTAAAAAAGATAGCTCAGGAGTACAAGGTCAAGTTTATGATTTCTGGTATGAATAAGCCGTTCATTTCTATAGTGCTGAGCAGACACTGTAAGCCATGGGAATAAAAGGTTTATCCTGAGGAAAGGCCAGGGGAGAGCAGAGAGGAGATCTGGAATAAGTCCTCACCCCAGTAACATCACCCAGCCATGACATGGGCCGACCAAGATCCTCGTGTGCTGAGATCGAGTTTCAGTAGGAAAATATTCTAAATATCGGTTTCCAACATTGGTGAAGATAAACGTTCCACCCCTGCTGGGCAGGGAGCCTTCTTCCATGCAAAGTGGGACCAAGAGAAGTGAGCCCTACCCGGTCCCCCTGGTCCCCATCCTGCAGAGCAGGCCTCTCAGCTGGGTCAGAACCCAGGCCTCCGCCCTGCGCCCAGCCAACCGGTCACTGCTCCACCTCCACCTGGAGAGCTCTCCTCGCCCACTGCCCCGGCCCACACCCGCTCCCCAGTCGGGCTCTGGAGACCACCCAGCTGGGCTTGTGCCCTCCCAGGCGCAGTCTGCCTGTCTACCCTCTCCAAGGGCGTTGCTCTGGAGCCCCTCTGCCTCTCAGGGCTCCTAGCAGTGCTGATGGGAAGCCAAGGAGGACAGAGAACTGTCGGGAGGTTGCCTGGGGAGGGTTGAGTTGAAGTGGAGCCTGAGTTGAGTCACTAGAGGTCCAAGGTCCCATTAGGGCCATGCAGGGAAGAACTGCAGAGCGGATGGCAGGACGGCCTCTGGGCGTGTCCAGGCACGTGCCAGCCCTGCGTCTCAGACCCCGAGGCCCGAGCCGCGCTGACTCCCGGCGTTTTGAGATGGGAGGGATGCTGGCCAGCTGTCTGGAGCAGCTCCTCCGCGGACTGCGGGCGTTTCTGAGGTGCCACGTTCCATTCACCCTGTACTGCTTCGATTATGGTGAGCACGGCAGCTCCGAGTCCGCTGAGATTTGGGCATTGCTCTCACGTGCAGTTAGTGGGGTACGCCCCCGTCTCCGTTTCCAAGGCTGCTCTCTCGCCCGCAGTGCTGCTCCACTCCTCTGGTCACCTCTGTCCTCGGCCCTGTGTGCACTTTGCTCTCTTAAGGGTGCACCCACCATAGTTTTAGGCCAGCCTTGGTTCCCCAAGACGCGGCGCAGCCACGCTAGATTTGTTAGGACTCACGGGAGAACAAGACACATCCAGTTCAAACTGCTTTCTTTAAAATTAGTTCATTTATCTCCTCATGAGCGTGTGTGAGAGAGCCCCGACACGGCCTTGTACTGCAACCCGCCCCGACTCAGCCAGCCCTGTCACGGACACGTGGGCCACACCCACGAAGGTCCCTGCATGTGAGCCTGGGACCTCTACGTGTGGCAGCCCCACAGTGTCACACTCTGATGCGGCACCACCTTCCAGCCCCTCGCCTGGTTTAAAGAGCAACGAAGACTGTGACCAGCAGTTGGCGTAATGGCTATGTCGCTGGACTCCCCCGTAGTCGACTGTGGTTCGCGTCCCGGACCTGGTGGTTTGAAACTCACGCTGGGCACGTGTGCGTGCATGCCCAAGATCCCGAGAGGAGAATGGAGGAGAAGGGATTGCGGCGTGGCCATCCCCCCTGGGGGGTGATTTCTCGCTTTCTGTCTCTGTCTCTCTGTCTGGCTAGTGCATGTGTCCTATAGCAAAAACCTCTAAAAAGAAGAGCAACGACGACTGTAGTAAAAAGCAAGCATTGGCTAACACAGTTAAAACTCGGCTGCACAGCAGCCAGCAGACGGAGTCGCAGTTACGTCGTTGGACTCCCACATGACCAACCGCCATTCGAGGCCCAGACCCAGTGGCTTGAAACTCACACTCCTCACTCTCCAGGAGGAGAATGGAGGAGAAGAGACTGCAGCATGGTCATCCCCCCTGCGGGTGATTTCCCACTTTTCATCTGTCTGTCTCTTAGGTGAGCACATGCATGCTATAGCAAAAGTCTCTCTTAAAAAAAATTACAGGGGACCAGCAGCCTCGCTGTGTGTTGGACGCACACATCCCCTCTCCCCCAGCCCCCTCTCCATGTATTGGGCACGCACACACCCCAGGTGACATGGTGGTTAAGGTGCTGGACACTCCCACATGGCCGGCCACAGCTCGAGCCCTGAATCTGATGTCTTGCTTCCTCTCTCTCTCTCTGGTTGAATTAAAATAAATAAGTGAATAAATAAAATTGAATAAGTAATTCTTAAAAAAAAAAAAAAAAAAAAAAACAGATGGTCACAGGCAGAAGCGTGCCTTCCAAAGCATGTCTGACCCCTGGAGACTGAGTCTGTCATTCTACGGCAAAGGGACTTAAGGCAGCAGGTGAGGGGCAGGCGCTTAGTCAGCAGGTATATTTTTGGTTCTTTTTATTAATTGCCAGAGGGCGTATACACTCACTATGAGAGAGAAAGTAGCTCCCCAGGGTGTGGTCGTGTTGTAATCCATTTCCCTTCATTTTCCCATCTTTCAGGATTTGGGCTCAGGATCTTGTGCATGCACACACATGCACCCGGTGTGGGGTTAAGCCACTGGCTCTGGGACTCAAACCGTGGTTGACTACATGGGAGTCCAGCGACATAGCCATTACGCCAACTGCTGGTCCCACACCTGGCATGTTTTTGAAGTCTCTGGTCCAGGACTGTACCGCGCAGCCAGCCACGTGGGATTCAGCTGCCTTAACCACCATGCACCTGCTGGCCCCCCTGCTATGTGTGTTAGTTTTGTGTAGAGTGCATGGCAGAGGCGTACAGAGGGAGGGGAAGAAGGGGAACATTGCTCTCTGGGGAATGGCCATGCTGCAGGCCCCTCTCCCCAGGCCCCTCCGTGTGTGCTGGGTGCACTCGCCCCCTCTCCCCCAGGTCCCTCAGGGTGTTGGGTGCACACGCCTCCTCTCCCCCAGGTCCCTCCGTGTGTGTTGGGTGCACATGTCTCCTCTCCCCCAGGCCCCTCTGTGTGTGTTGGGTGCACATGTCCCCTCTCCCCCCAGCCCCTCAGGGTGTTGGGTGCACGTGCAGCACCTGCGTGTTTCTCACGCCTGTGTCCACGACTTGAACCACACAGTTGGCCACAGGGGTCCATCCTCTTAACCTCCATGTCACCTGTTGGCCCTCCCACAGCTGATTGTTTTAAAAGCTAGAATGCCATTTTAAAAAGGAAGTATTTATTTATCATCATAATTATTTACTTTGCTACAAGGCATGTGCACTCAGAGAGGGGGCAGTTAGAGGGCAAGCCACCAGGTCCAGACCTCCAACACCAGCCCTGTGGGAACCCAGTGCCTCAGCTGCCACCCGCCTGCTGGCCCCCACAGCTGACTTATATCACAGGGAGAGTATGCTAGCTCATCCAGGTGGGCCGATGGAAGTGTTCCTAAAAGCAGAAGGGGGAGAGGAAGGCGCCCGAGGGAGAGGCTGTGAAAAGTCTAAGGGGGACCAGCAGTTAGCGTAATGGCTATGTCGCTGGACTCCCATGTAGTTGACCACGGTTCAAGTCCTGGACCCGGTGGCTTAAAACTCATGCCGGATGCGTGTGTGTGCGTGCTCAAGATCCCGAGAGGAGAATGGAGGAGAAGGGATTGCGGGTGTCCATCCCCGCTGGGGGGTGATTTCTTACTTTCTGTCTCTCTGTCTCTCTGTCTGGTGAGCTCCCATGCCCTACAGCAAAAACCTATCCCTCCCCCCCAATAAAAAAGAAAAAAAAAGAAAAGACAAAGGTCCGAGGCCTGCCAATGCCAGTGTGGAAGGTGGAGCACGGGGAGACACCACATGGAAGTGGCTTCTCCTATTAGCCCCCCTCTACCCAGTCTCCTGGGGAGCAAGTAAGTGGCTTCCAAATTCACCCCGCCTCTCCCGAGTCTCTGGGGAAGAGCCTTGCTGACGGCTGGATCTTAGCCCGTGAGGTCCGGGGATCGAGGCCCAGGCTGACCTTCTAAGCCATGGAGAGGAAGACAGTAAGAGGCAGTGTGAGCCCGTTCGGGGCGGCCTCAGTGGCAGTGCCAACCCACACCTGTGCGCCGTGGTGCTGTGAGGACCACGGAGGGGCAGAGGGCTCCCCGACAGAGGGGCTGCTGTGTGAGAAGGAGATGGGGACACTGAACCAGAAAACGATGTGACTTCCAGCTCCCAGAGGCTGGCCCTGGGGCCAGCGGGTGGAGCAGCAACCAGACCACGCTGGGCCTGGCTGACACAGGAGGCTTGGGGTCTGTGTCTGGAGACCACTGAGCGCCACGTGTGTGCCCTGCTCCCCGATGGCCCAGGCTGGGGGCCTGCGTGTGGGATCCTTTCTGCGTCCTCTCCCTGCAGAAGAAAGAACTAAATGTAAAAAGGGAGAAAAGGGAAGAAGAGGAGAAGGAGGAGGAGACGAGGAGGAGGGAGTCCTCCCCGGGGCAAAGCCTTCGGTCGTGCAGTCCGGCTCTTGTACTGAACACACGGGCCAGCATCATGACAGCACATTTAAAAGTGGAGGAAGGAGCGAACACCCTCTGCTGGTGGCTGATCGGACAAGGCTCTGGTGACTCACTGGTTTCCCTGGGTACTCTGGGACTAGCGGGGTCCACTGTGTGGCCGTTGTCTGCAGGTTGCTGTGCCAACTGTGGACCTGACGTGACACCGAGTGGTGAGGCCAGACAGAGCTGACCATTTTCCCAAGGAGTGTTTAGTGCTTTGTATTTTTGTTGTTGTTGTTCTTTGTTTTGTCATAATTCATTGTTCTTTTCTTTCTTTCTTTCTTTCTTTCTTTCTTTCTTTTTTTTTTTTTTTTGGAGAGGTTTTTGCTATAGGGCGCATGTGCTCGCCAGACTGACAGAGAGACAGAGAGACAGAAAGTGAGAAATCCCAGGGGGGGTGGTCATGCCGCAATCCCTTCTCCTCCATTCTCCTCCTGGGATCTTGGGCACACACGTACACGCGCCCGGCGTGAGTTTTAAGCTACCGGGTCCGGGACGTGAACTGCGATTGACTACGTGGGAGTCCAGCGACATAGCCATTACGCTAACTGCTGGTTCCCAATTCATTTTTCTTTTTAAAAGTTTGTTATAGGGTGCATGTGCTGGCCAGCGAGGGATAGAGCCAGAGAAGGGGCAAGTGAGAACTCACCCCCCGTGAGAGACCCCTTCTCCTCTTCTCAGGATTTTGATCATGCACACATACAAGTCTGGTGTGAGTTTAAAACCACCAGCTCCAGGACTTGAACCATGGTCCACCATGGGGAATTTGGCCTTAACCACTGTGCTGCCTGCTGGCCCCTGGAGTGATATGAGTTAAAAACGGGTTGTTGGGACTAGCAGTTGGCATAATGGCTATGTTGCTGAACTTCCATGTAGCTGACCATGGTTTGCATCCCAGACCCGGTGGCTTAAACTCACGCCGGGCGCGTGTGCGTGCATACCCAAGATCCTGAGAGGAGAATGGAGGAGGCGGGATTGCGGCGTGGCCATCCCCCCTGGGGGGTGATTTCTTGCTTTCTGTCTCTGTCTCTCTCCGTCTTCCTGGCGAGCGCACGCGCCCTATAGCAAAAACCTCTCCAGAGACCACTCAATATCCACAGCACGCCGGCCCAGGAGCTGGTTCAAGACGTGCACAGGAGTCAGAGCCGTGAAGAGGAGGAGTGCAGGGCCGGGGCGGAAGGGAACAACGACCCACTGCGAGCAGTATGGAAGCAGGTCCTCTCCCAGCTACACTGGACAACACCGACCCTTTTGTGGTCGTTCAACATTTGCAGCAAATTGGGAAGATGGAAAAGGCGGGTAAATGGGTGCCTCGTGAACTGACCAAAAGATGTGTCATCTTTTCCCTCTCTTAATTTTTTAAAGGTTTTTGCAAAAGGGCATGTGGACTTACCAGAGAGAGAGACACAGTGAGAAGGGACGTGAGAAATCATCCCCCAGGGGGATAGCCATGCTGGAATCCCTTCTGCTCCACTCCCCTCTTAGGGTTTGGGCAGACACACACACGTGCCTGGCATGCTTTTCTAGCCACTAGGTCTAGGGCTCGAACTGTGGCCGGCCGGGTGGGAGACCAGCGCCTTAACCACCACGTGCCCACTGGCCCATCTTCTCTTATTGTACGGAACGACGACGAACCATCTCTTGACTGGATAGTGACGTGTGATGAAGTGGATTTTATACGGCCGGTGACGACAGCCAGACCGAGAAGGAGCTCCGAAGCACTTCCCCAAACCACACTTGTGCCATAAAGGTCATGGCCACTGTTTGGTGGGGTTTGGCCATCACGGCTTCCTGGATCCGGGTGACGTCCGCTCGGCAGATCCACGAGGGGCCCGGACAGCTGCACGGTCTGCGGCCAGCCCGGTCAGCAGAAAGGGCCCAGCTCCTCTCCACCACGTCCGACCGCGTCAGGAGAGCGGGCGCGTCACGCGTTCCCTCCCCGCCCGCCACATTCGCCTGACCTCTGCCTGCGCCTGCCACCTAAAGCACCCCGGCAGCTTTGTGGGAAACGCTCCCACAGCCACGGGGTGCGGCCGGGGCTTTCCCAGAGCGCATTAAATCCCGGAGAGAGGGTCGTTATGCCACGGGAATGAGCACGTTCATTACTGGCAGAATGTATGGATTGTGCTGGCTCCTATTCAGTGTGCAGTTAGAGTAACCTAAGGGGCCAGCAGGTGGCTCGGAGGTGAAGGTGCTAGATTCCACACGCCTGTGCAGCTCGGGTCCTGGCTTCATGAAAACCGTGCCAGGCGCTGGTGCGAGCGTGCCTCAGATCACGAGAGGAGACTGGAGGAGGAGGGTTTGCAGTGTGACCATCCCCCCTGACCGGGTAATTTCTCACTTTTTCTCTGTCTGGTGAGTGCGTGCACTCTACAGCACAAAAAAAAAAAAAAAAAAAAAAAAAAAAAAAAAAAAAA
>NW_006159670.1:1079151-1080483 GCF_000334495.1 Tupaia belangeri chinensis
TTTCTTTCTTTCTTTCTTTCTTTCTTTCTTTCTTTTTTTTTTTTTTTGGAGAGGTTTTTGCTATAGGGCGCATGTGCTCGCCAGACTGACAGAGAGACAGAGAGACAGAAAGTGAGAAATCACCCCCCAGGGGGGGTGGTCATGCCGCAATCCCTTCTCCTCCATTCTCCTCCTGGGATCTTGGGCACACACGTACACGCGCCCGGCGTGAGTTTTAAGCTACCGGGTCCGGGACGTGAACTGCGATTGACTACGTGGGAGTCCAGCGACATAGCCATTACGCTAACTGCTGGTTCCCAATTCATTTTTCTTTTTAAAAGTTTGTTATAGGGTGCATGTGCTGGCCAGCGAGGGATAGAGCCAGAGAAGGGGCAAGTGAGAACTCACCCCCCGTGAGAGACCCCTTCTCCTCTTCTCAGGATTTTGATCATGCACACATACAAGTCTGGTGTGAGTTTAAAACCACCAGCTCCAGGACTTGAACCATGGTCCACCATGGGGAATTTGGCCTTAACCACTGTGCTGCCTGCTGGCCCCTGGAGTGATATGAGTTAAAAACGGGTTGTTGGGACTAGCAGTTGGCATAATGGCTATGTTGCTGAACTTCCATGTAGCTGACCATGGTTTGCATCCCAGACCCGGTGGCTTAAACTCACGCCGGGCGCGTGTGCGTGCATACCCAAGATCCTGAGAGGAGAATGGAGGAGGCGGGATTGCGGCGTGGCCATCCCCCCTGGGGGGTGATTTCTTGCTTTCTGTCTCTGTCTCTCTCCGTCTTCCTGGCGAGCGCACGCGCCCTATAGCAAAAACCTCTCCAGAGACCACTCAATATCCACAGCACGCCGGCCCAGGAGCTGGTTCAAGACGTGCACAGGAGTCAGAGCCGTGAAGAGGAGGAGTGCAGGGCCGGGGCGGAAGGGAACAACGACCCACTGCGAGCAGTATGGAAGCAGGTCCTCTCCCAGCTACACTGGACAACACCGACCCTTTTGTGGTCGTTCAACATTTGCAGCAAATTGGGAAGATGGAAAAGGCGGGTAAATGGGTGCCTCGTGAACTGACCAAAAGATGTGTCATCTTTTCCCTCTCTTAATTTTTTAAAGGTTTTTGCAAAAGGGCATGTGGACTTACCAGAGAGAGAGACACAGTGAGAAGGGACGTGAGAAATCATCCCCCAGGGGGATAGCCATGCTGGAATCCCTTCTGCTCCACTCCCCTCTTAGGGTTTGGGCAGACACACACACGTGCCTGGCATGCTTTTCTAGCCACTAGGTCTAGGGCTCGAACTGTGGCCGGCCGGGGGGGAGACCAGCGCCTTAACCACCCCGGGCC
>NW_006159670.1:1080722-1081669 GCF_000334495.1 Tupaia belangeri chinensis
AGGGGCCCGGCCAGCTGCACGGTCTGCGGCCAGCCCGGTCAGCAGAAAGGGCCCAGCTCCTCTCCACCACGTCCGACCGCGTCAGGAGAGCGAGCCGGCTACGCAGTTCTGCCTCGCCCGCCACATTCGCCTGACCTCTGCCTGCGCCTGCCACCTAAAGCACCCCGGCAGCTTTGTGGGAAACGCTCCCACAGCCACGGGGTGCGGCCGGGGCTTTCCCAGAGCGCATTAAATCCCGGAGAGAGGGTCGTTATGCCACGGGAATGAGCACGTTCATTACTGGCAGAATGTATGGATTGTGCTGGCTCCTATTCAGTGTGCAGTTAGAGTAACCTAAGGGGCCAGCAGGTGGCTCGGAGGTGAAGGTGCTAGATTCCACACGCCTGTGCAGCTCGGGTCCTGGCTTCATGAAAACCGTGCCAGGCGCTGGTGCGAGCGTGCCTCAGATCACGAGAGGAGACTGGAGGAGGAGGGTTTGCAGTGTGACCATCCCCCCTGACCGGGTAATTTCTCACTTTTTCTCTGTCTGGTGAGTGCGTGCACTCTACAGAAAAAAAAAAAAAAAAAAAAAAAAAAAAAAAAAAAAAAAAAAAAAAGATGTAAAGTTCACAATCCAAAACTGCGATTCTTTCACACCAACCTCGTAGATACTCTGTTTATGTCCAACAAGTACACTTATCTGTTATGCACGTGTGACCCAGTACTGCATAGTACGTATAGGTGTGTACGCATGTGGGGGAGGGCAGGCAGACTGCTTTAATTAGGACTCTGGTGAGAGTAATGAAACCGTTTCAACTAGAAAGAGTTCCTTTACTTTCAATTGATTTCTAGGCAGAAATTCACTCTTTTTTTCTTTTAAGAAAATCTCTTTCTCACCTTTTTTTAAAGAATTATTTTTAACTTTATTATTATTATCATTATTATTTTCCAGTTTGACCAGAGAGAGA
>NW_006159670.1:1081853-1084505 GCF_000334495.1 Tupaia belangeri chinensis
ATGGTCACACCGCAATCCCTTTTCCTCCATTCTCCTCTCGGGATCTTGGGCACACACGCACACGCGCCCGGTGTGAGTTTTAAGCCACCGGGTCTGGGACTCGAACCGCGGTCGACTACGTGGGAGTCCAGCGACATAGTCATTAAGCTAACTGCTGGTTCCCACCTTTTTATTTTTTAAGAATTATTTTATTTAACTTTCTTTCTTTCTTATTCATTTATTTATTGTTATTTGACCAGAGAGGGATAGAATGAGGCAGAGAGAGAAAGTGAGAAAGCAAGCTGCCAGGACTGGGACTTGAATTGTAGTCAGCCACGTGGGAGTCCAGTGCCCTTAACCACCGTGTCATCTGCCGGCCCCATCTTTCTCATTTTAAGATTTTGCATCTGTTGGGCCAGCAGGTGGCAAGGAGTTTAAAATGCTGGATCCCCCATGGCCAACTTTGTGTTTTAAGCCCCAGACCTGGTTATTTGAAAATTATGCTAGGCACGTGGGTGTGCATACCCAAAATTCTGAGAGGAAGATGGAGGAGAAGGCACTGTGGCATGGCCATCCCTCAAGGGGTGATTTCTCACTTTTCTTCTCTCTCTCTCTGGTAAGCACACATCCCATAGCAACCAAGAGTAAAACAAGACTGGCATCTCCTCTCCTTTCCTGGTTTGCCTCTTCTTCAGTTAGCAAATCTTTGTTGAGTGACTGTCTCACAGGAACGTCTCGTTAACATGTGGCGTAATGAGGGAGGGGAACTAGATTAAAAACACTTCCAACTGTGGGCCCAGCCTGGATGCACGCTGGCTGCAGCGAGGAAGCCGTTGACGGCCGTGGTTCAGACCTCTGGAAGAAACCAGGTGTGCACGTGTGTCCACGACCCACGACCCACGAGCTGGAGAGCTAGAGGAGGGGTTGGGCTTGCTAAGGCCCTGGGGGGTGCCTCTCTCTCGCACACGCGTGACATGTGCTCTCTGTCATGAAGAAAGCATTTCCAGTTGAGGAGGCATGGTGTGGAGGAGCAAAGGCATGCGATAGGTAACCGCAGCAGAGACGCAGTTGTCAGGGCAGGTCTTTCTGAAAAGGACATTTTAAAGGACAAATAAAGGGCAAAAAGAGCATTGTCCTAGGAGAGGGGTGGGCAGCTCTCCAGGCGGAGGGAGTGGTTCGTGTTCGTGGGCAGGGCGTGTAGTGTGTGATGGGCTGTAAGACCCACGTGGCTCTGGTGCGGCCGGCTGGACGAGGGTGGCACAGGAGGAAGCTCGGGCGGTGCACAGCCATGGGCACGCCCTCTTAGGCTGCGGTGTGCGAGGGAGAGTTTACCTAAGGGGAAGGAAGACTTTTAAGCAGGAGAGTGATAGAGTCAAGTTTATGTTTTAAGGCAATCATCCCTTATTTTATTTATTTATTTTTTTAGTTTTTGATATAGGGTGTGTGGGCTCCCTGTGGGGGGTGGGGGGAGAAAGAGAGAGAGAGAGAATGAGAAATCTCCCTCAGCATGGATGGCCATGCTGCAATCCCTTCTCCTCCACTCTCCTCTTGGGATTTTGACATGCACGCACAGGTGCCTGGTGTGATTTTCAAGTTGCCAGGTTCGGGACTCAAACCATAAAGTTGGCCATGTGGGGTCCAGCACCTTAGCCTTTTTAGAGGTTTTTGCTATAGGGTGCGTGCGCTCGCCAGAGAGAGACAGAGAGACAGAAAGCGAGAAATCACCCCCCAGGGGGGATGGTCATGCCACAATCCCTTCTCTTCCATTCTCCTCTCGGGATCTTGGGCACGCATGCACATGCGCCTAGCGTGAGTTTTAAGCCACCAGGTCCGAGACTCAAACCACGGTCGACTACGTGGGAGTCCAGCGACATAGCCATTATGCTAACAGCTGGTCCCAGAGGGGAAGCCTATTGAAGAAGCCTATGCAAGACCAGGTGCCTTGGCCTGAGGCAGGGAAGGTTGAGGGGAGAAACGGGACGAGTCTTGGGTCTGTCTTGGAAGTGGACGGCAGACTTGCGGACGTGTGGAATGTGGTATGTGACATGCAGGAGCGAGGCTGGCGCTGAGGCTCTCTGGTTTGCGGAGGGACAGCAGTTACAATGATTTGGGCTCACGCTAACAGAAAGCTCTGACTTCTGCAGAGAGAAGTGTTTAGGCTCGTGTGTGCTCAGAGGTAGCACAGGCTTCGAGCTCACTCACTCACCAGCTCTGGAGGAGGCCAGTTCCTGGTTTGATCCTTCAGGCCTGACCAAGATGATTACAAAGGCCTTCCCTGGCCAGCCTCAGGGGAGCCGGCCTGCCCCAGCCTGGCACCCAGCTGTGCCCTGCAGCCTCTGCGGGGAGCTGCAGCCGTGATAGAGTCAAGTTTATGTTTTAAGGCAATCATCCCTTATTTTATTTATTTATTTTTTTAGTTTTTGATATAGGGTGTGTGGGCTCCCTGTGGGGGGTGGGGGGAGAAAGAGAGAGAGAGAGAATGAGAAATCTCCCTCAGCATGGATGGCCATGCTGCAATCCCTTCTCCTCCACTCTCCTCTTGGGATTTTGACATGCACGCACAGGTGCCTGGTGTGATTTTCAAGTTGCCAGGTTCGGGACTCAAACCATAAAGTTGGCCATGTGGGGTCCAGCACCTTAGCCTTCATGTAACCTGGCCGTACGTGATCACTC
>NW_006159670.1:1084604-1091941 GCF_000334495.1 Tupaia belangeri chinensis
AGGTTTTTGCTATAGGGTGCGTGCGCTCGCCAGAGAGAGACAGAGAGACAGAAAGCGAGAAATCACCCCCCAGGGGGGATGGTCATGCCACAATCCCTTCTCTTCCATTCTCCTCTCGGGATCTTGGGCACGCATGCACATGCGCCTAGCGTGAGTTTTAAGCCACCAGGTCCGAGACTCAAACCACGGTCGACTACGTGGGAGTCCAGCGACATAGCCATTATGCTAACAGCTGGTCCCAGAGGGGAAGCCTATTGAAGAAGCCTATGCAAGACCAGGTGCCTTGGCCTGAGGCAGGGAAGGTTGAGGGGAGAAACGGGACGAGTCTTGGGTCTGTCTTGGAAGTGGACGGCAGACTTGCGGACGTGTGGAATGTGGTATGTGACATGCAGGAGCGAGGCTGGCGCTGAGGCTCTCTGGTTTGCGGAGGGACAGCAGTTACAATGATTTGGGCTCACGCTAACAGAAAGCTCTGACTTCTGCAGAGAGAAGTGTTTAGGCTCGTGTGTGCTCAGAGGTAGCACAGGCTTCGAGCTCACTCACTCACCAGCTCTGGAGGAGGCCAGTTCCTGGTTTGATCCTTCAGGCCTGACCAAGATGATTACAAAGGCCTTCCCTGGCCAGCCTCAGGGGAGCCGGCCTGCCCCAGCCTGGCACCCAGCTGTGCCCTGCAGCCTCTGCGGGGAGCTGCAGCTGAGTCAAGGGCCGAGCCCGGGCCAGTCACGCTCTGGAGCTTTGCCTTCCTGCCCTGACTTCCTTCCTAGGGCTCTCTCTCTCTTTTTTTTTTTTTTTAATTTACCAAAGCACACATGTGCTTAGGGGAGAGAGAGAGAGAGAGAGAGAGAGAGAGAGAAAGAGAGAGAGGGAGGGGGAAGGAGAGGGAGAGAGAGCACCCCCATGGGGATGGTCCCACCTCACTCCCTCTCTCTCTGCCTCTCCTTCCCATCGGGGTCCTGGGCACACATGCACAAGTGCCTATGGTGCCTCCGCAGCCGCCAGGTCCAGGACTTGAACTGCAGAGCCACCATGTGGGATCTGACCTTCCCAACCCCAGGCCATAGGCCTGTCCTGAAGGTCTGTCAACAGAGGCCTTGGGCAGAGGCCTTCTTCAGGTTCTTCTGCTGAGGCCTGAGTGGAGAAAGGGGTGGGATGGTGAGAGGGAAACCCACAGGACTCTCCCCCACCCCCAGCAGACTCAGTCCCCAGTACTTTTCCTCTGGCCTTCCTCCCTGCCCTGCCCCCTACCTCAGGGCCCACAGAACCCTAGGAGCCTTTGCCTGGGCTCCCCGACACTGGGATGACCATGACCCTGCTGTGGTGACCTGCCTGACTCTCGGTGGGTGTGAGCTTCTTGGGGGAATGGGACAGTGGCAGCAGGCACTTTTTTTGGATTTAGAAAATTGCTGTAAGCCGTCAGAGGCTCAGTGCTTTCCTTTGGGCTGGCTGGTTCATCGGCTAGTCCCTAGTCTGACCCCGGCTGGGAGGTGCCCCCCCCCAGCCCCGCTGAGCCCCTGACAGCCCCCCCCAGCCCCTGACAGCCCCCCGAGACCCGAGCCCCTGACAGCCCCCCGAGACCCTGACAGCACTGCTGAGCCTGACAGCCCCCCTGAGCCCCTGACAGCCCGGCTGGCTGCTCCTCTGTGCAGGTCTTCCTGCTCTGCCCTTCTGTAAGTGCTGGCTTTATGTGTGGGTCAGCAAGGGTCCTAAGGTTCCCTCTGGACGGTGCAGATAGGAACTTGCCCGGGGAGTGCGACCAGGGGCCTGGGCCTGGAATGCAATTATTCACTCACTGACCAGGTCCCAGCCCTGGAGCTGGAGCCCAGAGTCACAGACGCTGGTGGGGAATGCCCAGGGACACCGTCTGGACCACCCGCTAGCAGAGTGAACTGTGATTTCAGGGCACTGTGTGGTGTCAGAGCCCACTACCCTCAGGAGAACGGGCAGCTTGTATTCAAAGGCAGGGGGAAAAATGTCATTAAATGTACAAGAACGTAATGCCATTTCCTTTCTTCCGTATGCTCTCTCTCTGGATGGTGGTGTTTTTATTTACTACTTAATGCCATTCTAAGTGAAGTAAAATTAACATTTAATTATTACAACACATTTTGCTATTCATCTTTTTATTGTGTAAGGCCAGTTTGAAATGGAAATGAAAGAACATTGAACATGTATGTAGAATTACTGAATCACATAATTAGTATTTCAAATGTGTGATTACATATTTCATTCTTACTGAACAGTGGAAGTGCTTCTCAAAGCCGCGCCGGCTGTTTGTGCGTCCTTCCCCTTCCTCTCCTCTGCCTTGCAGCGTGCCGGAAAGCACAGGAGCTCACAGCAGAGGGACAGGGAGGGAGGGTCAGAAAGCCACGCTGCCCTTCGTTTCCCGTCCAGGCCTTTGGGTGTGCACGTGCACCTGGTGTGTTTGTCTAGCCACCCAGTCCAGGACTTGAACTGTGCAGGTGGTCATGTGGACCCAGCTGCCAGTCAGGGCTCTCACGCTCGGCTTGCGGATGATTGTGGAAGGACAGCAGGAGAGGGCTTTCCCTCCTTCCTGCATCATCTCGGCACCGGCTCCTCGGTTCTTCGAATCTTAGACTGCCATTGTCTTCTTTTCGCATTTAGAGCAAGTTCTGACCGCCGGAAGCTCGACCTAAGGGCTGTCAGTGACCCCACTGACTTGGCTATAACAGGCTTATCTTTCTGTTTCAAAATGAAAACATTTTTTTCTTATTACCAGGGGCATGTGTGCACACCCGAGAGAGAGGGGGAGAAAGCATGCGTCAGTGGGGTGTAGCCATGCCGCAATCCCTCTCCTCCGCTTCTCCATCCTGTCAGGCTTTTGGCCTGTGTCTGCACGTTCACAGCATGTACGTGCGCACATAGGAGTGGGACAGAGAGAGGCGGGCACTCTCCCCAGGGTCTGGCCATGCTGCGTTCCCCGCCTCCAGCCCTCCGGCCCCCTGGGTCCTGGCGCTCGCCCACGTGCCTGGTGGGTCAGGCGCACTACGTCGGCGAGTTAAGCCATGGTCTCTGACCCTTATTCTCTCTGGAGCAGTGCAGTCCCAGGCCACCAGCGCCAGCCCGCGTGCTCATCTTGTTCCCGCCTGGCCTCGTGCTGCACTTCCATGAGCCATGCATTCGCCAAAACTGTTTTCACAGGGTGCCACGAATGCAGCCGGTGTGGCAGATGGCAGGGGACACACGTGCTGCAGGCATGCCCTTGCTCATGTGCATGCTCCATCGTCCCTGCTAATCTGTGAGTTCAAAATCAAATGACTAAACATTTCAAGATGGGGGGCCAGCAGGTGGTGTGGTGGGTAAGGGCACTGGACTCCCACATGGCTGACTGCGGTTCAAGTCCTGGACCTAGCGGCTCTGCTTGCTTTTCTCATTTCGTCCCCCCTCTCTTTCTCACTTTGTCACTCTCTGGTCAAATTAAAATAAATAAATAAATAAGTAAATAGGGACCAGCAGATGGCGTGGTGTTTAAGGGCGTTGGACTCCCACATGGCTGACTATGGTTTGAGTCCTGGACCTGGAGGCTTTCTTTCTCATTTTCTCTCTCTCTCTCACTCTGTCCCTCTCTGGTCAAATTAAAAATAGATAAATCAATTTCAATAAAATAATTCTTCATTAAAAAAAGAATTTCAAGATGGCTATAGCAGGGCACTAACGCAAACACAGGGCCTTTGTGAGTGCAGGACCTGTGCTCTGCATGGCTGACACACGCACTTCTCTGAGCTGGCCCTGGGGAGCGGGTGCTGGCTGGGCACACAACAATGTCCGCTGAAGATGCTGCTACTGGAATGGGGACAGCACTCATGGAGAACAATTTGTGTGTAAGAAAATCAGGATATTGGGGCCAGCAGATGGTGTGGTGGTGAAGGTTCTGGACTCCCATATGGCTGACCATGGTTTGAGTTCTGGACCTAGTAGCTTGCTTTCTTTCTTTTTCTCTCTCTCCGTTTCTCCTTGGTGAGCACACATGCCCCATAGCAAAGTAAAAATAAATAAATAAGTCTTAAAAAAAAAAGAATATCAAGATACTTTATATGTTGGAACCAGCAGATGGCGTAATGGTTACTTCATTGGATTCCCACATGGCCAACAGTGGTTCAAGTCCTGGACCTAGAGGCTTGAAACTCACGGCTGGCGCATGTGCATGTGAGCCCAAAATCGTGATAGGAGAGTGGAGAAGCGACTGTGGCGTGGCCATTCCTCCTGGGGGGTGGGGATCTCTCACTCTCTGTTTCTATGCGTCTCCAGCAGTGCTTGTGCCTATAGCAAAAATCTAACTAAAAAAAAAAACACGTAACAAAATTTTTTTTCTTTATTTTTCTTTAAAATTATTTATTTCATTCTATTTGCTATTATTATTTTTTAATTTGACCAGAGAGAGACAGAGAGAGAGAGAGAGAGAGAGATAGAAAGGGAAAGTGAGAAAGCAAGCCACCAGGTCTGGGACTCGAACCGCAGTAGACCATGTGGGAATCCAGTGCTTTTAACCACCATGCTACCTGCCGGCCCCATGTTTCTTATTCTGTTTTTTAAGAAAGATTTTTTGTTATTGGGTGTGTTCACCAGAGGATAGAAAGTGAGAACTCATGCCCCAGGGGCATGGCCACACAGCAATCCCTTCTCCTCCATTCTCTTCTCAGGATTTTAGGCACGCACACACTGCACCTGGCATGAGTTTCAAGTCACCAGGTCTGGGACTCTAACTGTGGTTGGCAGTGTGGGAGTCCAGAGAAGTAACTGTTACGCCATTGCTGGTCCTGATAAACGTTTATTTCTTGCTTGTCTATCACCTAGAGCAAATGCTCCAGGACACCTAGCCCCCAAGCAGTAAACAGAGGGGTCTGTGCTCTTTTCACAGTACGGTTCCACCATCTCAAGGGGCGTTTGCTTCCAACTGAGAAGAGAGGAAAGAGAGAACTTAGAACTCGTATGGCCACTTGAGGAGCTGTGCTTGGAAGCACAATATATATCCTTATTGTATGGGCCAGAATGGTTCCATCTAAATCTAAGAAGGGCCATCAATCAGGAGAAATTGCGATTGAGTAGCATCTAGTAAAATTATTTTTTAAAGATTGTTTTGTAATTATGTATTCAATTTTATTTATTCATTCATTTATTTTAATTTGACCAGAGAGAGACAGAGAGAGAGAGAAGGAAAGTGAGAAAGCAAGCCACCAGGTCCAGGACTTGAGCTGTGTTCAGCCTGTGGGAGTATCCAGTACCTTAACCACCGCGCCACCTGCTGTTCCCACATCTAGTAAAATTCTGAGATAGAGATTCAGGGACATTTTTAAAAAGGATGATTTATTTATTTTATTTATTATTATTATTTTTTAATATTTGACCACTGCAAGACACAGAGACAGAAGAGAGAAAGCAAGCCACCAGGTTTGGGACTCACACTGTGGTCAGCCATGTGAGAGTCTAGCACCTTAACCACCATGCCAACTGCTGGACTCCCCCTTTATTTTAATGCTTTAAAATTTTTTTCTCTATTACAAAGAGAAAGAGTGGGGTGGGAGAATAATCCTTATAGTCTTCTTTTCCTTTTTCTTTATTTTTAATTTTCGGAGGGCATGTGTTCATGTCAGAAACAAAGAAAAAGGGAGAAATCACCCCTAGTGAGTCAGGGTCTTGCTGCATCCCCTTCTCCATTTCTCTATCATCTTGGGATTTGGGGCGTGCCCACACATGTGTCCAGCATGTTTTTCAAGTTGTCAAGTTTGGACTGGAACCATGTGGTTAGCCATGTAGATTTAGGTCCCTTAACCACTAAGTGATGGGACCAGTTTCCAAAAGAAATTTTTTTTAAGAGAGATTTTTGCTACAACGCACATGTGCTTGCCAGCGAGACAGAGACAGAAAGCGAGAAATCACCCTCCTTCAGTGGGGATGCCCACCCCCAATCCCTTCTTTATTCTCCTCTTGGGATCTTGGGCGCACACACACAAGTACCTGGTGTGAGTTTTAAGCTATAGGGTCTGGGACTTGAACCTTAGTCACCTACGTGGAAGTACAGCAATGTAACCATTACGCCATCTGCTGGTCGCCCAAAATAATCTTAATGCTGCAATCCACGGTCAGCCTTAGCCAGGCAGGGCATGTGCAAGGAGACCCCAGGGTAAGATCCTGGGACCTTCCCACCTAGTTCAGCACTGCACAGCCCTGGTGAGGCAGCCCTGCAGCAATGTGAAGGAACTACACAAACTTTAAATAAATAAGAGCTTTCGGGCAGAAATTCAGAAAAACGATGGAAAGTTCAGTGAGGGTCTGACCTTGTGGCCATACTCGTGGTGTGTTGGGGCTTGTGGGTCTGGGGCAAGAGGAACAGATGGACCCGGTTTCTCCCAGGGTCCCGAATACACTGGACTCCCTGGAGCAGGATGAGGAATGAGTGACAGCAGCAGGTAAGAGTGTGGGTGTGTGCAGAGGGGGGGTGCAGGTGGGCATCTGGGGTTCTGTCAGTGGGACTGTCCTGGGTGGTTCCGAATCTGAGAGGGCTTGCCCACTGTGTTAGTGATCCCAAAAAACACACCGAGAGGTCCAGCAGATCTGAGTTTACTCACATTGGGAAGACAAGGCCCTGCGGATGGCGGGGCGGGTGACGGGCCGTGCCCTGCGCGCACTCAGGTTTTACACGGTAAGAACCGAGCATCGATAAATCCCTGAACGGTCGGCGCACACCGCCTGTCCCCAAGACGGGGACGGGGATGTGGTCTGAGCCTGGCCGGAGGGCCACAGCCGCGGTGAGCTTACCGGCTAGCAGTCTGCAGTGTATCTAGGGTTTCGAGGGAGGGTGGCCCCGCCATCGCCAGTACCCTGTCGCAGGATGCTCAGGAGGCCCGGCCGGACCGGCAGCGGGTCTCGGTGAGAGAGGGCGACCAGGGAGGAGGGCCCGTCCTCGTCTTTGCATGGAGGACTCGGCGCTTGAGGAAGGACACACGTGAGAGCCCTCAAAAACGGCACGGCCTGAACTCAGGCGTGCAGTGGGGCTGCAGTGGCGGCGGTGAGCGAGGCCTCTCGGCGACTGGAGCCATGAACACAGGCCTAGGCTGAGCAGGGCCCCAACGCAGAGGTCGGAGCGACCGCGCAGGTCAGAGGGGCGCGGCCCACGCCAAAGCCCCGGATGCTGGCGTCGCCGCGCGCACCGAGTACCTGGGCGCTCGCCTCCTGGCGGGCGGGGCCCGGTGCGCATGCGCACGCCCAGCCGGGCCGTCTCCGGCGGCGGGAAGTAGGTTCTCGGAGCAGCTCGGAGACGGATTGGAGACGACGGGCCAATAAGCAAACGTCTCATTGGCTCAGCGCGCGCAGCCTCCCAA
>NW_006159670.1:1091976-1104698 GCF_000334495.1 Tupaia belangeri chinensis
CGGAGTCGTCCGCTCCCTCCGCTGCCCGAGAGCCGCAGCGTCCGTGCCGTGCCTCGGTTCCCGGCCGCGCGGAGCCGGGATGCCCTGCTCCTGCTCTGCGTCCTCATCATGGAGACCAAGCGGGCGGAGATTCCCGGGGGCGTCCTGGACGATCTCTGCAGGTACCCGGCGCCGCCCCGCTCGTGCGCTCGCGGACTCGGGTGTCCTTCCCGCCCACACGCGGCGCCCCGCTGCCACCACCCGCCGCAGCCCGGCCCTCCGGCCCTCCCTCCCCCCCGCCGAGCCCGCGGTTTCCTCCTCGGTTCCCCGACGGCTCCGCCTTCCCGGCGCCGCCGCTCCGGGGGCTGGGTCTGCAGCGTTTCGGCCGCGCCCCCGCCATTGCTTCCCTGCCCTGGGCGTCCCCGGCCCCGTCCGCCGCGCCCCGGGTGCGAGGGCCTGGGTCCCGGGTTGCCTTCCGCCGTCGGCGTCCGTGGCCCCCTGCAGAAGCCCGCCGGGAACCTCCCACTGCTCTGCATCCCCGCGCTCCTCTCCCGCAGCAAGTCCAGAGCCGCCGAGTCCGTCCTTCCCGCCCCCTTGGACCGGGGGCCTGGGCCTGCGGCGCGGGGCTTAGGGGTGAAGGCGTGGGAGACGGCTCGAAGCATGTGTGTTCACGTGGGAAGGTTTTGGTGCGCTGACGCCCGAACTGTCGCCGGTTGTGTGTGGGCCGTGAAATGATTTACGCGTAAAGGCTCTGGTAAGATAGCACCTTTTCACTTACTGTGTTTATCTTTAGAGGTCACGCTCTTAGTTGTGTCGCATTCATGCTCTTCGTTTTTAATGGAAATAAAGAACGAATCATCGTGGAGTTCCTGGCGCTTGCCAGGCATCGTCACATGTATCATGTCCCCTCGAAACTACCCTATTTCGTAGGTGCCGTTATTTCTGTTTTTTTTTTTTTTTTTTCTGAGCCATACAGGTTCCAAGACTGTAATTTACACAAATTACATTCACGGTGATTCAGAAAATCAAGGCTGGAAGCCTATACCTCCGCCTGTACAGGGCTGCGCTGTTTCCTGAGTGGGGGTCAGACCTCAGGAAGGAAGTCCGTGTGCAGAAGTAAACTGACCAGTTTTGCAGCTGGCAGGAATTAATGCCGCTGAACTTCTTCGGTTTTGGTGGAAATACATTTTTAGAATTTGATAGGTTTAGATGAGCAACTTTAAAGGAACTTTCTTTTCTTTATCTTTGAGAGATTTTTGCTATAGGGTGCGTGGGCTCCCCGGAAAGACAGAGAGACAGAGAGATAGAAAGCGAGAAATCACCCACGCTGCAATCTCTCCTCCATTCTCCTCTCGGGATCTTGGGCACGGACGCACATGCGCCTGGCCTGAGTTTAAGCCACTGGTCCGGGACTCGAACTGCGGTTGACTACATGGGACTCCAGCAACATAGCCAACATGCTAACTGCTGGTCCCAAGGAACTCATTTTCTTAATTCTACATTTAGTAAAAAGAAAAAAACATAGTTGTGTGTCTCTGGGAGTAAATGACTAGGGGACATGAACCAAAAGTGGGATTATGGGATTGTTTTATTTTCTTTAAGTTTCCAAGAACTTTTTAAAGGATGTGCATTTCATATTAGAGAAGTTTAAAGATGAGTACTCAAAGGTGAACAATAATTATGTAAGGGTTAGTAGGAATGAGAGTTAACTTAGAAAAAGATCACATGATCTTACACATAATACTGCTAGCCCTTTGATAAACTCGTCTCCCTTCTGAGTCCTGGGGTATGTCTCTATATTTCCCAGGATTACATCATTTAAAAAGTGACATCAGCCTTAGGGTTTATGCAGGGGGCCTGTTTATTGGCAGATGACTTACATCGTATTGTTAAACTTCTGCTAACACTTGGTTTACCAGCGAGGGTTATTTAGGCTATTCAATTATATAAACATTTGGGGATAGCTTTGCTTTTATTTTTTTAAGTTGTTTTTTTTCCTTGCAATTACAGTGTTTGGCTATATAAATAAGAATGTGACATGTTTAAAAAGTAGGGCTAGTGGGACCAGCAGTTGGCGTAATGGCTATGTTGCTGCACTCCCACAGAGTTGACCACGGTTCGAGTCCCGGACCCCGGTGGCTTAAACTCAACCCTGGGCGCATGTGTGAGCATACCCAGGATCCCGAGAGGAGAATGGAGGAGAAGGGATTGCAGGGGGACCATCTCTCCTGGGGGATGATTTCTTGCTTCCTGTCTCTCTGTCTTTCTGGTGAGTGTACACTCCCTGTAGCAAAGAACCCTCTACAAAACAAAACAAACAAAAAACTAGGGCTAGCTACTTGATAAACTAATAGTGAAACCAAGTAATTATTTCTTTTTTCAAGTTGTTATTTTATTAATTTACCCTTTTAATGTTAATTCAAGATTTTTGATTGTGCATTTAAAAATTTATAATTAAAGTTTAATTTCTGTAAAAGTAAAACTTAGGGAATAGGAAAAAAGAAAGCTTAATTTGAAAAGCTTATTTTTCCAAAATTTTTTTGGAAAAAGAATTTATGAATTCAATTTAGACTCGGGTTTTTGCTCCCTTCATTTTTTTTCTCCAGTTGCTTATTGTAAGTACATTAAAGAGTTTCTTTATTGACGTTATTTTCTTTTTTGACAAATTTCATATTCCAGATAATTTTGCCTACTTTAGTCACTGCCATATATTAATAAGTTTTAGAGAAATACAAAACTAGAAGTTGATTTCAATGTGAAAAATTAGAGCAAGAAACTTATATTTTAAAATATGACTTGTGAACCAGCAGTTAGTGTAATGGCTATGTCGCTGGACTCCCACGTAGTAGACCGAGGTTTGTGTCCTGGACCCGGTGGCTTAGAACTCACGCCGGGCGCGTGTGCGTGTGTGCGTGCGTGCCTAAGATCCCGAGAGGAGAATGGAGGAGAAGGGATTGCGGCGTGACCATCCCCCATGGGGGGTGATTTCTCGCTTTCTATCTTCCTGTCTCTCTCTGTCTGGCAAGCTCACGCACCCTATAGCAAAAACCTCTCTCTCTCTCTCTCTCTCTCTCTCTATATATATATATATATATGAATGAATGACTTGGGCTAGCAGATGGTGTGGTAGTTAAAGCTCTGGACTCCTACATGGCCAGTGACAGTTGAGTCCCAGCTGGTGGCTTGCTTTCTCCATTCCTCTCTACCATTGGTAACCTAAGCCGTGAAATGTTACTTTTCAGATACTTTATTCTGCAGCATTCCTTTTGTTGCAGTAACTGTGTAATCATTAGCAGTTTCTTTTCTTTTTCTAAAAGAGTTTTTTAAAAATAATTATTTTATTGTAACTTTATTATTATTTTCTAATTTGACCAGAAAGAAACAGAGAGGGGGGTAGGGGGAAGCCACCAGGTCCGGGACTTGACCCATTGTTGGCCATGTGGGAGTTGAGCACCTTTAACCACCGTGCCACATGCTGGCCTCCTTAAAGAGGTTTTTGCTATAGGGCCCCTATACTGGCGGGACATACAGAGATCACCACTAGGGGGCATGGCCATGCTGAAATCCTTCTCCAGTCTCCTCTTGGGATTTTGGGCACTCACGCATACATTCCCGGTGTGGCCCGTGTTCTTTAAGCCTCTAGTTCCAGGACTTGAACTGCTGTCGGTCATGTGGACGTCCAGTCCATGTGGGAGACCAACCATCTGCTGATCTCACCATTTTCTAAGGCAATTAGCTAGCAGTAAACTGAGGGAAAATATTTGGGTGTTAAGTTGTACACAGTAAGCTATTGAGTATAATATTTGCTTAGTCATTTGATGCTTCTTGTTAAAACAAATCTCTTAATAAGGGGAGTGCATGTGTATATTTCTGTATGCATACATATCATTTTATATATCAGATTGTTTGCCCTGTTTACTTTTTTTTTTTTTTTTGAGAGGCTTTTGCTATAGGGCGTGTGCGCTTGCCAGAAAGAGAGACAGAATGCGAGAAATCACCCTGGGGGAATGGCCACGCTGAAATCCCATCTCCATTCTCCTCTTGGGATCCTGGGCATGCACGCACACGCACCCAGCGTGAGTTTAAGCCACTGGATCTGGGACTTGAACCACAATCAACTACATGGGAGTCCAGCGACATAGCCATTACGCTAACTGCTAGTCCCCCCTGGTTACTTCTTGAGTGGAGTGAAATTAAGACTCCTGTCTTAAAATGTTTACGGAACGGGGACCAGCGGGTGGCGTGCTGACTCAGGCGCTGGACACTCCCAGCTGCATACGAGTGTGTACCCTAAGAACAGAATAGAGGGATCCACAGTTAGCACAGTCCTGAGGATTAGCAACTGCTTCTCTTCAGGAGGTTTTTTAAGGAACAATCAAAGGTAGAAAATAACAAAAGAAAAATAAATAATCCTGAGGGTCTTCCATGAGAATCTGTGCGGAAAGGTATGCGTTTGCAGATAGATGAGGCTCACTGGCTGACCGTGCCGTGGGTGAAAGAGCTCAGGAGCGGCTGGCCCCAGCTCATTGGTTAAGGGAGCCAGAGCTCACGTGACTGGCCGCAGTTCACATCCCGGTCTGTAGCCTGGAAAGCATGGTGGGCTGTGTGCATGTCTAACGTCCTGGTGGGGAAGGGGAATGGAGCAGAAGGAATTGCAGTGTGACCATGCCTCCTCTAGGGGAGTGCTGCCCCACATGTGCCCTGGGGGGGGGATCTTTAAAGCATCCAGTCTGAATAAAGGTCATGTACAGAGATTAAGTCAGCCTGTGAAGTGGTGATTAAGGATCCCACAGGACCGACTGCGTGGCTCAAGGCCCGGATCTGGTGACTTGAAGAACACACTGGTCACATATGTGTTTGTGTCCAATATCTTGAGAGGAGAAAGGATTGTGGCATGGCCATCCTTCCTGGGAGATGCTTCTCGCACCCCAGCTGATGCCCTGTAGCAAATTTAAAAAAAATAAAAGAATGAAGGGTTTAGTCTTTCCATATCAAAACTGGAGAGCACAGTCTTCAAAATCCTGAACGAAAATTATTTTCAACCTAGGATTCTTTATCTAGTTTATCAAGTGTGAGAGTAAAGATGTTTTCCTACATACGGTGTCTCGGTGTTTCCCTCCCTGCATCGTCCCTCTGGAAGGCTTTATGTAGAGATGGAGCAGGCACACGCAGTGCAGGAAGTATGAGCTGTAACGTGGGGTCAGGGAACGGGGCAGGGTGCTAGTGAGAGCCCGGCTTAGGGTGCCAGATGTGCACATCGGGGCACTCAGGGACAGTGTTATTTTTTAAAATAATCATTTTACTTATTGTTTTTTTAACCATAGGGCTGGTGCCACCATGCACTACTTATTATTTTTTAATTTGACCAGAGACGGGGAAAGTGAGAAAGCAAGCTGCCACGTCCAGAACCAAACTGCAGTTGGCGTGGGGGTCCAGCGCCCTAACTACCATGCCACCTGCTAGCCCCACCAAGGGCAGTTTCTTTCTTTCTTTCTTTTTTTGGAGAAATTTTTGCTATAGGGCGTGTGTGCTTGCAGGAAAGTGAGAAATCACCCCCCCCCCCAGGGGGGAAGGCCACACTGCAGTCCCTTCTCCATTCTCCTCTCGGGATCTTGGTCATGCACACACACACACGCCCAACGTGAGTTTAAGCCACCGGGTCTGGGACGCAAACTGTGGTCGACTACATGGGAGTCCAGTGACATAGCCATTATGCCAACTGCTGTCCCCGGGGACAGTTTTCAAGATGAAGCTGATGCAATCTACATTTATATGTATGTATATATGCGTGTATATGTGTGTGTATGTTTTATAGGTTTTTAGATTTTTGTCCTAGGATACTTGTACTTGCTGGGAAGAAGAGAGACAGAGATACAGAGGAAAAGTGAGAAATGACCCCTGGGCGGATGGCCGCGCTGCAGTCCCTTCTCCATTCTCAAGATTTTGAGCAGGCACATACAAGCACCTGGAGTGAATTTCAAGCCACTGGGTTCAGGGTCTTGAACTGCTGTTGGCCATGTGGAAATCCAGCCGCTGCCTTTACTATGCCACCTGCTGGCCCAGTATCTTTAGAAAAACAACTTAGTACATTAGTGGGAGGTTAACTTAGTGACAAGTACAGAATAAACAAAGCAAAGTTAATAACAATTACTATGGAGAGAACAGAGGATTTTGCAGAGAACAAGAATAACCTCGAGTGTCCAACATTGCCTGGTTTGTGAATCACAGAGTCCCCATAAGGTAGAGATGGAAGCCGACCTAGCCTACTGTTCTGTCACCCACTGGGAGTGGCTTTGCCCACCCTCGCTGGTATCTAAAGGTGTGTTGGTTGTCATGGGCAGTAGGTGCTGTGACAGCTGGCAGGCAGAGGCCAGGGTGCTGCTGATCAGCCTGCAGCTGCAGCACAGCCCAGCCTTCTCTGCTCCAGAGCTCCCAGTCCTAGGGTCAGGAGCGTTGGTACAACCGGACTGTGGCACCGTGTCGTGGAGGGCTGAAGGGTGAGAGGGAGTGTGGAATGGAGTGGGACCGGAGTTCATTCCTTACCTTCCACAGTGGAAGTCAGAAAATGCCTCCACTCTCCCAGTATGTGAGAAATAGTAGAAGAGGTTTTGTTTGTTATTTATTATTATTATTTTAAGACATGAAAGTAAGTTAAATAAGTCAGATAGGGCTGAGTCTGTGGCCTGGTGGTTAAGGGAGCCAGATCCCATGTAACTGATGCTGTTCGCATCCCATCCCTGGTGGCTTAAAAAACACGCGGGGTGCATGCGCGAGTATGCCCCAGATGCCCGCAGGATGGAGAAATGGAGAAGGGGCTGTGGCATGGCATCGTGTATGCCCCAACCGAGACCTGAGGAGCTCCCCCTCTGCCTCTGCTCCGTGCAAATGCCCCAGGAGCGCTCTCCCCCTCTGCCTCTGCTCCGTGCAAATGCCTTCTGGCAGTATGAACAAAGATCAGATGGAAGAGGGTAGTTTTCCTAGGGTTGTTCGTCCCGTGTGTACCATCCAGTGGTCACTCTGTGGTGTGGCAGGTTCACCTTGCAGCCTAGTCTCGATGTCTGTAAGACACTATTTTGTTTTGTTGTTTTGTTTTTGTTTTTTTTTTTTTTTTTGAGGTTTTTGCTATCAGGAGCGTGTACTTGCCAGAAAGACAGAGAGACAGAAAGCGAGAAATCACCCCCCAGGGGGCATGGCCACGCTGCAATCCCTTCTCCTCCATTCTCCTCTCGGGATCCTGGGCACACACGCACATGCGCCCGGCGTGAGTTTAAGCCACCGGGTCTGGGACGCGAGCTGCGGTTGACTACATGGGAGTCCAGCGACATAGCCATTACTCTAACTGCTGGTCCCTAATACACTGTTTATAATCTGAGCGTATACAAGTTTGGGTGAGCCTCAGAATTGCGTTTTGTTTTGTTTTGGCGGGAGAGCAGTGTACTTAGTGGGGGAGAAGGAAAGTGAGAGGCACCTCCCGTGGAGGACGATCACGCTGCACTGCCTTCTCCATCTCCCTCTCTTCTGATTTTGGGCGTGCATGCACACACCACCTGGTGTGATTTTCACGCTACCGGGGCCAGGACTCAACTGTGCAGCCAGCCGCGTGGGATCCTTCTGCCTTAACTGCCATACCCCGGCCTGACCAGCCAGAGTTCGTGGATAGCTTTCTGGGCCGTTTCCTGAGCTGCTCACCCTCTGCTTGTCCCTGGCATTTCTCAGTTCTCTGGGTCTCCCCACTGTAATCCTTTGGCCAGAAATCCCCTGGGCCACACGTCACGGAACCCCGCACATGCCTGGAGCCAAGCGACTGGGAGACAGATGGAGGGGTAAGAGGAGTGAAGACTGGCTTTACTTTCTTGGGACCACACACGTCTTGTGATTGAAGAGGACGGTTCCTGTTCCTCAGTTTAGACTCTTGAGTCCCCATTGCTGCCATCATGCAGTTGTTTGAGGTCTGGACCTGTGAGAAAGGAAAGGGTTTCCCTGAGTGTCTCCTGACCTTGGAAGACCCCGTTGGGCTTCTGTCTTGATCCTCCCGGCAGAGCTGGCGGGCCTCCGGCGTGCTCTGTCCTCGCCCATGCCACTTCCAGCCCCGGTTCAGGACAAGGATTGAGGACGGTGAATTCACTTGGGATTCCGGTCTTCTCCGATCTTCCTTCTACTGTTTACTTCCAGAGTTTTCGAGTAACTGCTTCATGCACTATGTCCAGGCTTTACCTCCGCGTGACGGGAGGGTTAGAGTAGTGTGAGCTTACTCCAGCTTACTGGGAGAAGGGAGCAGTGTGAGCCCTTAGAGTGGAGATTACAAACCCCAGGGTGTCAGGCAGCTAGTCACCCTGCGGGAGTAAGTGTGCAGATCACGGGCCAGCACATGGCACAGTGGTTATGTGCAGGACTCCTGTGTAGTTGACTGTGGTTTCAGACCCAGACCCGGTGGCTTAAACTCACACTGGGCGTGTGTGTGGGCACATGTGGGTGCGTGCCCAAGATCCTGAGAGGAGCATGGAGGAGAAGGGATTGCAGCGAGTCCTTTCCCCCCCGAGGGTGATTTCTTGCTTTCTGTCTCCCTGTCTCTCTCTGTCTTTCCTGAGAGTGCATGTGCCCTATAGCAAAAACCTCTCAAAAAAAATGTAGAGATACTGCCTGTTAGCTGAGTGGACGAATTTGGACGTGTTTCTGGACAGGAAGAGTGAAAGTCCGCCAGCTGGCGTGTGGTCAGAGTCGGGGTGCAGGTGGGGTTAGGGAGCATCTGATGCACCTACACAGAAGAGGGCCTGTGCCAGTGTTGGGATGGCCGAGATGGACAGAGGACAGGGCCGGTACAGTACGTGGCTGGCAGCGTGTAGCAGCTCCAGGATTAGTCGTTACTGCATGTGAGCAACCTCAGGAGTAATGGGGTTGCCCTAGGTGGGCAGGAATCCTTTTAACATCATAGCTAGTGAGTAATATAAGTGATCACACTAGGTGGTACTACATGTTTTTAATTTTAGAAATGACTCTACAACCCAGTGGACTCATGTACACCCATCTGCCCCTAATGCTGGAGAAAGAATTACCAAAAAAGTTTAGCAGTGGGAGAGAAGTGATTGGTAGCTGCTTAATGACTGCTGTAAATCCCATTCACCTTGATTTATAGATTCTAAACAGTGTGTTTCACAAAACAGGCGCTCATTACCTTAATCACGTATGTGTTCTGTCCTCTCTTCTGATTTTGGGCGTGCATGCACACACCACCTGGTGTGATTTTCACGCTACCGGGGCCAGGACTCAACTGTGCAGCCAGCCGCGTGGGATCCTTCTGCCTTAACTGCCATACCCCGGCCTGACCAGCCAGAGTTCGTGGATAGCTTTCTGGGCCGTTTCCTGAGCTGCTCACCCTCTGCTTGTCCCTGGCATTTCTCAGTTCTCTGGGTCTCCCCACTGTAATCCTTTGGCCAGAAATCCCCTGGGCCACACGTCACGGAACCCCGCACATGCCTGGAGCCAAGCGACTGGGAGACAGATGGAGGGGTAAGAGGAGTGAAGACTGGCTTTACTTTCTTGGGACCACACACGTCTTGTGATTGAAGAGGACGGTTCCTGTTCCTCAGTTTAGACTCTTGAGTCCCCATTGCTGCCATCATGCAGTTGTTTGAGGTCTGGACCTGTGAGAAAGGAAAGGGTTTCCCTGAGTGTCTCCTGACCTTGGAAGACCCCGTTGGGCTTCTGTCTTGATCCTCCCGGCAGAGCTGGCGGGCCTCCGGCGTGCTCTGTCCTCGCCCATGCCACTTCCAGCCCCGGTTCAGGACAAGGATTGAGGACGGTGAATTCACTTGGGATTCCGGTCTTCTCCGATCTTCCTTCTACTGTTTACTTCCAGAGTTTTCGAGTAACTGCTTCATGCACTATGTCCAGGCTTTACCTCCGCGTGACGGGAGGGTTAGAGTAGTGTGAGCTTACTCCAGCTTACTGGGAGAAGGGAGCAGTGTGAGCCCTTAGAGTGGAGATTACAAACCCCAGGGTGTCAGGCAGCTAGTCACCCTGCGGGAGTAAGTGTGCAGATCACGGGCCAGCACATGGCACAGTGGTTATGTGCAGGACTCCTGTGTAGTTGACTGTGGTTTCAGACCCAGACCCGGTGGCTTAAACTCACACTGGGCGTGTGTGTGGGCACATGTGGGTGCGTGCCCAAGATCCTGAGAGGAGCATGGAGGAGAAGGGATTGCAGCGAGTCCTTTCCCCCCCGAGGGTGATTTCTTGCTTTCTGTCTCCCTGTCTCTCTCTGTCTTTCCTGAGAGTGCATGTGCCCTATAGCAAAAACCTCTCAAAAAAAATGTAGAGATACTGCCTGTTAGCTGAGTGGACGAATTTGGACGTGTTTCTGGACAGGAAGAGTGAAAGTCCGCCAGCTGGCGTGTGGTCAGAGTCGGGGTGCAGGTGGGGTTAGGGAGCATCTGATGCACCTACACAGAAGAGGGCCTGTGCCAGTGTTGGGATGGCCGAGATGGACAGAGGACAGGGCCGGTACAGTACGTGGCTGGCAGCGTGTAGCAGCTCCAGGATTAGTCGTTACTGCATGTGAGCAACCTCAGGAGTAATGGGGTTGCCCTAGGTGGGCAGGAATCCTTTTAACATCATAGCTAGTGAGTAATATAAGTGATCACACTAGGTGGTACTACATGTTTTTAATTTTAGAAATGACTCTACAACCCAGTGGACTCATGTACACCCATCTGCCCCTAATGCTGGAGAAAGAATTACCAAAAAAGTTTAGCAGTGGGAGAGAAGTGATTGGTAGCTGCTTAATGACTGCTGTAAATCCCATTCACCTTGATTTATAGATTCTAAACAGTGTGTTTCACAAAACAGGCGCTCATTACCTTAATCACGTATGTGTTCTGTGTATACTATACACTTATATTATAAATAGATGTCTTTCTGTATGTACGATGAAAATAAGATTTTTAGTAGTTTTGAATGTTCATTTGAAGGGAAGCTCTGCAGACGAGACTTTGAAAATTAATGAGCAACAGTGTTTATTTCCTTGTAATATTCGTGAAGATGAGGTGTTGAGTACTTACTTTGTCTTATAATACATGAATTTACATGCATGCATTCTTGGAAATGTTGCCACATTGGGAAGGAGAGCCTAGTGAAGGTGTTTTGCTCACCTTTAATTTGCTGCTAGTGAATTCTTAAGTTTATCTCTGCTCACGAAGACAGGGTACACAGACTCTTTACATAGATTTCTATCATCATTGAGATACATGTGATTCCTTATTTGTTTTTCTAAAGCCATCATCCCAGTAGTAAGTTTTATCTAACTACGGGCCGCTTCCTTGATCGGGACTGTTCTTGGTTCCTTTTCTAAGTTGGTGGGTTAGGGGTGAAGCAATTCAGTGGGTGGAAATAAGTCATTGTAGTTTGCGAATGTAATTTCTGTATGTGTTTTGTTTTTGACAGCCGGTTTATTTTGCATATTCCCAGCGAGGAAAGAGACAATGCAATCCGAGTGTGTTTTCAGATTGAACTTGCCCATTGGTTTTACTTGGATTTCTACATGCAGAACACACCAGGATTACCTCAGTGTGGGATAAGAGACTTTGCGAAAGCTGATATCCTTTTTATTACTATGATGACTGTATTTCATTCTTGGTAATAAAATATTTTAGCACAAATTTCCTTTGCTTATCTTTGAGATTTATAACCTACTAGATAAAACATTTGATTTCTAAAACCTGTCAAATACAATAGTAGACAGAGTCTTAATACTGTTCTTGTTTTGATACAGAGGACTTCCTGAACTGTGTGCCGATAATGAGAATTAAATTTTCTTTTCTTTTGGAAATAGCTAGCCTAGTTCTGTTTTTTACTTTACTCTTGTTACTCCCTTTAACTATATGATCTTTAATAAGATTCTGATTTATTTAGATATTTCTCAAATGATTATTGAGGGAATCAACTGATGGTGCAATGGTTAAGTTGCTAGATTCCACATAGTTGACAGTGGTTCGAGTCCTGGATCTGTTGCCTTAAAACTCAAGCCAGGCACGTGTGCATGCTTGCCCAAAATTCCGAGAGGAAATTAGAAGAGAATGGATTGAGGTGTGGCCATCCACCACCCCCCCCTTGGGTGATTTCTCACTGTCTCTCTGGTGAACGCAGGAGCCCTATAACAAAAAAATTTATTATTGAATATGTCAGTGTTCCAAGTAGTGTCTTTAGTTTTGTGGCCAGTATAAAGAAGCCCTAGCCTTTAAAGAAGCTTTTTTCTTCCTTTTTATACGTTAGAAAGTAGTCATAATTTATTATTATGAAAGATTTTATAGGAATATTTACCATTATAAAAGTTATGTCGTAAGAAAAAAGGTTGATGAATTGATAATGATCTTGAGGGAAAATGTTTTTAGAATTTGAAAGAAGGGTGGAAAGATTTTAGGCAAAGCAATATTTTAAGAGAATAGAGGATTTCCTTTACTTTCTTTTGTTTTTTTTAAACATGTACCACTTCATCTTTATTATCAGAAGGTCGTGAGGCCAGTTTGCTGTATGGAAGTATAGAGTATGTTCCATCGTGAGACCGGTTTGCTGTATGAAGTAGAAAGTATGTTCCATCGTGAGGCCGGTTTGCTGTATGAAGTAGGGAGTGTGTTCCATCGTGAGGCCGGTTTGCTGTGTGAAGTAGGGAGTGTGTTCCATCGTGAGGCCGGTTTGCTGTGTGAAGTAGGGAGTGTGTTCCATCGTGAGGCCGGTTTGCTGTGTGAAGT
>NW_006159670.1:1112130-1118822 GCF_000334495.1 Tupaia belangeri chinensis
CGTTTTGCGTTTTGAAGTAGGGAGTGTGTTCCATCGTGAGGCCCGTTTGCTGTATGAAGTAGGGAGTGTGTTCCATCGTGAGGCCGGTTTGCTGTATTGAAGTCGGGAGTGTGTTCCATCGTGAGGCCGGTTTGCTGTATTGAAGTAGGGAGTGTGTTCCATCGTGAGGCCGGTTTGCTGTATTGAAGTCGGGAGTGTGTTCCATCGTGAGGCCGGTTTGCTGTGTGGAGTAGGGAGTGTGTTCCATCGTGAGGCCGGTTTGCTGTATTGAAGTCGGGAGTGTGTTCCATCGTGAGGCCGGTTTGCTGTATTGAAGTCGGGAGTGTGTTCCATTCGTGAGGCCGGTTTGCTGTGTGAAGTAGGGAGTGTGTTCCATCGTGAGGCCGGTTTGCTGTATTGAAGTCGGGAGTGTGTTCCATCGTGAGGCCGGTTTGCTGTATGAAGTAGGGGGTGTGTTCCATCGTGAGGCCGGTTTGCTGTATGAAGTAGGGAGTGTGTTCCATCGTGAGGCCGGTTTGCTGTATGGAAGTCGGGAGTGTGTTTCAGGTGAAGAGAAAGGGCTGAGCAGGTATGAGGTTGGAAGGTGGGAGAGCTCAGTAGGAAGCTAGGATGAGCCCTCCCAGCCCGGCCCGGAGGTGGGGGAGGAGAGACTACATGGAGTTTAAACATTCTGAGCCAAGGTGCTTTGATTTTTATCCTATAAGTACTGTTAAACTATGAGGCATTTAGTCACATGGATTTGTACCCGCCAGTTCGAAGTCCTAGGCCTAGAATCGGAGTGGGAGTATGTGCCTGAAAGGTCCTGGTCCTCAACTCCTTACTGCTCTCCTTGGCTCCATGAAATGGGGAAGCCAGAGGCTTCGTAGGACGGGGTAGAACACTGCACGTGTAACTGCTCCCTGCAGCAGGCCTTGAGCAAGGGTTGAGTATTACTCCGTCACTTGGAAATGACGTTCAAGATTTATTTGACAGGACGTTTATTGGTGTAGCCATGGGTAGATGGTTACATCACTTGAGGCCTGGAGGAATAAGTTCCTGAACCACGGTAAAGGGACTGCTGCTGAGAAAACGCCAGTGCGAGACGTATTTCAAAGGGAGAAGAGATCGAGCCTGGGCCAGCAGGTGGTGTGGTGGTTACGACTGGATCCCACGTGGCTGACTCCACAGTTCTGGACCTGGACTTGGTGGCCCAAGATTCCAAGAGAATGGAGGAGAAGGGATTGGGACGTGGCCATCCACCCGAGGTTGATTCCTCATTTTCCCTCACTGTCCCTCTGCTGTGACCATACCCACCCTACGATGAGTAGGGTGGACTTTTTTTTTTTCTAGAAAATAGAAAAACCATTCAAGTGAATGTGTAGAAGTTAATGAGGAAGTCAAAAGGGAATAGAAGTATTTCAAGAACCATTTTTGTTAAAGGTTTGGTGATGGGTTCTGTAGAAAAATCACGGTAGTCTGGTTTTAAGAAGTTAAAAACTCAGTTACAGAAGCATGATTAAAATAGACAAATCCTTGGGGGCCAGCAGTTGGCATGGTAGTTAAGGTGCAGGACTCCCACATGCCTGACTGCAGTTCAAGTCCCAGACCCAGCAGCTTGAAAATCACTCCGGGTGCGTGTGTATGTGTGCCCCAAACCCTGAGGATGCAGGAGGAGAAGGGATTGTGGTGTGGCCCACCCTCAGGGGTGACTTCTCATTTTCCCTTTCACTGTCTCTCTAGTGAGCACAATCCTAGAAATCCTCTGGCAAAATCCTAGAAGATTAAAAATAAAAGCAGTTTCCAGACGGCGCGTGTGCTCACCAGGGAGAGAGCAGAGTGAGCACCTTGTCATGGCATGGCCTGCCCAGCCTTCTCCATCTCCCTCAGTGAGGCCTGGCGTGGGCGCCACGAGCCTGCGTAGTTTTTGCAAAAATGTTCGGAGAAAAGAATCTAATATTAGTGAACATGTGATTGAAATAGTTACTTTTCTGTTTTTTTATTTTTAAATCAACTTTTTTTTTTTTTGCCAGAGGGCATGTATGCTCACTGGAGAGAGAAACAGAAAGAAAGCGTCCCCTGTGGGGGTCGCCACGCCGCAGTCCCCACTTGTCCTCAGGGTTTTGGGCACCAGTGCACGCATGCACAGTATGTTTCTCCAGCTGCTGGGTCCAGGGCGTGAGTTGGTGGCTGGATCCCACACGGCTGACTGCACAGTGTGAATTTTGAACCTGGTGGCTTGAAAAACATGCTGGGCAGGGACCAGCAGGTGATGTGGTTAAGGGCGCTGGACTCCCACATAGCCGACCATGGTTCGAGCCCCAGACCTGGCGGCTTGCATTCTCACTTTCTCTCTCTTGCTCTGTCCCTCTCTGGTCAAAAATGTAAAAATAAATAAGTAAAGTTAAATAAAATAATTCTTTGAAGGAAAGAAAAAAGAAAGAAAACCATTCTAGGCACTGTGTGCATGTGCACCCCAAGTCCCAGAGGGGAGGGGAAGGAAAAAGGGCCGTAGCATGACCTTGCCCTGTTGGGGTGCTTTCTCCTCTCCTCTGTGACTCTGTCCGTCTCTGTGGGGGTGTGTGTACCTGCTGGAAGATGAAAAACGATCTGTGATAACATTACAGCATGTGGGAGTTTGCTAAACATATTGTAAAGCCAGGCTTCCTGAAGTGGGACCAGCTGTTGGTGTAATGGCTATGTCGCTGGACTCCCATGTAGTTGACCGTGGTTCAAGTCCCAGACCCGGTGTCTTAAACTTAGGCCAGATGCATGTGTGTGCATGCCCAAGATCCTAAGAGGAGAATGGAGAAGGGATTGCTGCATGGCCATACCCCTGGGGGATGATTTCTCACTTTCTGTCTTTCTGTCTGTCTCTATCTTTCTAGGGAGTGCACGCACCTTATAGCAAAAACCTCTCTCAAAAAAAACTTCCTAAGGAATATCTTCCACTATCTTAACACATCCCTATAGGACCGCAAGGCTTCATGGAATTGCTAACGTTGTATCCAAGCTTAACATTTTTTTTTCCTTCCCAAATGAAATCATGGAATAATTATATTGAGATTAACCTTGTGCTTATCTTTTAATTATGATGTTGAAATCTTTGGATTCTTTGAGGGCCTTTTTAGTTTTCTGTAGACATTCATAGTGTACAACTATAAGATGACAACAGTTTAAAATACAATATGAGTATAACGCTGATGTCTTCAAGGGTATTTTGAGTTTGACGTGGCTATGCTACCAGTTTCTCGTCTCCTGTTTCTGCTCCGTCTGTTACAAAGCTGTTGTATGCTGAGATATTTTGACCCTAATTAATCGTTGTATATTAGATTTCTTCTTTTTCTCTCCCATAGGATGTGTCCACTGGAATGAGACAGAGAGAAAAAGTCAGAAAGCAGGGATGGCCACACTGTAATTCCTTGTCTCCATTCTCCTCTTGGGATTTTTGGCAAACATGTACGTGTGTGTAGCCACCGGGTCCAGGGCTGTAACTGCACCGTCAGTCATGTGGGATCCAGCTACCTTAATACCTACCACACCTCTGGCTGGCCCCTGAGTGTTCTCTGGTTTTAATAACCCACAACAGTTAAAGTAGTCCTAGTTACCAGTATGGTCTCTGAAATTATGTAGTGGTGTTTTATATATGTGGTTATCCAAGCAGTGAGACTTACTGTGTGTATTACATGTTTTTTTTTTTCTTTCTTTCTTTTTTGGAGAGCTTTTTTCTTTTTGGCTATAGGACGCGTGTGCTCACCAGAAAGACAGAGACAGAGAGACAGTGAGTGAGGAATCACCCCCCAGGGGGAATGGTCATGCCACAATCCCTTCTCCATTCTTCTCTCGGGATCTTGGGCATGCACACACATGCGCCCAGCGTGAGTTTAAGCCACCGGGTCCGGGACTCGAACCATGGTTGATTACATGGGAGTCCAGCGACATAGCCATTACGCCAACTGCTGGTTCCTGTATTACATATTTTTAGTTCAGCATTAAAAAGTAAGAAGTGTCTGTGTTTTGGGGAGGACTTGAACACCCTTAAAAATATATCTGCATTTTGTGAAACTCCTCGTAGGTCATGGCTCTCCCCCTTTCCTCCTCACCAATAGTATTATGGCGATGAGGCATAACACTGCTGGTGTTATAATACTTTGAAAGGGTGAACATATATTTTTTGGGTATGGATATATATATATATATTTTTACTCTTTACTATTTCACATTGCCCAGTTTTTGGGAGGGTGTGCTCAGTTTCTTTTAAACTGGGTATACTTTCCTTAATACTCAGATATACCGCTGCCTGGTCCTTGGTAAATTAATACACACATGGTAGAGCAGTGCAGCGGTCCGACGAGCGCATCCGTGTCCCCAGGCCTCCTGCAGTGCGCCCTCCAGCTCCTGTTGTGGATCTCCTCCTCGCAGGCTGTGCCCTCACTCCTGTTCTGTCACTTCCAGCATCTGTGGACTGATGTGACGCACTCGGCCCCCTTAATGCGGAGTGTCTGAGGTGTCCGCACGGGTCTCTGTCTCTGGTGACTTGGGGACCCAGGGCGGTGAGCACCCAAACTTGGCTGATTTACGTCTAGGCTAAGTGTAGTGTCTTGTTGAAGAGAAAACAAATGTGGAAGAACTGCAGACTGAAGTTGCGGTGACCTGCAGGTTCCAGCAATTTCATGTAAAATAGAGTTGATTGGGTGGGTCTCCTTCCGCGTCGATCCCTCGAGCTGTGCTGCGGGAGAAAGTAGCTTCCTTGACACTGTTCATACTCTTCAGTCACTGCCCATTTTTGCTGCCTCAAGGTGAAGATGTGGAAAAGGTTCTGGATGAATGGAAGGAGTATAAAATGGGAGTGCCGACTTACGGTGCGATTATTCTTGATGAGACGCTTGAAAATGTGAGTGTGGTCACGCGGCGGCGTGCTTGTGAGACGGGAACCACGCCCTGGAGCTCCGCCTGTTACAGAGGTGCTGCTTAGGTGGCGGTACGACCTGAGCTTTGGGAATATCCCCAGGTTCTGGGACTGGAAGGCCAAATTCTGTACACATCGTCTGTGCTCTTGGTCTTAGGGCTTGTGCTCGTTGCAGCGACGGTTAGTGTGAGGAAGGCCGTGTCTCCCGTGGCTTTCCTCACCCTCGCAGCGCTGCGGCAGATTCACGGGGGTAACTTCTGTTAAAATTGGTGGTCTGGTTACCTGGATCCAGGAGCAAACGTTCTGACTTTAGGAGGAGCGTGGGGGAAGAGGGCACGTTTGAGTTCTACCTCTCTTGTTTTGTAGGTACTGCTGGTTCAGGGGTACCTAGCAAAATCAGGCTGGGGATTTCCAAAAGGAAAAGTGAACAAAGAAGAAGCCCCCCACGATTGCGCTGCTAGAGAGGTAGGTTATTACAATGGAGGCACGGGACTGGGGCTGCAGGCCCCACGGGGTCCACTTCCTACCTGCTTCCCCTGGCCCCTGGGCTCCTGACGGGCGATGCTTTACTCACAGCTGTCACCTACCCCTCTCACCTAGTTCCGTTTCCTCTGGTCATTTTAACTTCTGCTGCTTTGAGTGTCTTTCCACCTTTCCATTTAGAATCGGATTTGCAGTTGCTCAAACACTGGCTGTTACGCTCTTGTCTGTGTGGGGTCTCGGCTTCCAGGAGACGCATGTTGGGCTTTTCTAAGAAACTCACATTTGTTGCTTGAACCCCACTCTTGTTTTCCCTCTGGCTTTAGGAGGATGACGTTTAATGCTTTAAGTACTTCAGCTCTTCGTTGGAGTCCCCCTACAAAAATCTTAATCATTTCTACCTTTATCTTGTTCTCAGTCAGAAGACTTTATTCTCTTTCGCCTGAACTTGACTGATTTGTTTCAGCCTCTGATATTTTGCTTGTGTTATTTCCCTACCTGGAACATTCTCTTTTCTTCCTGCCTGTTCATAGCCTACCTGGGCACATTTCCAAACCTAACGCAGATGTGCTTACCCCCAAGGACTGCTACCAGCCAGCTCTTTATATAGGGCCCGAGTTTCTTACCTGCAAAGTGAAGGTTAGAATGAGTGTTGTTTTTTAGTTTACCATAGGCTTACACAGTCACTGGAGAGAGACTGACAGAGAGGGAGGGAGGGAAAGTGAGAAACCACCCCAGGGGCGTGGCCATGACACCGTTTCTTCTCTTCTGGGCTCCCTGCGGGAGTCTGGGTGCACCCAACATGAATTTTAAGCTGCGAGGTCTGGGCCTGGAACTGCACAGTCGGGAATATGGGACCTGGCCATTTACCCTCCATGCTTCTGTTGGCCTGAGAGTCACTTTGGGTCCAGCAGGTGGTGTGGTTAAGATGCTGGACTCCCACGTGGCCATCTCTCTCTCCCTCCTCCCTCTAGTAAGTGTGTATGCCCTATAGAAAATTAAATAATAATTTTAAACGTAGGAATTACCTTTTCCATTCCCTTAGCATTGATGACCTTGTGGTCTCTTACTGCATTATGCTGTGTCCTTGAGAAGTCGAGGTATTGGAAGTGTGACATGATGGAAAGAAGGTGGGCCTCGGACTTCATTTTTTACTCTATCTAGAAACTTGGGGCAAGTCCCTTCATCTCTGTGATACCGCAGTCCCCAGCCTTCACACACCAGGGACTGTGGCCTCATGGAAGACCAATGGAGGGGAGAAGGGGGCAGTGGGTCCTGTGATGACCCGAGTATACCACACCCACCATGCACCCTGTCCCCTCCACTA
>NW_006159670.1:1118899-1123183 GCF_000334495.1 Tupaia belangeri chinensis
AGGGCTGGGGCCCGCAGCAGGCTACCAGCCAGCCCCTGACTAGCTTGGGGCTTGGGGAACCTGCTCTGAGAGAGAAATTTATTAAGGAGAGTCACTCAGGGACTGTGTAAATAGACATAATATGTTTACAGAGGGAAAAAGGAAATCTGTGGTGGAAGTGGTTTAACTTTGAGGGGTTTTTTTGCGATAGTGATATAGTTGTTATGGCATATTTCATTAAAATCTATCACCATGGACCAGCAGGTGGTGTGGGGGTTATGGCACTGGATCCCACATGGCTGGGAGCATGGTTTGTGTCCTGTACCCTGCAGCTTGAAAAACACGCCAGGCGATGTGCACGTGAGCCCAGAGTCCTGAAAGGAGGTGGTGGCATGGTGTAGCCATCTCCTTGGGGTGACTTCTCACTTTCCCTCTCAGAATTCTATCTCTCTCTCGTGAGCGCACACTATAGCAAAAAACTAAAACAAAACAATCTATTAAGATATATACATGTATATACATACACACACTTATATACATATATGTGTGTGTGTGTGTGTGTGTATATTCAGATTTTACTAGAGGGCACATCTGCTTACTGGGGAGAGACGGGTGAGTGAGACAGTAAGAAAGCACCCTTGAGGGCATGGTCATGGCCAGTCTCATCTCCATTTGGGATTTTGGGATTGCATGTACAAGTGCTCAGTTTGTTTTTCAAACTGCTGGGTCCAGGACTGGAACTGTGCACCTGGCCATGCGGGCTCCAGCTGTCTTAACCAGCACACTACATGCTGGCCTGCTTATGTATATCTTTTAAGCCCAGAGTTTTCTTCCATCAGTGTTTACTGCCTAGTTTGAGTGTGACTATCAATGAGGAATAGTACTTAACATTCTTAGAAACCATTAGTGATACGTACTATACTGTTAATGCTTTTTTGGAGTAGGATGGGAAATCCGGGAAGTGCTGTCATTTTAAACTCAAACAGCTGGTATCCAGGCTGGTATTTGTAGCAGTTTATAGACAGAGCCATTGTGCACATGTAGATGAAGGTTCATGTATACCCCACAAAACTGAAAGCTGTTTGAGGAGGAGGTGAGGAATTGTCACATACCGGAGAGGTTTTCCTTTCTTTTCTGTAGAAGGTAGGGGATGAAACCGAGTAGCTGTAAAAGCCTTCCATTATGTCCTCAAACTTTGTGTCTTTTGGTTATAAGGAAGGACAAATAGGAACCAGAGTGCCCTGTTCAGAGGAATTGACTGTGGTCCTGTATGCTCGGTTAGACTTACTACAGCGTAAGCATGGGGGGAGGGGGGAGCGTTACAGTAACTAGAATAGAAATTCAGGTTAAATCGAGTGAGGTTAGCTGTCGTTATAATTGGACCTTTTGGGGAGAATTTAGGGGAAGTCTGAAGCTTGTGAAACTGAGGAAGTGCCCCAGACTTGGGGACCCACCTGCACCCCCCACTGGAACCCTCTGTTGATGAGCTGTATGCACTTACTGCGTTACAGTGATACAGAATATGGTACTTGGGGGAGAGTCGGTTTCCTGTGCTTGGCCAGAGTTTTTCTTGTTAGCTTTCTGCTCTAGGGTACTAGGATAAGGTGGTCCTGTGTGAAGCTGATTTCAGTGAGGATTATAACTTAGCCTAATTTGTAAGAGAGTAAGTAAAGAGTGTCCTTAGGGCGTAGGGAGTGGGAGAATGGTGTGTGAATGGTAGAATTTTAGGCAGTCTTTCAGGGAGAATGCAACTATGGGGTTGTTTGGAAAGTCATGATGCATTTTTTGCATAGAAAACCGATGACCTAATATTATGGGAGATTGCAGTCTTCATCTTACAGGCGAGTGAACTTAAACATAGAGCAGGTTGGGCGGCCAGTAGGTGGCATGGTGGTTAAGGGCGCTGGATTCCCACATGGCTGACTGTGGTTTGAGTCCTGGACCTGTCTGATAGTAAGCTACAGACCAGGACTGCCAGCCCAGAAGTGTGTCCCGGGAGTCCATGTGCTTGACCGTGACTACTCCGTGTACTGAGTACTTCTGCGAGCTCATAAACACACATGAAAACAGCAAGTATATGACTTTCAAGTCCATTTTTTTTTTTGCCATTTACCATTCTTTTTTTTTTTTTTAAAAAATTTTTTATTTAATTTTATTTATTCATTTCATTTATTTTAATTTGATCAAAGAGAAAGAGAGTGAGAAAAGCAAGCCACCAGGTCTGGGACTTGAACCATAGATGTGGGAGTGTCCAGCACCTTCACCACCACGCCACCTGCTGGCCTACCATTTACCATTCTGCTTTGGATCAGTATGGGTTTTTTTTTTCCGTTTTAGATTTTTGTCTTGGCCTGGGATATGCACAGGCATTCTTAGGAGCTATGGTCCCTTAATTTCAGAGAAAAAAGATTTTCCCTTTGATAATAAGAATACAGACTTCTGAACCTTTCTGATCTCAGTAACATCTTCTTACAGTTGATTAAGGAACTTGGCAGAAAGTACTTGATTTTAATTACAACAGGTTTTTAGGTTTTTTTGAGTTTTGCTATGGAATGCGTGTGCTCGCTAGAGAGCAACAGACAGAGAGAGCGAGCATCTTTTTGAGTTTTGCTATGGAATACGTGTGCTTGCTAGAGAGCAACAGACAGAGAGAGCGAGCAAGAGGGAAATGGAGAAATTGCCCCTTCTCTCCCATTCCCCTTGTGGACTTTGGCACACATGCATACATGCCCAGCCTGATTTTAAAGCCACTGGGTCTGGGCCTTGAACTGTGGTTGGCTACGTGAGAAACCAGCTCCTTAACCACCATGCCGGCTGCTGGCCCTGGATTGGAATTTCAAAAGTCATGTGTTGGCTTTTATTGCTGACCTTTTTTTAGATGAGTACGTTTGTCTTAAAAAGAAAGCTTGGGGAGTGAGGGAGAGCCTGCTGTTGGAGTCTGCTTGGGCCCATAAGCTATCACAGATTGGGTGGTTCAGCACTCAGCCTTTGTGAGGCGAGAAGTTCCACAGTCAGGTCGCAGAGTTCTGCTCCTGCCCAGGGCCTTTCTGCCTCGTAGGTGACCTCCTTCCTTCGTGCCGGGCGGGCATGCAGAGACCGCAGTGCCTGGCCCTGTGGACCTCGTTCCTGTACCCCGTCCTCACAGCACAGCCCTCTTGCCAAATACAGTCACATTAGGAGGTAGGGCCCCGCTGCAGAGGATGAGCAAGAGGCTGACCCAGTTCAGGCCGTAGCAGTATGTCCTTCTGCCACTTGGTGGCACTGCAGCACAACAAAAGCAGCTCTGTTTTCAAGCGAGAAGCTCCAGCTAAGTTGGAGGTGAACACCAAAATGTTGTTCTGTTCTTTCTGTTTGCTCCTACCTTGATTTCCTCTTAACCTCCTGCGGTAGCATACAGGGAGAGGTTTGCCTGCTGGCTAGGCGGTGTCTTCCGCACCTTCTTTTCAATTTTTTTTTTTTCAGAGGTTTTTGCTATAGGGCATGTGTACCCAAGGGGGATGGCCAAGCCACAATTCCTTCTCCATTCTCCTCTTGGGATCTTGGGCCTGGCGTGAGTTTAAGCCACTGGGTCCAGGACTTGCACCGTGGTCAGCTACATGGGAGTCCAGCAACGTAGCCATTACGCCATGTGCTGGTCCTCCGCACCTTCTTTTTTCTTGCTTTTAAATTGCTATGCTATAGGTCTCAAACATTGTTTTAATTTGCTAGTAACATTTTTATTTAGCTTACTACAGAGTTTTGAAGTTGCATTAATGCTGCTATTTCATTGCCTACTGATGGAGCCCAGAGCTGCTTTGCTATGCTAGGGAATATTTTGACACCCTCTCAAGCAGGGCTGTGTGTGGGCTGGGCCTAAAAAACGGGTGGCAAACAAGTTTCTCAGGAAGAAACTGAGTAATTATCAAGAGAAAGCTAAGGGCCACCTTAATTAGCAATATTATTCATCTTTTACTTGCCCGAAGTGTATGTGCTCACCAGAAAGACACAGAGGGGGAGAAAGCACCCCTCCTTTTCTTCCTTCTGTCAGGACTTGGGGCATGGTGCGCATGGGCCTTATGCGTGTCTCGAGCCTCCGGGCCTGGGACTTGAACTGTGCTTAGCCGGGTAGGATCTGGTTGTCTTAATTACTGGACTGTGGAGTCAGCACTGTCACTTTTAGAACTGAGACCTTACCCTTGGTTTTGTCACAGCCCGAGTTTGGTCGTGCAGGCTGCCCTGCCCCTCTGTGGCCCCACGGCATGCCCTCCCGTGGGTGCAGTCCCTGGCCGCAGTCGCCCCGTTGCAGAGCGTCCTCCCTCCTTACCC
>NW_006159670.1:1123547-1136125 GCF_000334495.1 Tupaia belangeri chinensis
AGAGCGTCCTCCCTCCTTACCCACTGCAGGCTTCTCAGGTCTTTCACATGACTCTTGAGCGTGTCCAGTAGATAGGCTCCCAGCCCACTAATGCCTGCCTGCGTCTGAGTTAGACGCCTTTCCCCACCTGTTTTTTTCCTTTAAGTTTGCTTATTTATTCTTCCATGTGAGAAGGAGAGAGGGAGAGACCCTCAACAGGGTCTTCACAGCACGGTCCTCTCCTCGCCTGTCAGCCATCATCCCTGGCTTTGCGAGACCTGAGGCAGAAACCTAGGCCTCCTCCCCTTTTTTTCTTTAAAAAAATTATTAACTTCATTAATATTATTATTTTTAAATTTGACCAGAGAGAAACAGAGAAAAGGGAGGAAAAGTGAGAAATAATTCCCCTGTGTCACTAAGTACTTCTGCATGTGCCGTTTTTTTTTTTTTTAGACTGCTAAAGCGTCTGCATGTGTCTTCTTTTTAAAAACTTATTTAAGGTACCAGCAGTTAGTGTAATGACTATGTCGCTGGACTCCCACATAGTCGACTGAGGTTCGAGTCCCGGGCCTGGTGGCTTAAACTCATGCCGGGCGCGTGTGCGTGCGTGCCCAAGATCTGAAGAGGAGAATGGAGGAGAAGGGACTGTAGCGTGGTCATCCCCCCTGGGGGGTCATTTCTCGCTTTCTGTCTCACTGTATCTGTCTTTCTGGTGAGTGCACATGCCCTATAGCAAAAACCACTCAAAAAGAAAAAAGTTAAATTCTTTCATGAAAACAATGTAGACAGGGAACCAGCAGTTAGTGTAATGGCTATGTCATTGGACTCCCATGTAGTCGACCGTGGTTCGCGTCCCAGACCCGGCGGCCCCCCCTGGGGGGTCATTTCTCGCTTTCTGTCTCTCTCTGTCTGGTGAGCGCACATGCCCTATAGCAAAAAACAAAAAAACAAACCCAGCCCCCCCCCCCAAAAAAAAAAAAAAAACTTATTTAATTCATTTATTTTTTAGTTTGACCTGAGAGAGACAGAGCGAGAGATGGGGAGAGTGAGAAAGCAAGCCACCAGATCCAGGACTCGAACCATGGTCAGCCATGTGGGAGTCCAACTCTTCAACCACCACACCAAGTTGGGTGTTATCTGTTAGGCAGTCTACGTTCACATTCACTAATTCCCATTGTGGTTCTTTAATCTACCACCTCTTGGTCTACTCAAGAGGCACCCAGGCTTCTTCACTGCGTGCGCATTCGATTGCTGTGTCCTTCTGGTCGTCTTCAACCTGAAACAGTTCGTCAGTCCTTCCTCCATGCCCCCTTGAGTAAGCGTGTGTGCAGTTAGCACCTGTGATACAAAGCTGGCAGGCCCCGCCCACAGGGAGTTTGGGTCACAGTCTTTTAGCGCAGCTTCTAGTCATACAGATTTCATGACTCGCTGTGCGTACGTATTTCTGATGCGTGAGTTAGAGTAATGACTATAAAAACAGGTTTATGAACGATATACAAAGGGCCTTCAGAAAGTTAATGGAAAATGTGTTCTATGAAAAACTGCAGGGACTTAAATTTATTTTATACCAAAATACACTTGAATTTTTTGAAGTAACTTTTGTGTAAAAACTTTTTTTGTTGAAGCTAAAATACGTAGAGTATGCTAATCTTCCCAGTTTATTCCCTTTCGTGTACCTCCCTGTGAAACAGCTACCAAGATCATGTCCTAGAACACATCTAGCACCTCAGAACAACGCTTCCTGTCCCTTCCAAATCACTTTCCCCACGCTTCCTGAAAGGAGCCTCTTGACTTCTGCCACCTTGGACTGGTTCTGCTTGTTAAGCTAAGGTTGTACAGATAGCCTAGGTACGGGTGGCCTTGGGTACAGAGAGTCTACGGATAGCCTTGCACACAGATAGTTTGCCTTGTGCACAGGTAGCTGTGGACAGAAGTCTGACTACTTTTCCTATTTTTCCAAAATCTTTTCAAAAGGGACTGGGGAGGTCATGCCACAAACATTAACAGACCATTTATTTTCTATTAACAGGATTCTTCCTACCTCTTGTCCCTGGCATAGTATCTTTGAGATGTATATTTCCACCGATTACAGTATATTCTTGTGCTTACCTCTTCCCAAGTCGCCAGGGAGAGAAAGTCAGCGAGAGGGAGAGTGAGAGGCTGCCCCGGGGGACCAGCCACACTGCAGTCCCTTCCCCGTTCTCCTCCCAGGGTCCTGCGCATGCAGACACAAGTGTCCGGTGTGTGTCTGTAGCCACCACGTCTGGGACTTGAACTACGGTCAGCCACGTGGGAGTTCTGCGACCTGACTGCTAAAGCATCTGCATGTGTCTTCTTTTTAAAAACTTATTTAAGGTACCAGCAGTTAGTGTAATGACTATGTCGCTGGACTCCCACATAGTCGACTGAGGTTCGAGTCCCGGGCCCGGTGGCTTAAACTCATGCCGGGCGCGTGTGCGTGCGTGCCCAAGATCTGAAGAGGAGAATGGAGGAGAAGAGACTGTAGCGTGGTCACCCCCCCGGGGGGTTCATTTCTCGCTTTCTGTCTCTCTCTGTCTGGTGAGCGCACATGCCCTATAGCAAAAAACAAAAAAACAAAACCCTCCACCCCCCCCAAAAAAAAAAAAAAAACTTATTTAATTCATTTATTTTTTAGTTTGACCTGAGAGAGACAGAGCGAGAGATGGGGAGAGTGAGAAAGCAAGCCACCAGATCCAGGACTCGAACCATGGTCAGCCATGTGGGAGTCCAACTCTTCAACCACCACACCAAGTTGGGTGTTATCTGTTAGGCAGTCTACGTTCACATTCACTAATTCCCATTGTGGTTCTTTAATCTACCACCTCTTGGTCTACTCAAGAGGCACCCAGGCTTCTTCACTGCGTGCGCATTCGATTGCTGTGTCCTTCTGGTCGTCTTCAACCTGAAACAGTTCGTCAGTCCTTCCTCCATGCCCCCTTGAGTAAGCGTGTGTGCAGTTAGCACCTGTGATACAAAGCTGGCAGGCCCCGCCCACAGGGAGTTTGGGTCACAGTCTTTTAGCGCAGCTTCTAGTCATACAGATTTCATGACTCGCTGTGCGTACGTATTTCTGATGCGTGAGTTAGAGTAATGACTATAAAAACAGGTTTATGAACGATATACAAAGGGCCTTCAGAAAGTTAATGGAAAATGTGTTCTATGAAAAACTGCAGGGACTTAAATTTATTTTATACCAAAATACACTTGAATTTTTTGAAGTAACTTTTGTGTAAAAACTTTTTTTGTTGAAGCTAAAATACGTAGAGTATGCTAATCTTCCCAGTTTATTCCCTTTCGTGTACCTCCCTGTGAAACAGCTACCAAGATCATGTCCTAGAACACATCTAGCACCTCAGAACAACGCTTCCTGTCCCTTCCAAATCACTTTCCCCACGCTTCCTGAAAGGAGCCTCTTGACTTCTGCCACCTTGGACTGGTTCTGCTTGTTAAGCTAAGGTTGTACAGATAGCCTAGGTACGGGTGGCCTTGGGTACAGAGAGTCTACGGATAGCCTTGCACACAGATAGTTTGCCTTGTGCACAGGTAGCTGTGGACAGAAGTCTGACTACTTTTCCTATTTTTCCAAAATCTTTTCAAAAGGGACTGGGGAGGTCATGCCACAAACATTAACAGACCATTTATTTTCTATTAACAGGATTCTTCCTACCTCTTGTCCCTGGCATAGTATCTTTGAGATGTATATTTCCACCGATTACAGTATATTCTTGTGCTTACCTCTTCCCAAGACACAACTTCCCTTTTCCTTGAGATGTAGATTAAGCCTTTCTTTAACTAAGACACAGATCTTCCCTTCCAATCACCAACCTAAGAATTATGGAATCCACCTATAACCTACCAGCCCACCCGCCCCCCTTCTACATGTTCCGCCTCTTTGGGCCAGACCAATGGAAAATCTTTTCACTAAATGTTGTCTGTTAATCTCAAACAAATAAAAGGAACCTCTGTACATGACCACCCCGAGAAAAGGCAAGTATGCCTCTTCTCCGGGCCTAGGTCACTCACAGTTGGCTTGGAAATAAACCACATTAATTATTAATTATTAATTTTACAGTTGGTTACTTTTTCCGTCGACATAGCCTTGGGCACAGGTAGCCTTGGGCACAGATAGCCTTGGGCACAGGTAGCCTTGCGCACAGGTATCCTTGGGCACAGGTATCCTTGGGCACAGGAATCCTTGGGCACAGGTATCCTTGCGCACAGGTAGCCTTGCGCACAGGTACCCTTGCGCACAGATAGCCTTGGGTACAGATAGCCTTGTGCACAGGTAGCCTTGCGCACAGGTAGCCTTGGGCACAGATATCCTTGGGTACAGATAGCCAGCCTTGGGCACAGGTAGCCTTGGGCACAGGTTGCCTTGGGTACAGGTATCCTTGTGTACAGATAGCCTTGCACATGTACAGATAGCCTTGCACATGTACAGATAGCCTTGGGTACAGATAGCCTTGTGTACAGATAGCCTTGCTCATGTACAGATAGCCTTGTGTAGAGAGAGCCTTGCTCATGTACAGATAGCCTTGCTCATGTACAGATAACCTTGGGTACAGACAGCCTTGCTCATGTACAGACAGCCTTGCTCATGTACAGACAGCCTTGCTCATGTACAGATAGCCTTGTGTAGAGAGAGCCTTGCTCATGTACAGATAGCCCTGGGGCAGCTACTCTCCTGCCTTTGGCTTCTTGGCTCAGTTCAGGAGGCTCACCTGAGTTACTGTATTTCAGTGGTTGGATCTTCTCATTGTTCTGTGTGGGATTCTAGTTTACAAAGGTAACACAGTTCTTGTCTGTTCTTCTATGCCCCTGGATTATAGCCAGATTTTGCTGGGAATACCCTTGTTCCCGTCCTTGAGGAGCTATGTCTTTGTTTCTCTGAGAGTGGGCTTGATGAGTAAGAGGGTGTGGTTGCAGTAGTTTCCCAGTGGTTGTACTGTTCCCAGTCCCTGCAGCAACGCCTGAGGGTCCGGTTGTGGCCTCTTTTTGTCCCACATGTCAGATGCTCAGCTGAAACATTTTAGTATTCTTGTGGAAATGCAGTGATATATCGTTGTGATTTTAATTTGTGTTTTCACACATCATTGATATGTGAAACAGTCTTTGGTTTTTTGTTTTTTTTTTTTTTTTTTTTGAGAGATTTTCACTGTAGGGCGCGTGCGCTCGCCAGACAGACAGAGAGAGACATAGAGACAGAAAGCGAGAAATCACCCCCAAGGGGGGATGGTCACGCCGCAATCCCTTTCTCCTCCATTTTCCTCTTGGGATCTTGGGCACGCATGCACACGTGCCTGGCGTGAGTTTTAAGCCACCGGGTCCGGGACACGAACCGCGGTCTACTACGTGGGAGTCCAGCGACATAGCCATTACGCTAACTGCTGGGTCCCTGAAACAGTCTTTGTTTTGAGAGAGATTTGCTGTAGTGCATGTGTGGTCATCAGAGACAGAGAGAGACAGGAAGCAAGAGAGCACCCCTCAGGGAGAATGACTATGCTGCAGTCCTCCTCTGTTCTCTTCTTGGGATTTTGGGCATGCTTGCACATGTGCCTGGCATGAGCTTTAGGCCAGTGGGTCTGGGGCTCCAACCGCAGCTGGCCATTTGGGAGTCCAGTGCCTTAAATACTACGTTATCTGCTGGCCCTGTAACCAGTCTTAATAGTTACAAATTTGTCTTCGTTGTTACAGATATAACCTTTCAATTGATTTATTGATCAAAAACTTTTTTTCTCTTAAGGTTTTTGTCATAGAGTCAGTGCACTCTGCTGGAGAGAGACTGAGAGACAGTGAGAGAGAAAGTGATAAATCACCCCCTAGGGAAGATGGCCATGCTGCAGTCCCTTCTCCATTCTCTTCTCGTGATTTTAGGCATACATGCACACGCTCCTGGCATGATTTTCAAGCTGCCAGGTCCTGGACTCAAACCACAGTTGGCCTTGCGGGAGTCCAGCTCCTGAACCACCTGGCCACCTGTTGGCCCTGATCAGAAATGTTGTTAAGCTCTGTTTCGGGCAGTAGATTGGGCCTTAGCATCAAAGAAAAGGCGAACCAGAGCATCTGGACTTCTGCTCCGATAGCACGTGTGACTTACTGGGTAAATTCACGTGCCTAATGGTCTCTAACACTCAGGCGTGTAAATGCTAAGATGGAGAAATGAGAAGCCGAGACCTCGGTCAGGGAGCCCTCAGAATTTTGTTATGGGGAAGATGTGTGGTATTGAGGCGTTGGAATATGAGTGGTCACCTCTACAGTGGACAGTTTCTGTGCACGCCTACACCACCAGTTGTGGATGTAGAGAAACAGGACACAAGAACTTTCTTGTTTTAAATATTACACATGCACCTCTGTCACTTCTGGGAGTAGTGGATACAAATAACGTCTCTTTTTTTCTGTGTCTCATGGAACAATTTTCAAGTTAACATATTCACCTAGTTCTTAAAATTTGGAACCAGAAGCTCTCTCATGCTTAAGAGCATACAGAAATGGTGATAAAATTACTTAGTTGTCACAGAGGACCTTAAACTGGAAGTGGCTGAACACACGTGCCCAAGCAGAGTGTGCCCAGGCTCCCTGACTGAGAAAAGTGGGGCTTGCACATGACACGCTGACCAGAGAAGGGGGAGACCAAGAAGGAGGCTCGGGCTCCTCCTCACTGTGCATTGTGAGCGTGGGCCTGGCTTTGTGCTTAGCTAGATGGAGGGGAGGAACCCTGTCACCAGAGAGCCACCAAAATGCAAAGCCTTTTAGATTCTGGAGGTGAAGCGGGGTACAATTTTGTGAGAAGAATAAAGAAGGTGTTATTAGTAAGAGAATTGTAAGGCTGGAAGAAGTCAGTGAGGTATTTCAGTTTTAAACAGATCCAGTGTATTGATCAGATTAAGCAAGGCTTCTCTGGTTGGAGGGAAGGTGAGAGCTAGCTGAGATTGCTATTCTTTCATTCCCTCCTCTTCTCTGCCCTCCAGCCCTGAGGCACTCCCAGGAGTGAGCAGTTTAAGAGCCATGAGCAGCTCCCTGGTTTTCACTTCTCTGCATTTATGACCCTCCCCCAGTGTACGCATGCACAGAGCATGGTTGTAGCTGTGCTTTGGAACCTGTTCATTTGGTGAATATAATCAGCTCAGTTTTTGCATCTTTGAGAATGAGTAGTGTATGTGTGAGGCTTATTTAACTTTGATGACTTTGCTATGCATTAGAGATTTGAGGATCCAAACCAAAACCATACGTGGTCTCTAGTGATATAATTCCCATAGATCGAGAACCACTAATGTGTCCTAACACTGACCTTCATTTAATATTGTGCAGTGTCAGCTCTGTGGCCTGGTGGTTAAGGCAGCTGGTTCCCACATGGGTGACTGCATGGTTTGAATCCTGGCCCTTGTAGCTTGAAAAACAATCAGGCATGGGTGTGTATGTGCCCAAAAGCCTGACATGGTGAAGAAATAGAGAAGAAATAGTGGTGTGATTATGCTTCTCTGGGGGATGGTTTCTTTCTCTGCCCCTCTCTCTTCTCTTTCTCTGAAAGAGTGCACTTACCCTCTGGCAAATAAAAAAAATATATATACATATTGTAAGGAATGGGTCGACCACACAAGAAAATAGAAATGTAGAGCCTTTATTGGAGCACTCCTGGGCAAGGTTCGCTGGTCCTACAGAGAAAGAGAGAGGGGGCCAGAGAAGTTGTGTACTGGGGTGGGGTTTGGCGTTTTTTAATAAGGGTATAGGGAGGGGGAGTGTCTTAGAGGTAGAAACAGTCCATATATGGTAAAGGTTTAGGGGTAGAGCAGACTCGTGTGCCACATAAGGTCTGGTGATGTGTGCAGAGTAGATCGCGTGTGCAGAGTAGAGCGTGTGCAGAGTAGAGGGCTGTGTGCAGAGTAGAGTGGCGTGTGCAGAGTAGAGCGGCGTGTGCAGAGTAGAGCGGCGTGTGCAGCGTAGAGCGCGTGTGCAGAGTAGAGCGCGTGTGCAGAGTAGAGCGTGTGTGCAGAGTAGAGCTCTGTGTGCAGGGTAGAGTGCGTGTGCAGGGTAGAGCTGTGTGTGCAGAGTAGCTCTGTGTGCAGGATAGAGCCCCGTGTGCAGGGTAGGTAGGGCGCATGTGCAGAGTAGAGCACCATGTGCAGAGTAGGGCACGTGTGCAGAGTAGGGCACGTATGCAGAGTAGGGCACGTGTGCAGAGTAGGGCGCATGTGCAGAGTAGAGCACCATGTGCAGAGTAGGGCACGTGTGCAGAGTAGGGCACGTGTGCAGAGTAGGGCGCGTGTGCAGAGTAGGGCGCCGTGTGCAGAGTAGAGTGCAGTGTGCATAGCGGGGCGCGTGTGCATAGCGGGGCGCCGTGTGCGGAGGGGGGCACCATGTGCGGAGCAGGGTGCCGTGTGTGGAGTGCGTGTGCAGAGTGGGGCACCATGCGCAGAGTGGGGCACCGTGCGCAGAGTGGGGCGCCATGTACAGAGTAGGGCGCATGTGCTACATCCAGGTTAGATCTGAGTGCAGTGCAGTTCTGATGATAGACTAGATCCGGGTTGTATCAGCCGATTGTAGTGTGGGATCCAACCCCCACAACCAAGCTGCCCAGGCCTCGGGCTTAACATACATGAAGAAACTTAGGCTTACATATACAGAGAGAGGTTTTTTCGTAGTTCAGTAGAGTTCCCCTCCCCTTATTCTGATAGTTCTTTAGAGGCAGAACTAGACCCTGAAATGTGACTTTCTGCTTGTGTTTTCACATCTTTAATTACCTGTATTTCTGAATTTTTATCTTTGAGATAATGCAAATAATGGATTGGAGGTCTGGCAGCTGAAATAGAAAACTTTACCCACATTTGTTATTTTTAGGTCTTTGAAGAAACTGGCTTCGACATCAAAGACTACATTTGTAAGGATGATTACATTGAACTTCGAATCAATGACCAGCTTGCTCGTTTGTACATCATTCCAGGAATTCCAAAAGACACAAAATTTAACCCAAAAACCAGAAGAGAAATTCGGGTATGTAATAGTAGTCTCCTTTTAGAAACTCCTTGATTGGGCCAGCCTGTGGTGTTGTGGTCAGCCCTGTGGCTTCCACGTAGCCTACTACACAGCTCAAATCCTGGACCTGGCGACTTAACAGACACACTGGGCACGAGTGTGTGCTTGCCCCAGATCCTAGAGCACTCCCTGGGGGTGCTTTCTCACTTTAACCCACTCTTCCTCTGAATCTCTTTGGTGAGTGCATGTGCTTATAAATTATAAAAAACAAATAAATAAAAAGTCCTTGATGATAATTAACTAATCATTACCTTTTGTGTTTCAGAACATTGAGTGGTTCTCCATTGAGAAATTGCCCTGTCATAGAAATGATATGACCCCAAAATCCAAACTCGGTTTGGCACCTAATAAATTTTTTATGGCTATTCCCTTTATCAGGTATATTCATATTTCTTGAAATACAAAAACTAATGCCCACAATTCTTGTAGTGAGCTTCTGTTACAGCCATATTGTGAAAGTGAGTTCTTAATGTTTCCATAGACCATTAAGGGACTGGCTTTCTCGGAGATTTGGAGACTCCTCAGACAGTGACAATGGATTTTCTTCAGCTGGAAACACACCGGCTAAACCCACTGTGGAAAAGTTGAGGTAAAGTAGTACATTCATGGAATTCTGACTAACAGTTTTTTAAAAAATAATTATTTAATTTTTTTATTATTTTTAATTTGCTATACGGTACTATACTCACCAGAGAGAGAGGGAAAGTAAGAAAGCAAGCAGCCAGGTCTGGGACTCAAACTGTGGTCAGCCGTGTGGGAGTCCAGTGCCTTAACTACCAGGCCACCTGTTGGCCCCAATAGTTTTTAATATAGTTGCATTAGCTTCTAAAGTTTGCAGATGTGTAGGATTTCTTTTGTAGGCTCTACTGTGTTCCTGGTCTTACGGGTAACTGATGACTTTTTAGGAGGGTGTTTTGGTGAGATGAAAATGGTTCACTGGAGTTGGACAAGAGCTTCAGGTATGTTTTAAACTAGTACACTCAAGAGAATACCAAGTTTTTAGGTCAGTAGAACACCGAGAAAAGAAAACCATGAGTGCTTGTGTGTAACACTGTTAATTCTCTTCTGATATTCTGCTTTAGAGATAGCTGGATTTCTGGAGACAGTTGGTGGGGATATACTGTGGCAAGTTTTTTGCATAGGGGAGATAAGAGGTGCTGGTATGAGATTACTGTGAAGACTTGGGCTTGCTGTTTATTTTTAAGTGTATGATTATAGTAGGAGATAGTTTGGATAGTTTGGGAAAGTGGGATTGAAAATAATAGATTATTGGGGCCAGCAGGTGGTGTGGTGGTTAAGGCACTGGATTCTCACATGGTCAACTGCAGTTCGAGTCCCGGACCTAGTGGCTTGCTTTCTCACTTTCCTTCCTTCCTTCCCTCCCTCCCTTCCTCCCTCTGTGTGTGTGTCTCTGGTAAGCGCATATGCCCTATCACAAACTGAATAATAATAAATAAAACTAAGTAATTAAAAAGTAGATTACTGTTTTATTTGCAAGCAGCCAGGTCTGGGACTCAAACTGTGGTCAGCCGTGTGGGAGTCCAGTGCCTTAACTACCAGGCCACCTGTTGGCCCCAATAGTTTTTAATATAGTTGCATTAGCTTCTAAAGTTTGCAGATGTGTAGGATTTCTTTTGTAGGCTCTACTGTGTTCCTGGTCTTACGGGTAACTGATGACTTTTTAGGAGGGTGTTTTGGTGAGATGAAAATGGTTCACTGGAGTTGGACAAGAGCTTCAGGTATGTTTTAAACTAGTACACTCAAGAGAATACCAAGTTTTTAGGTCAGTAGAACACCGAGAAAAGAAAACCATGAGTGCTTGTGTGTAACACTGTTAATTCTCTTCTGATATTCTGCTTTAGAGATAGCTGGATTTCTGGAGACAGTTGGTGGGGATATACTGTGGCAAGTTTTTTGCATAGGGGAGATAAGAGGTGCTGGTATGAGATTACTGTGAAGACTTGGGCTTGCTGTTTATTTTTAAGTGTATGATTATAGTAGGAGATAGTTTGGATAGTTTGGGAAAGTGGGATTGAAAATAATAGATTATTGGGGCCAGCAGGTGGTGTGGTGGTTAAGGCACTGGATTCTCACATGGTCAACTGCAGTTCGAGTCCCGGACCTAGTGGCTTGCTTTCTCACTTTCCTTCCTTCCTTCCCTCCCTCCCTTCCTCCCTCTGTGTGTGTGTCTCTGGTAAGCGCATATGCCCTATCACAAACTGAATAATAATAAATAAAACTAAGTAATTAAAAAGTAGATTACTGTTTTATTTACTAAGTATTTATTGACTTCTTGGTATTTTTCTAGATGTAGATGCTAGGGATAAAGGAGATAGACGGAATAGACAAGGATCCCTGCCTTCATGGAGCTGAGATTCCAGTGAGGGGAGATAGACAATAATAAAGTAAACTGTGGGGCTACCAAGTGGTGTGGTGGTTAAAATGGCTGGGTCCCACTAGCTGACTACATGGTGTGAGTCCCAGACCTGGCAGCTTGAAAAACATGCCGGGTGAGGCTGGCAGGAGGCATGGTGGTTAAGGGCGCTGGGCTCCCACATGGCCACCTACAGTTCAAGTCCCAGACTGGTGGCTTATTTTCTCTCTCTTGCTCTCTCTCTCTCTCACTCTGTCCCTCTCTGATCAAATTAAAATAAGTAAATAAATAAATAAAGTTAAATAGAATAATTCTTTAAAAAACCAAAAGCAAACATGCTGGGCACGTGTACATGAGTGTCCAAAATCCCGAGAGAAGGAGAAGGGTTGCTGGGGTACTTTCTCACTCTCCCCAGCCTCCTTGCTCTCTGGCAAATGCATGTGGACTAAAGTAAATTCAGAGTAAAAGATAAACGAAAGAGTGAAGTAGGTAGCCTGTAAGTTAAGTGATCAAGGTATTGAAAGAACTATGAACCTTTTCCCATCTGATTTTATTTTTAACTCAGTCGAACCAAGTTCCGCCATAGCCAGCAGCTGTTCCCCGAAGGCTCCCCGGGTGACCAGTGGGTAAAGCACAGGCAGCCCCTGCAGCAGAAGCTGTGTAACCACTCTGACGTGTCGGACCTTCTAAAGGGGAAGGTGAGTGACACACCACCGCGTTCTCCCAGAACATAGAGCATTTGGTCTTGAACCCTTCCTTAGTAGGAGAATTGCATCATTAATAATCATTAATAGTTACAGAGCTCTGAATTGCTAATCAAGGCTCTTGTGTTCCTGACTTGTGATATGAAGCGGAATTAGACCTTCTAACCTTTGTGTCTTTGTTATAAGTCCAGTGTAGTAGACAATAGGAATTATATATATGTTCCCATATATACCAAGCTGATTTTAAAACAAAAGTGAGAAGGAAATTATCTTCTAAATTAAAATAAAGATGGCCTATTGAGTTTTGAGGCATAGGGAGTAACTATACTGTAAAATTTCATTTGCATTATTGTGTTCTAGTGTATTATTCACTATTTATTTATTTGTTCCACTCTTAGTAAACATTTTGGTTGTTTCCAGTTTGGAGTTTTTTTTTTTTTTTTTTTTTTTTTAAAAATTATTTTTTTTGG
>NW_006159670.1:1136250-1167273 GCF_000334495.1 Tupaia belangeri chinensis
ATGGAGGAGAAGGGATTGCGGCGTGACCATCCCCCCTAGGGGGTGATTTCTTGCTTTCTGTCTCTCTGGCGAGCGCACGTGCCCTATAGCAAAAACCTCTCCAAAAAAAAAAATAGAATTTTATTTAACTTTATTTATTTATTTTAATTTGACCAGAGAGAGAGAGAGAGAGAAAGTGAAAGTGAGAAGGCAATCCTCCAGGTCCAGGACCTGAACCCATGTCAGCTATGTGGGAGTCCAGCACCCTTAGCCTCCACACTACCTGCTGGTCCCTCCAGTTGGGGGCTTTTAAGGATAGTGCTATTGAGCTGAACCTGTTGCCTAGTGGTTAAGGTAGTCAGGTAGTCCTGGCCTTGGGAGCTTGGAAACATGCTGAGTGTGTGTACTTGTGTCCCAAAGTCCCATAGGGTGGAGAAATGGAGAAGGGACTGTGGGTCACGCCCCATTGTAGGAGTCTTTCTTTCTCTCTGGGGAGTGCAGGTACCCTCTCCTCTGGCAAGTAAAAAAAAAAAAAGAACATTTCTTTCTGTACATGTCTTCTGATGAACATACATAGTTACTTGGGGTATATGAATGAAAGAATTGTTAGATGACTGGAGATGCCTGTGTTTTTGAGTATATTCTTGGAAACAGTTATCTCAAGTAATCTAGGTCCTTCCTTAACAGAATATTAGAGAATGCCAGTTGTTCCACATCCTATCCTAATAATAGATTAGTAGTAGGTGCTATCTTTTTGTATTTTATTTATTCACTTAATTATTATTATTATTTTTTAGAGTTTTTTTGCTATAGAGGGTGTGCGTGCTTGGTAGAGAGACAGAGACAGTGAGACATCCTGGGGGGATGGCCACGTCAGTCCATTTTCCTCCATTGTCTTGGGATCTTGGACATGTACACATGTGCACCCATCACGAGTTTTTAGCTGCTTGGTTGGTACTCAAATCATGGTCGACTGTGGGAGTCCAGTGATGTAACCATTACGCCATCTGCTGGTCCTTGTCTTTATTTTACCATCCATTTGAGTACATTCTTATTTTTTATTTTATTTATTTATTTTTATTTATTTATTTATTTATTTTGGAGAGATTTTTGCTATAGGGTGTGTGCGCTCGCCAGACAGACAGAGAGAGACATAGAGGCAGAAAGCGAGAAATCACCCCCCCAGGGGAGATGGTCACACCGCAATCCCTTCTCCTCCATTCTCTCAGGATCTTGGGCACGCACGCACACGTGCCCGGTGTGAGTTTTAAGCCACTGGGTCCAGGATGCGAACCATGGTCGACTATGTGGGAGTCCAGCAACATAGCCATTACGCTAACTGCTGGTTCCCTTTTTTTTATTTTTTTCAAAGTGACTGTCAAAGTGGGGTCTTGGTCATAATTTTTAAAGCACCAGTGTGATATACTAAATCTGAAACCACTAGGATAGCGCCTCCATATCTCAAAGAACTTTGTGAAAATGTACAGGTGAAAGTAAAATCTTCTTTAACTTGTTGGTTTAGATAACTACATTGTCCACTCCAGAAAAGGCCCGTTGCGGCTCCAGGAAGACCCTCAACAGTGCATGGTTTGAGCTAACATGATTGGGGAAACCAGTGCAAATAAAAATCCAGCTGGTGGCAGGAACAGAGGCATGGATTCAGACGTGTCTGGTTACTGGCAGTTTGCACTTGTGCTACATTTTGTTTTTTGTTTTACTTTTTTCCGTCTGTCAAATGTTTCGTCCCCTTGTACCTCACATCTACTCTCTAGCATCCTCTCCTCTCCCCACTGACACTTCCTGGTCTCAGTCTCTGCTGTAGCAGTCAGTACAAATACAGCGTCTACGTTTAAAATCCTGGCTCACGTCACTCAACATTAAGCCTTCTGTGTTCATCCATTTGAGTCTATATTCGTTCATATTGAATCTCATTGATCGTTTCTGTTTCTTTTCTTTCTTTTGCCATAGGACATTTGCACTCACCAAAGAGGAAGGAGACAGACCAGAGACAGTGAGGGAAAGTGAGAAATTCCTCCCTATGGGGGCAATCCCTTCTTCATTCTCCTCTAGGGATTTTGGACACACACCTGGGGAGATTTTTCAGGCTGCCAGGTCCAGGACTCAACACGAAGGTCAGCCATGTGGGAGTTCAGCACCTTACCACAATGCTACTGCGGGCCCCAGATACTATTCCTTATAGCTGAGTAATAGGATATTTGTGCCAGTTTTTTAACCTAGTCATCAATTTTTAGGCATTGGTTCTGTTTTAGTAATTGCTGCAATGAACATGGGTGTGCAGATGTCTTTCTGATTGAGTCTTTTCCTATTCTTCAGGTAAATACCAATGGGACTACTAGGTCATATCGAAGCTCTGTTCATAGGATTTTTAAAAAATACTTTATTTAACTTTATTTATAGATTTACTTATTTAATTTGACCAGAGAGGGACAGAGTGAGAGCGAGAGTGAGAGAGAAAATGAGAAAGCAAGCCACCAGATCCGGAACGCGAACCATGGTCCAGTGCTCTTTACCACCACACTGCCTGCTGGCCCCTGTTTGGTAGGTTTTTTTTTTGAGAGATTTTTGCTATAGGGCACGTGTGCTTGTCAGACAGACAGAGACAGACAGAGAGACAGAAAGCAAGAAATCACCCCCCAGAGGGGATGGCCACGCAGCAATCACTTCTCCTCCGTTCTCTTGGGATCCTGGGTGCGCACACACACGTGCCTGGCGTGAGTTTTAAGCCACCGGGTCCGGGATGCGAACCGTGGTCGACTACATGGGAGTCCGGCCACATAGCCACTAGGCTAACTGCTGATCCCGCTGTTAGGTAGGTTTTTGAGACACCTCTGTATTGTTTTTCATAGAGGTTGCCCAAATTTACATTCCCACCAGCAGTGTAAGAGAGTTCCCTTTTTACCACAGCCTTGCACGTACTTGTTGTTCTTTAGATTTTTTGATGCTAGCTATTTTTTTTTTAAAGAATTATTTAATTTAATTTTATTCATTTCTTTATTTCAGTTGGACCACAGAGAGAGAGAGAAAGTAAGCCCCATAGTCGGCCATGTGGGAATCCAGCGCCTTTAACCACCATGCCACCTACTGGCCCCTCTTTTTTAAAAATTTTTTTTTAATCCAGAGAGATTTTTGTTATAGGGCATGTGCACTTGCCAGAGTGACAGAAAGTGAGAAATCAAATCCCCAGGGTGGGTGGCCACCTTTTCTCCATTTTCCTCAGGATTTTGGCATGTACACCTTTGTACCCAGCGTGAGTTTTAAGCCTCTGAATCTGGAACTCGAACCATGACTGGCCATGTGAGAGTCCAGTGACCATTATACCCTCTACTAGTCCCAGATCCTAGTCCTTCTAACTGACTAGACTAAAACTAACATTGTAGTTTTTATTTGTATTTCCCTTATGACAAAAGATTTCGAACATTTTTTCATAGGCCTCTTGGCTGACGACAAAGACTTGACGTCATAAAGTCTTCCTTGAAAAGTTGTCTATTCAGTTCATTCACCCATGTTTAAATTGTATTATGCATTTTTGGGAGGCAAGCTGCTTGAATTGTCTTTATATTCCAGGTATCAGTCCCTTGTCTGAGTAATCATTTTTTGTGGGTATTTTCTCCTATTCTGAGGGTTGTCTTTTCACTCTAGTTATAGTTTTCTTTGTGATTAGGAAGCTTTTTAGTTTGTTATCCCACTTGTTTATTTTAGGGACCATTGCCTGTGCAATAGGGGTATTATCTTAAAAATCTCTGCCTATTCTAATGTCTTTAAAAGTTGTTCGTATGTTTTCTACTAGTACTTTTGTAGTTAGAGGCTTTATCTTTAAATCTTTGATCCATTTTTAGTTAATTCTAGTTAATAGTGAGAGATGGGGTCCAGTTTGATTGGATATCCAATTCTTCCAACACTGTTTGCTAAAGACTTTCTTTCCACCATTGCGCTGTTTTCTGCCTTTTGTTGAAGATCAGTTGACTGTATGATTTGAGCTTTATTTCTGGATTCTCTGTTCTGTCCCATTGGTCTGCCTATCTATTTTTATGTCTGTACCATGCTGTTCTGATTATCACTGCTTTGTAATATAAAGTTAGGTGGTGAGGAGGAGTCAGCAGATGGCATAGTTGTTAAGATGCTGGATTCCCAATTGGCCAACTGCCATTCAAGGCCTGGTCTTGGCAGCTTGAAAAATCACAACAAATTACTGATGGAGTAATGGTTATGTTGCTGGACTCCCAAGTAGTCGACCATAGTTCAACTCCTGGACCCAGTGGCTTTAAACTCACACTAGGCATGTGTGTATGCGTGCCCAAGATCCTAAGAGGAGAAGGGAAGAGAAGGGATTGTGGCATGGCCATCCCTCGGGGCACGATTTCTCACTTTGCGTGTCTCTGTCTCTCCAGTGAGCGCACGTGCACTTTAGCAAAACTCTCTTTAAAAAAAAAAACAAAAACAAATACATACTTTTTTTTTTTTTAAAGTTAGGTGGTGTGATGCTTCCTATTTTATTTTTTTGGTACAGTGTTGCCTTTGCCTTGGCAATATGAGGTCTTTTTTGATTTCAGATTTTTTTCTATTTCTGTGAAGAATATCTTAGGTAATTGGATTGGAATGGTTTTGAATATGTAGATTAATTTGGGAAGGACTCACATTTTGATAATATTGATTCTTCCAATCCAAGAGCATGGGATGTCCTTCCATTTTTTTGTATTGTGTTCCATTTCTTTTTTCGGTTTTTCATAATTTTCCTTGTAAAGGTCTTTCACTTCTTTGGTTAGATTTATTCCTAGGATCTTAATCATTTTGTAGCTGTTGTAAATGGGTTTGCTTTCTTCAATTCTGTTTCAGTCTGTTCATTGTTGATGTATACAAATGGTATAGATTTTTGTATACTGACTTCATATCCTGCAACTTTACTGAATCCATTTATCACTTCTAGTTTTGTTGTAGAGTCCTTTGGATTTTCTTTGTATACAGTTGTGTCGTCTACAAATAGGGACCATTTAACTACTACTTTTCCTAACTGAATGCCTTTTATTTTGCTCTTGTCTGATTTCATTGGCTAGGACTTCAGCAGTATATTAAAAAGGAGTGGAGATGGGAGTAACCTTGTCTTATTCCAGTTTTTTTTTTTTTTTGAGAGGTTTTTGCTATAGGGTGCGTGCGCTCACCAGACAGACAGAGACAGAGAGACAGAAAGCGAGAAATCACCCCCCAGGGGGGATGGCCATGCCGCAATCCCTTCTCCTCCAGTCTCCTCTTGGGATCTTGGGCACGCACGCACACATGCCCAGCGTGAGTTTAAGCCACCTGGTCTGGGACTCGAACCACGGTTGACTACATGGGAGTCCAGCAACATAGCCATTACACCAACTGCTGGTCCCGTCTTATTCCAGTTTTTAGTGGGAAGGCTTTTTATCTTTTCTCCATTCAGTATGATGTTTGCAGTAAGTGTGTCATATATGGCGTTTATCATGTTGAGGAATGTTCCTTTTAACCCCAGTATTGCTAAGAGTCTTGATAATGAAGGGATGTTGTATTTTATCAAATGCATTTTTTATATCTATAAATATGTTCATGTAATTTTTTTCTTTCTGTTAATGTGGTATTACATTTGTTTTACACATGTTGAACCATCCTTGCATCCCTGGGATAAAGCCTACTGGTCAACTTGTTATGTTGTTGGGTTCAGTTTGCTAGTATCTTGGTGAAAAGTTTTGTGTGAGTATTCAGCAGGGATACTGGTCTGTAGTTTTCTTTTTTTGTTATGTCCGTCTGGTTTTAGTATTGAGGTAATAGAGGCTTCATAAAATTAGTTTGGGAGGACTCCTTCTTTTTGAGTCTTCAGGATAGGGGTTAGCTCTCATTTAAAAGTTTTGTCTAATTCAGAAGTAAAGTCATTTGGACCTGGGCTTTTCTTTGTTGGGAGACTATCACTGATTCAGTCTCTTCACTGGCTACTGCTCTATTCAGGCTTTCTGTTTCATCCCGATTCAACTTAGGTAACTTATACATGTCCAGAAATTTGTCCACCTCATCTAGGTTTTCTAGTTTGTTGGCATATGTTACTCATCGTAGCGTCTCATTTTTTGTATTTCAAATCGGTTTTAACATTACCAGCTTGATTACTGATTTTATCTATCTGGTTCCTTCTGGATTTTTTTTTTTTTGATTAGTGTAGCTAATGGTTTATCAATTTTGTTTATCCCCTTTTAAAACAAGGCTTTTGTTTGTTGATTTTTTTGGTATAGTTCTTTTATTCACATTTTTATATTTAAGAATATATTGGTTTCATTAATGAAAAACTCATGTGTATCAGAGGGCACCATCAGATGGGTGTAAAAATTCAAGCTCAGCAAGAACCACAAAATATTTTAGTTAAAAATGGGTAAATGGGGACCAGCAGGTGGTGTACTGGTTAAGGTACTGGACTCCCACATGGCTGACCGCAGTTTGATTCCCAGACCCGGTGGCTCGAAATTCATGCTGGATGCGTATGCGTGTCCCAAATCCTGAGAGGAGAATTGGTGGAGAAGGGATCGTGGTGTGGCCATTCCCCTGGGGGGTGATGACTTTTCACTTTCTCTCTCTATCTCTCTCTCTTTTGTTTAGAGAGATTTTTGCTCTAGGGGACTTGTGCTTGCTGGAGAGACAGAGACAGAAATAAAGATATAATCCCCTAGAGTGGAGGGATGACCTTACTGCAGTCCCTTCTCCTCCTAGGATTTTGGGCATGTGTGCACATGAGCCCAGTGTGAGTTTTAAACTGCCATGTCTGGGACTTGAATCACAGTTAACTATATGGGAGGCCAGCGACATAACCATTACACCATCTGCTGGTCCCTCTGTCTGTCTCTGTGTCTCCAATGAGCACATGTGCCCTATAGCAAAAAACAAAAACAAAAAAAAATCTTAAAAAAATGGTAAATGACTTGAATAGCCATTTCTCCAGAGGAAATATACAAATAACCAAGATGTACATAAACTGATGTTCAGCATTATTTCATTAGGGAAATGCAAATTAAAACCTCGATTAGATATCCCTTTTTTACCCATCAGGATGACTGTGGTAATAAAAACAATAACAAAAACAGAAAATAGGTGTTGGTGGGGATATGGAGAAATCCAAACCCTGTACACTGCAGGAAGGTGTAGTTGTGAGGAGAACAGTTTGGTTTTCCTCATAAAGCTAAATCTAGAATTAACCGTGTTAGCCAGCAATTTCACTTGTAGGTATACACTAGAAGACTAGAGAATGGGGACTCAAACAGATAACTTGTACATCAGTGTTCATAGCAGTGTTCTTCACAGTAGTGGAAAGGTGGAAATAACCCACATATCCCTCAACAGATGAACAAATAAAATGTGATACGTTCATACAACAGTATTATTCATTTAGTCTTTTAGTAATGAAGTTGAGGAAAGAAGTTCTGATACATGCATGCTATGGTATGGGTGCACCTGCAGGAGGCAGACAGAAAGAATATATACCGTGCTATTACACTTACTTAAGGTGCCTCAACCAGAGCATAGAGACATAAGGTAAACTAGCAATAACAGAGGCTGTAGTGTGTGATAATAAGGGGAAGAACAGGGAGTTCTTACTGGGCAGAGTTTCTTATTGGGGTGGTGAGAACCTTGGGGAAGTAAGTAGTGGTACAGACTGTCCAACACTGTGACTAAATGTCACGGAATTATACACTTACTAGTGGTTGAAGTGGTAAGTTTTATGTATATTATAATATAATCAATGCTGGGAAGAGGAGAATACAAATGAATTAAAACTGTGTGGTAATGAGTTTCTTATCTTACAATCGTCAGTTATTTATGTTAGCTTATTGTTTCCAGCTATTTTAGCAAATGCTTCATTTTTTTTCTAGAGGTAGGTAGAATATAAATAAATATTTTTGTTCATGTGTTTTTTAAAAAAATAAAGCTACAGTCTTCACACTCTTTTAGCCCATCCTTGTGGAAATGTCAGATAAACAATTCAGAATATTTATAGTGACAAGACTAAATGACATACAAGAGAAAAGAGACAATGAGCTCCAGGAGGTGAGGGAGTCCTTTCATAATTTGAAAGAAGAAACAGACACGATTAAAAAGAGTCAAAGGAAATCGTTAGAGAACAAGATTATGATATAGGAAATTTAAAACCTCCCTTGAAAGTATTAAAAACAAATTAGATCACTCAGAAGATCAAATCTCAAATATAGAAGACAAAACCTCTGACCTAGAAAAAAATTATCAAAGAAACCTGAGGAAACAACCAAGAAAAATAAGGACAATATAAAAGAAATACTAGATACCACGAAGTCCCTAAACATCCAGATAATTGGTATCCCAGAAGGCGAAGAAAATAATAAGGACATTGATAATCTATTCTATGAAATCTTGGAACAAAACTTTCCAAACCTAGTTAGCATTCAAATAACCAGACCCAAGAAATACAAAGGACCCCAAATAGACTCAACCCAAGAAGATATCCAAGGCACATCATAGCCAGATTGGCCAAAACCACAGATAAAGGCAAGATACTAAAATTGGAAAGAGATAAACATCAAATTACTTACAAAAGTTATCCTTTCCCATCATGTTAATGTCAGATCTCTCGTCAAAAACAATGCAGGCAAGGAAAGAAGTGTTAAATGAAAACAATTTCAATGAAGATTACTATACCCTGCAAGAGTATCTTTATTTGGGAAAAAAAGATAAAAACATTCTCAGATAAACAAAACCTGAAAAAATTTACCAACCCCAGACCAGTTCTTCAAGAAATTCTGAAGAGAATGCTATACCAGGAAAATTAAAGTCAGACGCAGATATAAGAGAACAAAAAACAACCAAGAAAATGACTGACTTAATGATAGGAACATGTCTGGAAATATCAATAATAACTTTGAATGTTAGTGGATTAAATTCTCCTATCAAGAGCCACAGACTGGCTGAATGGATTAAAAAACCCAGAAACCCTCTCTTTTGTTGCCTACAAGAAATGCACCTTATGGGTAAAGACACACATAGACTAAAAGTGAAGGGCTAGAAAGAGGTATTCCATGCAAACGGAAATAAAAAAAGGGCTGGAGTCACAGTACTAATTTCAGACAAAATAGGCTTTAAGACAAAATCTGGAAGGAGACAAAGAAGGGCATTGAAGAGTAGTAAAAGGGCCAAGTCATCAAGAAGACATCATGCTTATACATTATCTAGGCACTCAGTTCAGGAGCACCCAAATACGTGAAGGAAAGGCTGCTAGAGCTAAAAGAAGAGATAGGTTGCAACACTATAATCATTAGGGATCTCAACACCTGATTATCTCCGTTAGACAGCTCTTCTAAAAATAAGCAGAGAGATACAGGACCTAGTGATACTATAAATCACATTAGTTGACAGACACCTACAGAACTTTACACTCTAAAACCACAAAACACACATTTTTTTTCTCACCCCCGCATGGAACCTTTTCAAAGATTTATGATAGGGCATAAACCAAGCCTTTACAGATTCAAAGGTATAGAAACTATATCCAGCATCTTCTCTGACCATGATGGAATTAAACTTAATTTCAAGAAAAATCCTTGAAAATACACAAACACATGGAAACTGAACCACCTGTTTCTGAATAACTTCTTAACTACTGAAGAAATTCAGTCTGAAATCAAAAAATTTATGGCAACAAATGATAATGAGTACACGAGTTTCCATAATCTATGGAACGTCACAAAAGCAGTCATAAGAGAGAAATTCATAGCAATTAATATGCCAACCAGAGAACACGGAGGAAATGGACAACTTCCTGGATGCGTGTAGTCTACCAAGGTTGGATCAGGAGGACATGGAAAACCTGAATAGACCCATAACAAGCCATGAGATTGAATTAATAAAACATAACCTCCCACCAACAAAAAGCCCAGGTCCTGATGGCTTCACTTCTGAATTCTACAAAACTTCTAAGGAAGAGTTAACCTCCATTCTTCTCAAATTATTTTAAAGATCCAAAAGGAAGGAAACCTCTCAGATCCATTTTATGAAGCCTCCATCATCATTCCCAAGACAGATAAAGACATGGCGAAAAAGAAAAACTACAGACCAATATCTCCGATGAATATAGATGTGAAAATTCTCAACAAGATACTTGCAAATCCTATCCAATAACATATAAAAAAGATTATACATCAAGACCAGGTAGGCTTTATTCCAGGGATGTAAGGGTAGTTCAGCATACACAAGACCATAAATATAATACACCAAATTAACAGAAAGATTAAAAACTATATGATCATTCCAATCAATGCAGAGAAAGCATTCCATAAAATACAGCATCCCTTTATGATTAAGACTCTTAGCAAGATCCACATAGAAGGGTCATTTCTCAACACAGTAAGAGCCATATATGAAAAACGTATAGCTCACATTATACTGAATGGGTAGCTTTTCCACTAAAAACTGGTACTAGACAAGGCTGCCTACTTTCTCCATTCCTGATTTCAATATAGTGCTGGAAATTTTAGCCAATGCAGTTAGAAAAGAGAATAACATAAAAGACATTCAAATAGGCAAAGAAGAGTTGAAAAAAAATCTTTATTTGTAGATGACATGATAGTATACTTAGGAGACCCAAAGGTACCCATGAAAAACTTCTCGAAGTAATAAATGAATATAATAAAGTGGCAGGATACAAAATCAACATCCACAAATCTATAGCATTTCTGTATATGAAGAACAAGTTGAATGAGGTAGAACTGAAGCAAGGAATTCCTTTTACCATAGCCACAAAATGTGTAAGATACCTAGGAATAAACTTTACTAAGTCAAAGACCTTTACAAAGAAAAGTATGAAAATCTTAAAAAAAAAGATTGAAAATGACAGGGAAAAAAGTGGAAGAACATCCCATATTCCTGAACTGGAAGAATTAATATAATCAAAATGGCAGTTCTACCCAAATTAATCTACATAGTCGACACAATTCCAATCAATTTATCAAAGTTATTCTTCACAGATCTAGAAAAGACAATCATAGAATTTGTTTGGAATCATAAAAGACCTTCTATTAAAGCAATCCTGTGCAGGAAAAGTGGATTGGGTGGCATCTCACTCCCTTACCCCAAAATATACTGTAAAGCTGTGATAATCAAAACAGCATGGTATTGACAGATGGACCAGTGGAATAGAATAGAGACCCCAGAAATAAATCCCAAAACATACAATCAACTGATTTGTTTTTTCAGAGGTTTTTGCTGTAGGGTTTGTGCGCTTGCCAGAAAGACAGAGACAGAGAGACAGAAAGTGGGAATCACACCCCTCCTCACCTCGGGGATGGCCATGCTGCAATCCCTTGTCCTCCGTTCTCCTCTGGGGATCTTGGGGACATACGCACATATGCCCGGTGTGAGTTTAAGCCACCAGGTCTGGGACTCAAACCACTGTGGTAGACTACGTGGGAGTCCAGCAATGTAGCCATTATACCAACTGCTGGTTCCCCAAATGATTTTTGACGAAGGATACCAGACAATTCAGTGCGAAAAGGAAAACCTCTTCAGCAAATGGTGCTGAAAAAACTGGGCATCCACCTGCAGAAAGATGAAACTGGATCCCCATCTTTCACCATTAACAAAAATTAATTCAAAATGGATCAATCTGAACCTAAGATCTCAGACTTTGAAACTATTGGTGGAAATCACTGGGAAAACTCTGGGAGACATTGGGGCAGGCAAAGACTTCTTAAGACCCCCCAAACACAGGCAATAATCCCCAAAATAGGTAATGGGATTACATCTGATTAAGAAGTTTCTGCACAGCAAAGGGCAGTAATTAGAGTGAATCGAAAACCTTCGGAATGGGAGAATAATTTTATAAACTGTGTCTCATATAAGGGACTGATAACCAGAATACACAGGGAACTCAACCTTCTCCCCCCCAAAAATGATTAACACAAAATATGGGAAAATGAACTCAACAAAAATAGTCCAAGGAAGGTATCTGAACAGCCAAAGAGCATATGAAGAAACTCAATATCCTTCATCATAAGGGAGATGCAGGTTAAAACCACAGTGAGATACCACCTAACCCCTGCCAGAATGGCGAAGATTAAAAATACAAAATATTGTAAGTGTTGGCAGGGTTGTGGTGAAAGGGGAACTCGTCTACACTGTTGGTAGTAGTATAAATTGGTCCAGCAGCTGTGGAGAACAATATGGAGGTTCCTCAAAGACCTACAAATAGAACCACCACATGATCCAGCAATCCCACTCCTTGGTATCTACCCAAAGGACAAGAGAATGCTCAGTCAGAAAAGCGCTTGCACAGCATTCGTCACAATTGCTAAGAAATGGATCCAACCCAAAAGTCCATGAACAGATGAACGGATTGAAAAAGTCTGGCATATATACTCTATGGAATGCTATTCTGCCATAAAAAACAAGACCCTGGCATTTGATAGAAAGTGGTTGAATGTGGAAGATTTACTGCTGAGTCAAGCAAGCCAGGCTATGAAAGAGAGATATTGTATGTCTCCACTTAATATATCTCAATTGTCCACGCTGTATGGTAGAGATTAAAAGATTGGAAGACATAAAAACAGTGAAAATAGTTATGGACACTGGAGACAGTGTGGAGGGAGGGTGGGAGAGGGGAAGAGTGCAGGGAAGGAAGTCAGGGAGAAAATAGAGCGATCACATGCTGCGGACACAGACATGGTTTATTGCCTGTTGATGATGTGTGTAGTATTCTAAGCTGGTCTGCTGTGAGGTGCACTTCATGTCAGGTAAGTACTTTTTACAAGCCAAATGATACATAGCGATCAAATGTTTAAAAAAAATATGAATTAAGAAAAAGGAAAATGAAAGATACCAAATCTCTACCTTTGTAAAAAGATTATTTACTAAGGAATCCCTGTTTGCTTAGTAATAGTTTATGGCAGATTTTCAGGGTTACCAGTTGGATCACACCTGCCTGTCTCGCTCTGACGTATGTCAGGACACTTCTGCACTTTCTCACTGAGATGTGCCTTCAACAGCAGTGTAAGGTGTTCAAACTTGCCTTCTCCTCATTCTTCATTTTCTTTATTTTTAAGCTCAAGTGTGTTTGCTCCATATCTCCACTGTAAACAAATCCACAAGCAGAAACTGGGCAGGCGCGAGCTGGAAACATGTCCAGTTCATCGTGCGTCCTCCCATTTGTTCTTGCTGTATATAGCACTGTCTTATATGAGAACATGTATCGATAGGTGATTTATGAGGATTTTGAGGGGGCTTTGCTGAACACTTAAGCCAATGAAACACATCTGTAGGTATATATTCTTCTATGCCGTTACACTTCACTGAAGATTTACATTTTATTTCTTCTCGGAAAAGCAGAATCAAAGTATGAGGGGAAATGGCAGAAAACAATACCAAGACTCACCTAATCAGAAAAAGAGAACAAACGGGATCCACGGTCAGCCGGTAAAGCAGCAGCACCCGTTGATGGTAAGCATCACCGGTCCCTTGCCCAGGGGCAGTTGACCCTGTTAACTGGCCTTGCTAGGAAATGTTACTGAAACGTTACTTGCTTTGCTCTCATTTTAACTGATGCAGTAATAGGATCTTACGGCACTAAATTATGTACTGCTTTACCTTACTTGTTTGACCACTTTTAATTATGTTTCCAACATCGATTCATTTGCAAGTCTAATCTTTTCTTTTTATGTGGTTATGTATACTCACTAATGCTTTAAAAACAACATGCAGTTAGTCCTGTTCTCTAGAACAGTTCCTTGACTGGGAACCAGCAGTTAGCGTAATGACTATGTCGCTGGACTCCCATGTAGTCGTCCGTGGTTCGCGTCCTGGACCCGGTGGCTTAAAACTCACACCGGGCACGTGTTCGTGCGTGCCCAAGATCCCGAGAGGAGAATGGAGGAGAAGGGACTGTGGTGTGGCCATCCCCTCTGGGGGGTGATTTCTCGCTTTCTGTCTCTCTGTCTCTCTGTCTGACTGGTGAGTGTACACGCCTTATAGCAAAAACCTCTCAGAAAAAAAAAAAAAGAGAAAAAATTTTAAAAAGAACAGCTCCTTGACTGTTGTCCTGTCTATGTTTTTCTAAATTGTATATTATAATGAGGTAAAAAATTTTGGGAGAACTTCACAATGTATTATATTAAGTTGATAGAATTTAGAAAATAAAGAATGAACATTAATAGCCAAATGCTCTTGTCGTTAGAGTAGGCCTGAGGACTGCAGGGGTAGTCCTTTTGCCCAGAGATGGAGCTGGATCTCCCATGGCTATGTGGTTCAAATTCCAGACCTGATGGTTTGAAAAACACCCACAGGCTTCTGTGTGTGTATGCCAAAATAGCAGCAGGATGGAGAAGTAGGTGGAGGGGCTGTGGCGTGGCCATGCCGCGTTAGAGAGGGCTTTCCCTGCCCCCTTTCTCTCGTCTCTCTCTCCTCTCCTCCTGTCTGTCTCGCACATGCTCCTTGCAGCAAATTAAAAAATGGAGAGACAGTTGTGAACCTTTAAGTCGTTTTCTTTCATTCTCTTAGTCTGTTACTCTAGAAAGTAACTTTTAACATAGTTTTTCTTGCTTATCTTTTTTGTGTGATACTTGTTTGTTGGATTTTCTTATTGTAGCTTATTTTTCTTTTCTTTCTTTTTTTTGAGAGATTTTTGATATAGGGCGCATGCGCTTTCAGAAGAGACAGGAAAATAGGAAGAAATCACCCCCTGCGGGGGATGGCCACACTGCAGTCCCTTCTCCACTCTCTGGGATTTTTGAGACTGTACACCCATGTACCTGGTGTGCGTTTTAAGCCGTTGGGTCCAGGACTCGGTCCATGGTTGGCTACTTGGGAGTCCAGTGCCTTAACCTCTATGCCATTTTCATTTTTCAATAGTGGATGATGATACTAATTTCAAATTTTTAGCAAGAATATTTTACCTGAGTTTCCTGTGCACTGCTTACTTAACTTGGGATACAATGATTGTACAAGTAAACATATCTTAAACATAGGTTTTAATTTACTCTGGAGAAAGAAAATACTGCCAAGAATAAAGAAAACAATCTTAAAAAAAATTTTTTTTTTTTTAGGCTTTTGCCATAGGGTGGGTGTGTGCTAGCCGGAGACAGACAGAAAGAGAGACAGAAGGGAATGGCCATGCCGCAGTCCCTTCTCCATTCTCCTCGGGATCTGGGGCACGTACATGTCTCTGATGTGGTTTTCAAACTGACAAGGCCAGGATTAGCACCGTGGTCGGCCCCGTGCAGGCCATGGCCTTAACCACCATGTCACCTGCTGGCCCAGGAGCTGATCTCATTTATTTATGTATTTATTGTATTTTATAGTCAGTCGTGTATATCACTTGGTCTGTAAAGCAGATGTATCCAGCTTGGACACACGTCGTGCCGGTCCAGTTCAGGATCTGCACACGTCTAGGAGACCGTCCAGTAGGTGATCAAAAGTGTAGTGAAATTTAATACCTCTTCCAAATAAAGCTGGACAGACTTCCTTAACCATGATATTTTAGGAATGTTAATTATACTCAAATCAGCCCATAAATTTAATTCAACACCAATAAATCCTTTCAGAGTATTTTGGGAAAAAAATTTGACTAATTTGACTCTCAAATTAGTCTCGAAGCTCAGTAGATTTTTAAAAAGTTGTGGTTTTTTTTTTTTTTGGGGGGGGGAGGTTTGCTATAGGGCACGTGTACTTGCCAGAAAGACAGACAGAAAGTAAGAAATCACTCCCCAGGGGAGAAGGCCATGCTGCAATCCCTTCTTTATTCTTCTCTTGGGATCTTGGGCACACACACACACACGCCTGGTGTAAGTTTAAGCCACCGGGTCCAGGTCTACATGGAAGTCCAGCGACATAGCCGTTACACCAACTGCTGGTCCCAATTTTTAAAACGTTTTTAAACTGCTGCACAGGTGCTGTGCCCTGCAGGCTGGGGCCACACGGAGGCCCAGGCTCAATTGCCAGTCTGGCTTAGAGGCCCAGTGTGTTGGCACATGTGTGGTTAGCTCTGTCTGAACAGCTGAAGAGGAATTGCAGGCCTGAGGCTGGTCTGGGCAGTATAGCAAGGCCTGCCTGCAAGGAGCCAGGTGTGGTGCAGTGACTGTCCCAGCTGGCAGCTCAGGCGGGAGGTGAACGTTAACGGTGGAGGGCAGGAGTGTGGGCAGTTTGTAAAGCAGGCACTAAGAGTGTCTGACACACAGGGAAGCTGTTAAACCATGTACAGCCAGAGAATGCAGATAAAAATGGAGCACTGTTTTTCCCCATCAGATGAAAAAGATGCTAATTGCTGGTCGTGTGTTAATACAGTGGTAACACTTGACAGCTGCTAATCGGTACAGCCTTCTAACGAGGATTTTGGCTGTATCCAAGCCTGAAAAGGGTGGGCCGCAGAGACTAATTAGTAACGGGAACCCGATACCGCGCGGCCACCCATGCAGTTTGAATGCTGGCCCTGGTGGCCTGAGAAACACTGGATGTGGGTGTGTGCCTCAGAATCTGACAGTGGGAAATGCAGGAGAGGGTTATGGCGTGACAGGGCTCCATAGTGCGTACTCTCCCTCCCTCTCTGCTGAGCTCAAGTTCCCCCAAGTTATGATGCATTTTTGCATAGAAAAACACATCGTGACTTTCCAGCAGCCTAATAGATAGATAGATAAATAGATAAATAATACATAAAACAAATAAGCAGTTTGAGAAATGATGCCGACATAGAAGAAAAAGAAGTGCTCTCTCTGGAGGTGGAATTGAAAGAATGACAACATGGACGCAGCCTTAGTAACTAAGATGCCGTGGCCTGTACTGTCGATCGGTGCGAGAGACTCCCAGGAAGTCAGGGCCGGCCCCACAGCACGGTGGGTAGCTGCTGTACCTTGGGAGCTGGCTCCCACGGAGCTGACCGCGGTTCGCATCCCAGCCCTGATGCCCGTGCCTTGAAAAAACACTGCACATGTGTATGTGTGCCCCCAACCCTGGATAGAGGGAGGGGAGGAGGGAGGATTGCAGCGTGACCACGGTTCTCTCACATACACGGCCTCTGGCATTAAAAAAAAAGACAATGTAGATTTGTATTTTTTGAAAGAGGAATTTGCTCACAGTGTACATGTCACATTTAAAAAGGTTAGAGTAGTAGTGCGTATCGGAGAATTCCATGTAAAAGTTGTGGTTAGGGCTGGCTCCGTGGTGCAGCAGTAACCCACTGCTCAAGAGAGCCGGCTCCGTGTGGCACCTGCAGTCGGGCCCCAGCCAGGCCGGCCCCACCAGGCCCGGCACACATGAGTGTCCAAGGTCCGGCGGCAGAAGGACTAGAGAAAGGGGATTACTGTGGAGGGTGCTCTCCTCTCTCTCTCTCTCACACACACTTTGGTATGTGTGTGTTCTGTCATGATTTAAAAAAATGTCCAATTATATGAAAATGAATTTATACATCTTAGGGAAACTGAAACGATACAATGAATAATTTTTTTCTTTTTTCTGATTTCTCTAACATACATGTAATCAGTAACTAAAAACGTTTTATTCTTAACAAATAAGCATAAAATACATGAAAGTAAATACCAGTGAGAGTGCTGATTAGCTTCGTGGTTTAGTTTTCTCCTCAAGAAATGCGATATACACAATCCTTCTTAAGAGGCTGGGGAGAGGCATTGTCACAGGTCTCGCTGTGCCAGCATGCTAGTTAGTTATGGTTTCAGATGTGCACGGCCATGCGGGAATGTCAGCTTGGCCTTCCGGCCTCTCGAGTGGCGCTGCGCCCCACGCTCTGCCAGGGGTGGGCCTAGTTTGGGTTTTAATAAGTGAAGTAACTGGAGGCTGTGTGTTGTATGTGTGTGTATTTGTTTTTTGTTTTTTAATAGAAATGTGAAAAGAAACTTCATCCACGAAAGCTTCAGGATAATTTTGAAACAGGCAAGTCATTTTCTCTTTTAAAAATCTCCTTTGTGAGGCTGGGTTTGGTTTTGGCTGTCCTGGCTGTTGTGGGCTGTGTGGTCGCTAAGCGGGAAGAGCTGCGGAGGTTCTGTGGAGAGAGTGTTCTTGAAGTATGAAGCTGCCTCTGACGGCTGAAATGATCAAGGTAAACCCACTCGCCCTGTGCTGTCTTCCTGGACGTCCAGTTTTGGTGCTATGAATGGGTGCTGTAACCGTAAACAGATACTTGGTTCGTGTCAGGGAGAGCAGAGAGAGCCAAGCACTGTAAAGTGGAGGACCTCATTCTCTCAGTGTGGAATGAGAGTACTGACTTCCGAGGGGAAACATGGCTACTTTTTCAGAGGTACTAGTGGTCAACTTAAGTTCTTAAGAATTATTTAATTTTTAAATTATTATAACTAGCTATAGGGTATACATACTCACCAGAGAGACAGCAAGAGAAAGTGAGAAAGCAAGCCACCAGGTCCAGGCCTTCAACGTACTCTGCTGTGTGGGAGTCCAGCACCTTCACGCCATACCACCTGTTGGCCCCAGTGATCAGCTTTTAAGGGTAGTAGGCACTAGCTTTTTTAAAAATTAATTAATTTAATTTTATTTATTATCATTAGAAAGGGAGAGAGAAAGTGGGAAAGCAAGCTTTCAGGTCCGGTACCCAAACCACAACCCGCCGTCTGGGAGAATAGCACCTCTACCACCATGCCACCTGCTGGCCCTGGCGCTAGCTTTAATTAAAATGGTACTTTAAGTTTTTTCATCCTTCATTATGAAAGGTAGATGTGTTGTCTGATTTGGAAAGTAACCCTGATGCATGTAGAAAGCTCTTTGTAATAGTGATTTAATAGATTTCCTTGGGAAGTACGGTACTCAGGTGTTATTTTTGAATTCTGTGAAATTCCCTGTGCTGTAGATATGCATTTATTCACTATCTAAATTGAAGCACTTCACATACAAAAGTCTGAGACATGAGAAACATTGTCGTATTCCTTTTCTTCAGTACTGTAATTTAAGCAAGATAAAGCCCATTTTAACAGGTGCTTTAAATCCAGTTACTGAAAGTTAAGGCTAGTAGTGAGGCAGGAAGTATCATTAGAGTTTAGTGTAGATCTGCTCGTTTTGTTTTGTTTTTACTTTAATTGCTGCGTTTGGTGTCCTATCCAAAACAATCATTGTTAGGACCCTGGCAAGGTCGTCTGTGTCTCCTAGGAACGGGTTTTCATTCTACATTTAAGCCTTTGGTCCATTTCAACTTTATTTTGTGTGTGATATAAGATCAGTGTTCAATTTCTTTTGCATGTAGGTATGACATAGCTTGCTTCAGTTTTCTCAGCACCATTTATTGAAGAGTGTCCTGGAGAAGTCATGGGTGTAGAAGTCCCCTTAATAGGACTTTTTTTCTGGCTGTCTTGAGAGATGTAGACATGATAGGTTGATGGTTAAATCTAATTACCATACATTCAATAGTCGGTTATTTCACAAAAGTTTTTCAGAGCACTGTGTGGTTGGGAACATTGAAGAAGCAATGGCTGGTCCCATGACCTACTGGTTAAGGGACTGGATCCATGCACTTGGCTGACCGCAATTTGAATTTCAGCTCTGGCTGCCTAAAAAACACCAGCAGGTGGCGTGGTGGTTGAGGGGCTGGACTCCCACATGGCCAACTGGGGTTCGTTCGAGTCCCGAACCTGGCAGCTTACCTTCTCACTGTTATCTTTTTCTGGCCAAACTGAATAATAGCAGTAATAATAAATAAAATAACGCTATTTAAAAAGGCAGTGTGGGACCAGCAAGTAGTGTGATGGTTAAGGTGCTGGACCCTTCCACATGGCCAACCATGGTTCAAGTCCCAGACCTGGTGGCTTGCTTTCTCACTTTTCCTCTCTCTCTCTCTCTCCCCCCCTGCCTCCCCCAACCTCCTAAGTTAAGACAAAAACAAAAATCATACATAGCCTCCCCCCCCCCTCCCCCCCTCTGTGTGTGTGTGTGTGTGTGTGTGTGTGTGTGTGTCTGGTCAAATTAAAATAAATGAATGAAAAAATAAATAAGCAATGAAACAAACAAAAATCCAGATAAAATGGGCTGTAGTACGATTTTGATAATTTGTGTTCTTGACTAGGTTGGATCTATTCATAGAAGACTTACTTGGTAGACTTCAGTTTCTTTTTCTAGAGTTGTAATCTTTTCCATTTTTACAGTACAATAGTAATTTTAAAGTGCTTTAGGTTTTGATATCAATAAGCTTGTTACTATATTGGCACAAAATAACAATCAAAGGAGGTGAATATTTTGTAAGGAAGGGAGTGTCGGGTGAAGCCTGAGGTTACAGTTTTGGGTGTCAGCATGAAAGTAAGCAGGTAAATCAGGGATTCAGTGGGGCACTAGTTCAGAGAGAGGGAACTGTCTCGGAGCTCTGGCCAGCCAGGTTTGGGATGGGAAGGTGCACACCCTTCCTGTACACAGGCTCCTGTGCACGAGGTGAACTACACACGCGCTTCGTGCCGAGTCGCTGACGGGGTTATTTTGTCTACGCAGATGCCGGGCATGACATTCCCTGCTCCAGCGAAGACCAGGCGTCCGCACGGGCTGAGGCACAGTCCGTGCCGTGTAACGGGCACTGCAAGGTCCCCTTCTCGTCCAGAGCCTTCCTGAGTTTCAAGTTTGACCATAATGCTATAATGAAAATCTTGGACCTTTGAGAGCAGCAGGGGACTGTGGGACGCCCAGAGCAGACCCCTGCCTTCACACGTCTCCGCAGCCTTCCGGTTCTCAGGGTTGTCCGGAGTGGCAGTGACACGGTGCTGCTGAAGAGCCTTTCTGTGCCGGAGAGTAGGATGGGAGAGGAGTTTGCACTGTAAATGCAGATGTAGCTTTTTATACAGATTTACCTTTTCAGTGTTTGCAACAGTGTAAGTTGCCTTCTCTTGAATTTGTGTTATGTGACTGTTTCATTTTGTATTTTGGTCAGGAAAATTGTGTTTGAGTCCTCATGCAGCCGCGGCCGATGCTGGGGATGTGCCACCCACCCGTTGCAGTGATTCCAATAATAGTTTACTTACTGAGATTTTAAAGAGAAACTTAAAATACTTAATTACTAGATGAACTCAAGACACACATGAGGGTTTGCAGGTCACCCGCGCTGGTGGCATTTTATGTGTTTCTCTGCCTCTAAGCTGAGAGCTGAGTCTCTCTACCTCCTGGTGGAGGCTGCTGTAAGGATTTACTTAGAGCCGCAGCTGCAGTGCGAGGCTCGTGTTCAGAACAAACTGAGTACTTCATTAGCGGGTAAAGCCTGCAGCTCGGAGGGGCCGAGGGCAGGGGCTGATGGGCCAGGGTCTGGTTTTGAGCTGTGCTGCGTGCAGTCAGTAACTGCTGGCGGGAGGGCTCGGGCCTGGGGTGGTCTCCACACCGGCCGCGGCCTTCGTATTGGACAGTGGATTTGTCCCGGGGAAAGTTGCTTCCGTATCCAGTTGTGTGGATGGGGGGGAAGTGACACTGCCGGGTCTCCGTCGCGTCTCCGTTGACCTGGGAGACTGAGACTTTCCTGTTAGGCTCAGCTCCTAGTGATAGCAGAGGCAGTTGTGCTCCTGTGTCAGCGGCCCTGGGTGATGGCGCCGCGGGAGCCCGCTGCTCCCCGGACCCAGAGCTTCAGGTAGGGTGGTCGGCACAGGAGGGGATGGCTACTCGCTCCTGGGAATGCATGTGGCTCCTATGGGGTCTTCATACCCAAATACAGATGGCTTGCCCACGTTTGAAAGGATTTCAGCTGTAATTGAGGACAATCACCAGGGCTTCGAGAGGGAAGGTGGCTTTAAAGTTTTGGCTGCATCTGACCACACTGAAGGTATTTCTGGGGCGGGGGAGGTGTGTGCATGTGTGAGTGCATGCGCGTGTGTGCATGTGTTGTGGTTTTAAAAATCTTTTTTTAGAAGTGTATCACAAAATATATCTCAGCTTGTAAATGTTACTGTAGAAATCTTTATTCTGTATAGATAGCCTATTTAACAGGGGTTCTACATAACCCCTGAGCTTTTTAAAGAAGGGCTGTTGTAAGGAATTTACTTGGTATTACTTTGACTTAACTTTTAAATGGCTTGATTTTAAAGGAGAAATTCTATTTATTAATCAAGTGTCACTCTCTTGGTGCTAAGCAGGAGAATTCAGTTACAGCAGTGTTTAGTTAGGTTATCCAGAAATCCTGCACTTCGTAATGTGACGGATTCGTGAGTCTTTCTGTGGTTTGCTTTTTAATGCGTTACGTGACCGCGTTGGGAAGCTTTTACTGTTCTTTTCTAAGGCCGGCTGCTTTGCGTGGATCTCCTTGAGCCGTTTGTAGTTGATCCCAGCATTCCAGACTCCTGCTAGTTGTTACGGCAGTGAAAGCAGTTGGCCTGGCAGATGAGTCATTTTCACTTGTACTGTCATCTGGAAATGATTGAACTTGTAGTGATTTTGTATGTTTCTTTTCTTCAGTGACTATTTGGTCAGGCTTTCTGGTGCCTGCGGAGTTGGGTTTTGGCTCCCAGTCCTGAGCAGCAGAGGTGAGAGTCAGTAACCAGTAGCTGCGGTGGGGGCTGTGCCCTCGGTGTCTGGTTCGCCATGGTCGAGCGCCATCGCTGTCGTGCTGCCGCGTTCACGCACCGTGGAACAAAATGCGGGTAGTGCCGCGCTGCGGTGATGGCGACTTGCTCTGCGCCCTCCATTAGAGGCTGAAGGGGTGAGGGCGCACCTGGGTGACTTGCCTACGCCAAGTGTCTCCGTGGGAGGCGGCTTGGGCCCTCCGGCCTGCCCGAGTGTCTGGGTTCGCTCCCCCGGGAGTGGCCGTGCTTCACTCGGACTGGCGGTCTGGTCTCCTGGGAGGGACTGGAGCATGGTTTGAAGGGAGCAGGGAATGGCAGGGTGCTGCATTGGCGGTTGGGGCTTGGGCCCGCGCCGCCTGTGCGTCTGCATCGTTCACCTCCGAGAGAGGTCCTAGGATTTCCTTTTGAAACGCCGTGTTCCGAGGTGCAGTGCACTGTGGATCTTTCATTTCTTAGCTTTGTAGGTGCTCTTGTGTGTAACTTTAACAGGAGATGGTAGGTGAGTTGTTTCTGTGCTTAACCATTGTAATCCAAAACAGGTACGGTTTACATGCTGATGAAAAAGATTTTTGTTAAATAGCCAATGGTTTTCGGATTTTAAATAGTGATGCTTTCCTGAGACATGAACGGTCAGAGGTCTGAGAACCTGATAGGCGTCTTAGCGTGGGCTGGACCTGATTAAGGTCCTGGGAAATTAAGTCGGCTTTTGTGTTAGGCAAAGTCATAAAGCATAGTCTCTATGTCAAAGGAATGTGGTCACTGCTTGCTGTTTTGAGCTTTGGACTAATTTTTCTATGAAATATCAATTTGTAAGTATGCATAATGATTGCATATAGCAAACTTAATTTTATGCTGTAGAATTGGGTTGGTACCTTTTGTTTTCAAAGCTTCAGTAGTATCTGTGTAGTGTCAGAAGAACTCAGATTTAATCTATATGGCTGTTCATTGTAGGATTTAAGTTCTAGGAATTCTCTAAAATTCAGCATGGTGTGTTTCCCAGAGAAGTTAAGGTATAAGCAGTGCTTCTGTATGTTAAAACAGTTCCTTTTCCTGGCTTTTTTTTGCTTTTTGTTTTTGTTTTTGTTTTTTTTTTGGGGGGGGGTCCCTTTGGTATCCTAGCAGTGAGGAGAGTGAAAGGTATAAAAATTAGGCTTTTCCCGAGTTATTTATTTTATATACCTTCTCTCGGCTTCTTCCCTTCATTTTTGTACCTGTGTACCTGTCTGTTGAGAGGCTTTGTTCTGGTTGCCATCTCTGCACCTTCTTTACTGTTGGCTGTAGTTAATACAGTCGGACACATTAACATCGTTCTTCGGAGTGACTCTGACCTGGATAGTCTTCAGCGGGGCTCACACGTATGCTTACAACTGGAGTAAGACAAGCAAGGCCCACCGGGATTGTCTGAAGGTGCCTCACCCACCTACCTGCTCTAGGTAAACAAGTGTTAGTGGAAGAACAGTTTTGTTAAGCTACCTATGGTTTCTCATTTTTGTATTACGTCTTAAGATTTAAAATGCATTTTGTATCAAGATTCTGCAAACGTGCTGCCGGGCTTTCTGGCATCCCGTCTCTCCACATACCCAGTTGCTCCTGCAGTCTGCACCCGTCAGAAAGATGGCATATTACAGATGGCCACTTCGGGCTTTGCCCGTGTTGCCAAGGAGTTCTGGGTTGCAGTTTCAAAAGTGTGATAGGTTACCATTCCAGAACGAGAGTTCCCTGAGGGAGGAGAAAGCTGTGGTTGCCGGGCAGAGGACGTGAAGAAGGTCTGTTAATACTTGGGTGCTGTGTGAGGCACTGGGCCGTGGGGTTGGTGCCTAGCTGCGTGTAATCTGTCGTCTGTGTATCTAAATACCTATCTGCGCGTGCGTGTCTGCGTGTGGCCTTAGCAAGTGTTTTCTAACCCTGGATAAAGTTCTGTTTTTCCAAGTATGATTGCCAAGCAATCGAGTGGATCTGAAGTACTTTTTCTCACTTACAGGCCGGAGTGCGGTCCGTCTCGGGAGGCTCCCTTCGAAGGGCAGCCACGATGATGGCCATGGCTTTCTTAGAGCCCAGGCACAGCCATTGTCAGCCGTGGGGTCCCTTCGTAGTGGCAGCATGACTGTCTCTTCCTCGTCTCCTCATGACACGGCATTTACTTTCACAGCCGTCTACGGTGAGGGGAAAGTGATGCCAGCTCTTCCCATGGCAGTGGGCTCGAGGGCTGGCCTCCGCCATTTGAGCTGCAAGGACTGTCCACAGAAAAGCCAGGATAAAGCGTGCAGGCGCTCACCCGAGAAGTGACGGCTGCCTCTCCGGGTCCGCAGAGGAGTGAAAGCAGCAGAGACCCCGCGTCCTGGGTCTTCTGTGGTTGGCGGGGGCTCCAGCAGTCTGGAAGCACGATCTGAATGGGTCTGACCTCCAGACGGTGACGGCGTGAGCTGGGCGGTGCTGGTCGGGCGCTCCGGGAGAGACGCGGATGTAGGCCAGCTGCCTGTAGCTACTGACTGCATTTTGTCGATGCCATTTTTCTTCTTTCATGACAGAATGTGTGCAGGAGAGGCAGAGGGAGAGGGCCTCTACGGGGTCTGCGTGCTCTACGGTCCCTTCCACCGGGCCTGCAGCCCACATGGGCGTTTCAGGCTGACTGGGCTGGGACTTGAACCCAGGTCGCCGTGCCGTGGAGCGGCTGGCTGCTGTTCTTAATCCTGTTCTTCTTGGTATTGGCTGGCCGGGAAAAAGCCAACGGGTACTTGCACGTGATTTCTTGGTGTCTTGTTCCTTCTTAGAACATCGGGTCTATTTGCGCTACATGCCTGTGGTGAAGCCGCCACTGACTTTGTAAGCAGTGATCATGCCTGCGTCCTGAAGGTGCCCTCACGGGCTGGGCTCCGGGGCGCAGCAGAGGACGGCTGGACAGCCGTGGCCCTCGGAGCCCTCGCAGGCAGGCCTCTGTCAGCAAGGTTTGGGACCCAGGAAGATGTGCGTGGGGTGGGGCTGCAGTGGGCAGTGCCTACCGGCCCTGTGCTCCAGGGGCTTCAGCTCTTTAGGGTGGGAGGTAGTGTGTTCACAGAGTCTGCAGCTCTGAAACAGTCGAGCTACACACTGCTGCGAAGCATCTGGGCACACGCCTACGTGGTGGTTTCTCAGGCTTTAGGAAGTTTGCACCTACCGTGGTGGCAGTTCGGGGCCAGCTATGACGACGGCAGTGAAAGCCGGAAGGTCCTCAGTAATGCGATTTAGAAAGCCCTGCCACTGCTCCCAGAGGGTGGTCAGACGGGCGAGTACTTCCTGAACCGGTCCCGGTGGCCTGGCCTGGCCACGCCTGGTCTTGTGCCATGCACTGGGGCAGCACGCATGCCCGCGTGTGTCTGCGCCTCTCTGCTGGCCCGGGGCACGCCGCTTCTGCCGCCCACGGTGGTCTGCGCCTGGAAACGCACAGGTAACCCCGCGCCCAGTGCAGGCACCCAGGCGAACGCGCCTCTGGCTTCGCTCCCTGCTCATGCACGTTCCAGTTAGTGCAGGAGGCAGCCTGCTCACCTCGACCTCCGTTGGACGAATACTTCAGACTTGTTTCCCTCCGGTAACGAGCAGAGAAGGACTGCTGTCTGAAACCGTCAGCTGCTCTGCGCTGCTTCTTCTGTTAATCTTTTTGGGGGTGCTGCTAGAGGGCGTATGTGCTTGCCAGACGGAGGGAGAGGAGAAAGCAGCCCCCTGGGGAACAGCCACACTGCAGTCCTTTTCCCTCCACCTCCCTTGTGGGATGTCGGGCCTCACGCACATGCCTGGGCCCCAGACTCTTACAGCACAGTTGGCTGTGTGGGGTCTGGCCGCCTTAACCAGCCCTTAGAGCTGGTCCCTTACACACGTTTTGCAGTTGGCTTATTGCTTAATACCTTACAGTACTTTAAAAAAGCATCCTTGGTAAGTATTGACTTGCTCTACATCCATGTACAATGAAGAAATTAAGACTTACATTGGCTTTAATGAAAATTTAAAACAATCCTAGTTTAGAATAAAATGATTTATGAAATGGAACTATAGCCAATGTATTAGCTCTAACAAATTAAATTCTCTTAGCATTGTTTTCCCGCTAACTGAAATAGGGCCTACGTTTAGTTTGGCTAGGAAATAGAGTAAGAGTTGCTTTCTTCTTACCCTGTGCCTACTTCCAAAACAGTGTCCGCAGTGACTGGACATTAGGCTGTGAAGACCAGCTGCCGTGTTCACACAGTGCAGTTTTAAACACTTGGGAGAAAGTTATCAATCATGCCAAACAAGTTGTTTTATTCAGGGCCTGCAAGAGCTGGTAGATGAAAGATGAGATGGTTTCTCTAGGTGATGTTTAGTGAGGAAACCGGACTCCAGGGTAAATGTGGCACCTGTATCGATGGCTCATTTCTTCAGCAACTTTGTCCTGTGTGCAATGATTGGTATTTCACCGGCTTCAGCAGCACTGTTCCGTCTTTGCTTTAGAGTGTCCGAATGCTTGGCCGGACACTGTGTGCGTCGTCCCTTGGGGGTCTTGGTGCTGCTGGGGTTCCTGGTGCTCTCGTAGTAGATTGCCCAGTGGTCAGGAGGGACAGGAAAGACCCAGAGGTGCGTTCCGGGCTCTCCATGCTGACCTGCAGAGCAGGTCCTCGTGTCTGGACCTGCGTGGGATGCACAGAGCCTGGCTCTCCCTCGGAGTTAGTGGCAGGAGGGGGACCGGTCCTCACTCAGGCCACCAGTAGGACCGTCCTGGCTGGGGCTTCCCCGGGACCTGCGCCGGTGCACCGGGTCCAGGTATGCGGGGTCGGCGGTGCGCTCCCTGAGGGAACCAACAGGGCCTCTGTCTCAGCCTCTGCGCTCTGACCCTCTGACCGTGGGAAAGCTGTGTGATGCGCACAACACCCGCCTAGAAACCAACGGCCACTTCCGCTACAGAGCTCTGCTCCAAGGACGAAGAGCTGCTGAGTGTGGGCTTTCTGTAAAACACGACCGTTCGCAGTGAGAATTCAATAAACTGGCCGCGTGGCCACCTGCCCCACCCTGCTGCTGTCACTCGTCACTGTCGCGTCCTAGTGCTCGCACGCTGGCTGCCACCTCTGGGCCTACAGAAGAGGACAGGTATGAGACGCAGGTGTGCTCACATAATAGTGAGAGTACTGGCGGTGGGTCTCCAGATACGGGGCTCACACAGCCCGCTGTGCTGCTCGGGGCTCGATAAAGCACCCCGAGGGCCTGTGCGTGTGCGCGTGCGCCCGCAGTCCTGGCAGGGAGGCCATCCCCCGTGGGGGAGCTTTCTGTCTCTGGTGAGTGCACGCCCTCCAGCAAGCTAATAACCCAGGACTGGCATGCACCCTTCATCTGCGGTAGCTCAGGGTCTGTGGTGTCCCAGGGCGGGATCGAGAATGTGACTCAGGGAAAACCCAGCAGCCCTGCACTTACGCGGGACCAGGTTTTCCCATAGAGTGCCTGAGAGGAAAAAGCACATTCTCTCCTGTCACTTTAATTCAGGACATTGAGGACAGTGACTAAGGTCTTAGTGCTCTGGCCAAGGCACTGTTTCCATAATGAGAACTTCACACCGTCACCCTGCCCGCCGGCGGACGGCTGCGCTCGCTGTCCTTCCCTGTAGCATGTAAGGCTCCCGTGTACTTCCCGTGCTCCGAGTACTCTCCCGCTTGCTCCCATGACAAAGGAAAGCCCTCACCAACAGCCTCCCGTTTACATCAGTCAGGGCTCGGGATCCCCTCCTAGCCCCAGTGCAGGGGAGGGTGGCGGAGTACTTGGTGTCGCCGTCCTGCTCGCACGTCCTCAGGGCGGCTGACGTGACAGGTAAGTAGGGACAGTCATGCTCTTCACCAAAGACACCACGGAGTTAGAAATATTTATTCAGAATATAAGAACGTATGTAAAATATTATAAATGTCTCTGTATAAATAAATGGGAGTTTTTAAAAAAATTCTATATCAAATAACACAAAGTAGCTATTTTACAGCGGCTAAAACTAAAGGCTTCTGGAAACACAGGTGAAGAATCTAACAGTGACAAGGTACAGCACAGTTGAGTAAAAGATGCGCCGTGAAGACGGAACAGTACTGACAGGTGGGACTCAGCCGCGCGCGAGTAACTGCACATTCGAGCAGGTTTTCCTGGTTATCCCGGTGGTAGAAAAGTAGAGTATCTTCAAATAATAGGAAACTTAAATCTCATGCAAATAAGTCTTGATTCGTTAGAAATAGAGAAGAACGAACATGATCCCTTTGCTCAGGGTCAGGGCGGTCACCCTTCAGCCGAGTGTTCACTCGGAGCCCTACAGCCTGCCCATGGGAGCCTGGGAGCCGGATTCTCGGCCAGTGTGGAAGTGGGTGGGTCTGGGTGTGGGTGTGGGTGCAGGGCGTCACATGCCCGTCGGTCTGCCTGCCCAGAGGGAGGGGGCACGTACTAAGCGGGTCAGGTCATCGGACAGCAGTCGCCCATCCTGGGGTTGACTGCTTTTGTCCTGGTCACATGTGAAATGCCTCAGATGCAGCACGGTAGAGGGTCTGTCCAGTGTGACGCTCGGTGAGCTGTCACGGTCTGCATGGAAACACTGTGACCACACACACAGGAGTCGGCCACACCGGCCACGCTGCCCCCACCTTCCCCACCACTCTACCTCGGAACCGAGTTCTTGGGCTGCATCGTGTTAACTGGCGGGTCTGGTTCCAATTCTATGGGTTGGTTCTTGGCAGCCGAAGGCATCCATGTGCGCATGCGAGGTCTCCGGAGAGTGACCTAGAGTGCGAGCCCAGGGAACCCCAGAGGCCGCGTGCAGACAGCGTGGTAGGGTGGCGCTCCATGCCCCGAGGCCGCGCGCGCAGCACGGCACACTTTCTGCCTCGTAATAAGCTCCGCCTCTACTCCCGAGTTCGCACGCCTCCTGCGAAGCGTGCCTGTCCTGGTCCGGTGTCCCACTGGGCAGACGGGAGGGAAAGCAGTTGCTCTGGCGTTCCTCAGCTTAGGGCTCTAACTCGGAGAAGAGCAACCGTGTGTCTTACACCGTCCCCCACGTTGGGCTGTACCCAGCTCGTTCGGGGACAGCTGCTGTCCCCCTCTGGGCTCCAAGGACCTGCCAGATCGAGCTCTGGCTGCTGCGTGCAGAAGTGGGGACAGATTGGACTTCCCACTGCACTCACCGAATAAGCGGGGTGTCCTAGGCAGGCACTGGGGAAGGGGGTGACGCCATGTGGAGACACCTTCCGGAGCCCTGGAGTTGGGTTCCGCAGTCTCAACGTCTCCCATCACTGAAAACGGGAACGCGTTGTGGTTAAGGTGACTGATTTAATAAAGTGCTGGGCGTTTTTGTGGGCCACAGACACCTTTAAGAGGAAGCAGAGGTTAGGGAGGCTCTTAATTCATGCCAGTGCCGTAGGTGCTGGGCCCTGGCGGGGCACCTGGTGGCTATGCTCATTGGAAAGTAATCTGAGTGCAGCTGGAGAGCATTTGCGTGGCTTCCAGTCTTCCTCGGGCTAGTGAATCACTGCAGCCCTGGCCCTGAGTCAGAAAAAGCCTTGGGCTTGACGTGGACCCCCTTTCTAGAGTAAAATGTCTGGACTCGGAGCTGAGGTCTGTGAAACAGCGCCGCAGGCTGCGGGAGACAGCGACTGCACGCGGCTCCGGGAGTGGGCAGTTGTGTTCAACTGGCACTTGATTTCTATGAGCCCAGCACTCTGGTTCCAGGCAGCGTGGATGTGAACTTCAGAGCCGACGTGCCAGCAGAGAGCGAGCAGGAAACAGCTCTCGGCAGGCAGCACCGCAAGAGCCAGCCCCCGGCAGCCCGCGGAGCTGGTTCACGGGCTGGTGGGCGCCGGGTCTAGCCCGTGGGCACGCTCAGATGGTAGCCTCTTGCGGGGACCCTGCCCTGGCAGGTCTCGTTCGCCTCAGCCCTGCAGGGGGAGACACTGCAGGAAGCTGGTATGGCCCCTCGGTGCGCCCCGCTGCTCCTTTGACTCCAGGACTGACCTCTGGAAACAGGCCGGCTGCCCAAGCCAGTACTGAGAGACCAGCGAGAGATGGGAAACTCTAGGGGTTTTTAGCTTCATTCCCATTAAAAACCTGTTCCTGTTTACCTCCCCAAAAGATGATGCTCTTCAGGAGGGAAACAGACCGGGCCCAGGCACCTGCCAGCACGTGGTCGGTCAGGGGCTTAGTCACGCGACGGGTACGAGGAAAGGAGACCTACTGGTTATAGCCTCCTCCCTTTATTCTGCGTATTTAGAAACCAGCACCTCTGTCTGGGAAGTAGCTCTCACCGTCACCGCGTCTGTGAGGTGCGCTGTAGGGCAGACGCAGCCCAGCGGGAGGAGTGCAGGGCGCCCTGGCGAGGCCCCAGGCTGCTGTCTGTGGGGCTGGGGGTGCATTTCACCCGGAGCCAGGATGGAAGCAGAGGTCGGCGGCTGGGACTGTATCGCGGCTTCTGAATTTTTCAGTGTCAGTGAAAGATGCCCACCGTGATGCGCTGTTGCCACAACAGCGAGCCATGGCTGTGCCGGCCTGCACGGAGGGCGCTCGAGGCCCGGCCCCCCGCCTG
>NW_006159670.1:1167596-1170926 GCF_000334495.1 Tupaia belangeri chinensis
GGCAAGTGGCCCTTCAAGTGGGTGGTGCGACGCGAAGAGGCAGGGTGTGTGGGATGGGGATGTTACTGTAGGAGCAGTGACACCCATGACCGAAGGCTTTCCTGAACGGACCCGGGTGCTGTGGTCCCGCCTGCCCTATCACCATTCTGCTTTACATTTTACCCTCTAAGCAACGTGTGCTCGACACCAGGGACCAGAGAACAGGAGGGCCTTCACAGCCACCCCTTGGCACGCCCTCCAGGATGGCAGGGACCAGAGAGCCGGAGGGCCTTCATAGCCACCCCCCAGCTGTGCCGTCCAGGACGACAGTGCCGAGTCCTGAACTGGGTGCTCAGTAGCCATCTCAGTGCAGACACGCTGCCTCGGTGTCTGGCGATGCTGGCTCTCACCCTCACAGACGGGTTCAGGGCAATACTGGCCTGCGTGGCAGGGCCGAGTGGGGTGCTGCCACCGCTCTGCTCCCAAGAAATCGCTGGTACAGCTTATTTGGCAGGGCTTCTGCACTCAGCCTTGGCACGAATACGGTGCCAGAAACCCCGCAGGGGGAGCTCTTGCCCACAGGAGCTGCAGAAGGTGAGACTGGGCACAGCCGGGGGGCCTGCCTGTCACTGCAGCTGGGACGGCCGGGATCGTAGTTCGTTGCAGTTAAGAAGACCAGCAGTGTTTCTGGGTGCTGGCAAGACCACGCGGATCTGTGCATGTCAGTGTCCCTTGGAGGAGGGGGACTCCGGTGCAGAAGATGGGCCGGAGGGGGAAAACCTTAGGCAGAGAAGGCCTGGGCAGGCCCAATGCCCAGTCGGGGGGTAGAGGGCTCGAGTAGAAGCCAGGGCACTGCCGAGTGGTGCCCAGCGGAGGGGGAGCAGTGGCCGGGGCCAGTCCCTGCAGAGTCCTCGCCGCTCACCCCGGGTCCAGGCCCACGGCTCTCCACGTCCGCCTGCTGACCTGCCCCCAGCCCGCCGCTCACAGCGAGGTCTCGTTGGCGTGCGGGAGCACCCTTCTGCGGGAAGAGGGCGCTTAGCCCAAGGACCTGAAAGCAAGTGGCCTCGAGTCACAGCCCCAGGACTTTTAAGTCCTGCCAGGGGCGCACATGCTGGCCTGAGACAGTGAGAAAGCAGCCATGGACGTCTCACCATGGTCCTCCGCTCTGGGTGCACACATGTGCCTGTTGGGTTTTTCAAGCCACTGAATCCAGGACTCGAACCGTGTGGTCAGCCACATGGAATCCGGTTGCTTTAATCAGCACGCCACTGGCTGGCCCAGCAGCAGGGCTTCAACACACAACTGCTCAGCTGTTGATGCCACCTCGGTCAAGACTGGTCCTGCTGGCTGTGGGCAGTGTGGCCAAGGCAGCGGATGCCGCGTGGCCGGCTGTGCGGTCCGAGTCTGGGACCAGCACTGGCGTGAGGCATACAAGGTGCGTGTCTGCGTGCCCAAGGTCCCCAAGGAGGGAGAGATGGAGAAGGGATGCAGCGTGACCACCCCGCGGGGGTGCTTTCTCACCCCTCTCCCGTACTCTACCCAGTGCACAACACTGGCAAACTAAAGGGGGAGCAGTAGGGGGCGTGGCGGATAAGGTGCTGGACTCACTGCTGACTAGTTCAAGCTTCAGACCTGGCGGCCTGAAAATCATGCTGGGCATGTGTGCGCCCCAAATCCTGAGGGGTCTAGAGGAGAAAGGGCTGCCTGCAGCCAGGGCGATCTCTCACTTGCTCACTCTCTCGTCACTATCTCTGTCTCTGTCCAGTGTGTGCACCCTTATGGCAGAAACGTAAAATTTAAAAAGGTTGAGTCTGTATTAGAATCAGATTGATAACCCAGACTGGTCGAATCCAGAACAAACAAGCAGAAAGCGGCCGGGTCCCGGGTGTCGCATGTGTACGTCCCTCCCAGAGGCCCAGGTGAGCTGCGGGACAGCTGAGGCTGTGGCCCTGGGCACCCTGTTGGCCAGGCAGATGGCTGCCCCTGCTGCAGCTCCTCGAACATTCTGCCTCGGCCTTCCCTGTGCCCGGCGTGGGCTGGGAGCCAGTCCCGGTGAGCCCACCCTGCTGGTCCAGCGGCACCCAATCCCATCCATGAAGGGTCACGCTACTCCTGCAGTGGCAGGTCTCAAACTGGCCAGAGGACTGGCCCTGGGGTTCCTGAAACCCACTCGGGGTCTGCAGGGTCGTGATCTCCAACTGCAGCCCTGCGCGGAGCGGGGAGCTTCCGCGCACCAGAGTGGTGTGGTGGCCGCAGCAGCAGGGGTGAGGAGGCGGGAGCCGCGGAACAGCCTGCGGCACGCCCGTTGGACGTCTGGAAAATCGGTTTCCACCGAAATGCCTTGTCCGTTATCTGCTGAGGTGCTGCCCTTTGTAAGTGAGTGGGTAAAGCTGCACACTCGGCCTCAGTCTCTGGGACGAGAATACCAGTGGACAGGGCTTATGGGAACACAAGCTTGTGGCGAGGCTCCGTTCACAAAGATAGGGTCCTGCGAGACTGCCGTCCGAGCCTCGCTCCCTCCGGCGTCCCGCGGACAGCTCCCGTAACAGGCTGTGTCGCCCACTGTGGTGGGAGGACGCTGGCTCAAACAGACTGCTCGGAACTGGTCCTGCACGTGGCTGCTCAGCTCCAAGGCCAGGCTGCATGTCCCGGCTCCCACCAGAGGCCGCCTCGCCAGGTTCCCGTGGGCACCCGGGGAGTGGCTGCTCGGAGGAGGCCCAGGCCCTGGGGGCAGCTGAGCACTGTCATGCCTCCCCCACCCCACAACACCCTGCCCACGCGGGCCTCCGCCCACCTGCCGAGGGAGGGAGGAGGCCTGTACCTGTTGGCCCGCTTCAGGTCGTTCACGAACTCCGCCGACTGCTGGTGCCGGACCTCGCTGCTCTTGGTGAGCCTCTCCAGGGCGCCCACCAGCTCCTGCACCCTGGCCTTCAGCTTCTTCTCTCTGCAGAGGGAGAACGGGCCTGAGTGGCTGGAGTAGGGGCGGTGGGGAGGAGGGGCAGCTGGCACAGCCCAGAGGCCGGGAGGGGAGGAAGGCGGGCCCAGGAGGGGCGCTGCCCAGTGGGCACTTGCTCACCCTGCGGCCCTGCGTGACGTAAGGACATGCCGCGAAGGAATGGGCAGGGACCTTGCTGTGGCTCAGCAGGCCCCGGCCGCCATGTGCAGCCTGAGCACACACCTGTCGCTGTGCCCATGCCCGTCTCGTCCCCACCCAGGGCTTTAAGAGCAGAAACCCCTGGGGCCAGCTGGTGGATGGCAGTTAAGGTGGCTGGATCCCACACGGCCAGCTGTGCAGTGACGAGTCCTGGACCCAGTGGCTTGTAAAGCACCGGGTATGTGAGCTTTCCCGCC
>NW_006159670.1:1170984-1172582 GCF_000334495.1 Tupaia belangeri chinensis
CCCTGGGGAGTACACGTGCCCTATAACAAAACCGAAAATGGACTTCTGGCCTGGCAAGAAACAAAAGTGTGGTAGAGGAAAGAGAATTAGGGTTTCTCCGTCAGAGGCCCTCGCTCCCCACGTGGCCCCTAAGTCATGCCCACACGCTGCCCCGCTCCCACCCAGTTGCCGAGCTCCAGCTCACCCTGTTCAGCCAGCGCCCCCCAATGTCTGAGGGCAGCTCCCTTCCCTGTGCACTGGCCAGCGGCCTCCCCATCACTGAGCACAGCGGAGCTGGTCAGGCCCCCGTGGCCCACAGGCTCCAGGGCGGAAGGGACCTTCCTCGGTGTGGTGCGCAGTGCCGACGCTGCGCCAGGTGTGGCTTCCAGTGAGGACGACTGGGAGAGCAGCTCACCACTCACCGAAGGGCGGGAGGCCTGCAGCAGTTCGACGGCCCAGAGAGGCCGCGTCCAGCCCACGCTCCCTCCCACGCCAGCTCTGCCGGGAATGGTGCCACATCCCCAGGCGCGCCTGGGCTAACCCTGTCCTCCCGTCGTTCTGCATCCATCGGGGACAAACTCTGACCCTGCCTCCCTGCCGAGGCCCAAGTCGGCCTCGCTCCCCTGACGACCAGGGCAGGGCCCAGGTGGCTCCCACGCGTCCACCGGAGGACAGACTTCGGATACTCCTATTCTCAGATGCTCTCCAAGCGGCCTGGCAGGGTGGCGTCTACAGACACGATCTCGCTGTGATGACGGCTTTGGCCTGGTGACTGGGCGGCTCCTGCGTCCTGACCCCCGCAGCGCCCCCACACAGCGAGGCTGCTTGTCTGCATTTGGGTCAGATCTGGACACCTCTTCTCCCGAGTCCATGTCTCTTAGACCAGCTGCTTATGAATTTTTTTTTAAAGAGGTTTTTCTTGTAGGGCATATGTAGTTCGCCAGAGACAGACAGACAGAAAGCGAGAAATCACTCCTTGGGGGTGGGTGGCAGTCCCTTCTCCATTCTCCTCTCAGGATCTTGGGCACACACACATGCGTCCGGCATGAGGTTAAGCTGCTGGGTCTGGGACTTGAACCACAGTCGACTACGTGGGAGTCCAGCGACGTAAACATGACACCATCTGCTGGTCCCAGCTAACCCAAGAATCTCTAAACCAACCTATAACCTGCAACCCCGTTTCCAGAGGTCCTGTCTCTGGGCCAGGCCAGGGAAGACCCCCTCGTGCCGACACGGCTCGGACGTGTCCTGCTCCCAGTGGACCGGGAAGCCTGCTGCCTGGGCTGGTCTCGACGCTGCGCTCTGATTAAACTACGGTAACCACCATTTCCACGGAGCTTCCCTGTCGCATGCACACAGCTCCCACTGTCCTCGCCCAGTGTGGCGCTGCTGAGAAGGCATCCTCAGATTACCTCAGGCCCCCAACAGCTGGCCTGACGGGGACTCTCCTGGGGGACCTGACTCAATCTGGTGAGCCCTGGGAGGGACAGGGCTCTTCCTGGTGACTGAGGGGGTTCTCAGCGCTGCCTGGGAGGACGGAGGGGGCCACATGGAAGGGGCAGAGGGCACGGGGTGCCGGGCAGCCTGGTCCTGAGTCCTGGCACACAGCACAGAGGTAG
>NW_006159670.1:1173645-1173922 GCF_000334495.1 Tupaia belangeri chinensis
CGAGGGGAGCGGCCTGCTTCCGGCCGTCAGGATCTGGGGGGCAGCCCAAGAAAGTGCGGCTCAGAGAGACGTGGCTGAAGACGGCCTTCACTCACGGCCCTCTTAGCTCTTCTCTGGGGAGAGCCGCTCCGTTGAAGGTCGGGGAACCCGGGTGGAGAGGGTGGAGGTGGGCAAGACCCTGCAGCACGCCTGTGCAGACAGGGACAGACCTGCACACCGTGATGAGGAAACGCCGTGGGGCACCTCCCAGTCCTCCAGGTGGGGCCGGGCAGCCAGG
>NW_006159670.1:1174109-1175722 GCF_000334495.1 Tupaia belangeri chinensis
CCCAGCCAGTATCTGGGGCACCCCAGTACCTTCCCGGGCCTGGCCAGCTCTCCTCTGGAAGAGGCCACTGCTCAGCCGACCTGTCCACACACCTGCTCTCCTGGGCCTGTCCCCGCCTGACCCAGCCATGAGCTTGGCAGGACTGGACACCAGCAATAGGCCGCTGTTTTCCACTGAGCCCCGGGTGTACTTATTCCCCGGAATCGTGGGGTCCGTCTCCCGCCCTCCTGACCGCGTGACAGTGTTACTGTCCTGCCCCTTGAGCCCTGGGACCTCCCTCCTGGCTGCGTGGATCTGCCCTTCAGTGGAAATCCAGGCCGACAAGCTTAGGGCGGCAACTGGGAGTTGCGTGATAGATAAGCACAAGGTCGCGTGCAGTGGGCAGCCCGGCCTGTGGCCAGCCAGGGCCTGTGACGTGAGGACTCTGAGATGCTGGCACAGCCGGCACATGTGACATCTCGAGAGCAGGGATGCCCACGTTTCTGGTAGTCACGCATGAGGTTTGCAGAGGGCCTGTCCTGGCGGCTGTGCCCTGCCTGCCCTGCCAGAGCGATCATACCTCACCCCGACGGCCAGAGGCACTGGCAGTGAAACAGCCAGGGGTGACGCGGGACAACACGGTGACAGCGAGCTGACCAGGAAGGCAGTGCCATCCCTCAGGAGGCCTCGGTCACCCTCAGCGGGGAGGCCTGGTTGCGATGTGTACAGCCGGCCGGACCGCGGGAGCTGAGCACACGGCAGCCGCCCCTCCGTCCCGAAGCCCAGTGTGACAGGACAGCGTTCTTAAACGTCCCTGAGTGTCTCAGAGAGTGGAGTCCTCCGTGTCCCAGAAACCATGCACGACTACCGAGAGGGACAGCGGGTGTTGTCTCCTTCCTGAGAGTGGAAACCGCAACTCAAAATGCTCATCAGAAAGTGCTATGGGACCAGCAGTTAGCGTAATGGCTACGTCGCTGGACTCCAATGTAGTCGACCACGGTTCGAGTCCTGGACCCGGTGGCTTAAAACTCACGCCGAATATGTATGCGTGTGTGCCCAAGATCCTGAGAGGAGAATAGAGGAGAAGGGATTGCGGCGTGGCCATACCCCCTGGGGGGTGATTTCTCGCTTTCTGTCTCTCTGTCTCTCTCTGTCTTGTGTGCACACGCCTTAAAGAAAAAAAAAAAAAAAAAAAACAACAACAACAACAAAAAAACCCAAAAACCTCTCCAAAAAGAAAAAGAAAGTGCTACTAGGGGCTTGTGGTGCTCCTGCCAGAGCCAGCACCCAGACAGGAGGGCCTTGGGGTGCTTCTGCCAGGGCTGGCTCCCGGACAGGAGGGCCCGCCAGGTCGGCTGGAGCTCACGCTTCTGCCAGGCAGTCAAGTACACGGATTCGGCACATGACGAGAAGCGCCAAGGATTTAAGAAGCAGAGTGGGGACCAGCAGTTAGTGTAATGGCTATGTCGATGGACTCCCACGTAGTTGATCGCAGTTCGCGTCCCAGACCTGGTGGCTTGATACTCACACCGGGTGCATGTGTGTGCGTGCCCAAGATCCCGAGAGGAGAATGGAGAAGGGATTGTGGTGTGGCCATCCCCCCTGGGGGGTTATTTCTCACTTTCTGTCTCTCT
>NW_006159670.1:1175736-1178119 GCF_000334495.1 Tupaia belangeri chinensis
AACTGCCCGCAATGAAAAAACCCCCCAAAAAAAAAAAAAAAAAAAAAAAGGCAGCACATCATGAAGCCGTCACTGAGCTGGACTGTGAGGAGGGCCCACACGAGGGCCGGCCCACGGGCAGTGGCTGAGCCCGTGTGTAGGAGCTGACCACGTGCACATCTGATCGCAGTTTGCATCCCAGTGGCAGTGGCTTGGAAAACATGCCAGGCACGTGTGTGTGTGTGTGCCCACGCCTTCCACACCTGATTGTGGGGGGCTCTCTGGCCAGCACACGTGCCCTCAGGCAACTGGGGAAAAAGAACGTATGTGTGAGGACCCGAGGGCTAACGTAACACGAAAACGACTGGGTGGCCCCACGGCTCAGCGGCTAAGCTCCGGGCAGGGAGGCCGGCCCCACCGGGCTGACGGAGGGGTCACGTCCCAGCCTGGCGGCAAGCATGCACCCGGGCCCTGCCTGTCTGGAGAACTGGAAGAAAGCAGCACAGTGGTCAGGCCCCACTGGCGGAGCTCTCTCATGTGCATGCATGTGCCCTGTGGCGTTAAACCGAAACAGATCTAAGAGTTTAAATACTATGCAATAAATGCTCATAAGGGGATGCAGGAGGATATCACGTTTTTAAAAAGTAAAAGCGAAACTCGACGTACAGGCCAAACGCTACACGGATGTAACTGAGAGCAGAGTGGTGAGACAGGACACGGCGCTGGGGCATCACCCACGTGCCCTCAGGCAACTGGGGAAAAAGAACGTATGTGTGAGGACCCGAGGGCTAACGTAACACGAAAACGACTGGGTGGCCCCACGGCTCAGCGGCTAAGCTCCGGGCAGGGAGGCCGGCCCCACCGGGCTGACGGAGGGGTCACGTCCCAGCCTGGCGGCAAGCATGCACCCGGGCCCTGCCTGTCTGGAGAACTGGAAGAAAGCGGCACAGTGGCCAGGCCCCGCTGGCGGAGCTCTCTCATGTGCATGCATGTGCCCTGTGGCGTTAAACCGAAACAGACAGATCTAAGAGTTTAAATACTATGCAATAAATGCTCATAAGGGGATGCAGGAGGATATCACGTTTTTAAAAAGTAAAAGCGAAACTCGACGTACAGGCCAAACGCTACACGGATGTAACTGAGAGCAGAGTGGTGAGACAGGACACGGCGCTGGGGAATCACCCCAGGACGACGGCCACTGGGGCCACCAGGGGGCCGGCCGCCAGGCACACTGGCCAGGGAGCAGACGTGAGCAGCGCTACAGGCAGCAACAGACTAGCTCTTGGGAACTCAGTGCAAGGCAGGCCAGGGGCTTGGTTAACGTGCTGGGTCCCAAATGGCTGGTTGTGTGTTCGAGTCCTGGACCTGGCACCCCAAAAAACAGGCTGGGCGCCTGCGAGTGGGCGGCCAAAATCCCAAGGAAAGAGGAGGGATTCCAGCGTGCCAGCTTCCCAGAGGGCAGTTTCCCTTTCTGTCTCTGGTGAGTGCATATGTCTTTCAGCAAAACAAACAAACAAAAAGGTACAAAAAGAAAGATTTTTAAAACTTCAGAAGTTTTCCAAAAAAAAAAAGTCAGTAACGTGGAAAATGGAATTTTTAATACATAGGTCAGATGCCGCTAAGATGAATTTCACCCGTTTGCACTTGCGCCAAGAGGCTGACAGAAACCTTGCGGTAGCTGTGGTGGTGGGAACCTTTCTACGGGAGCGTCCCGCCCGAGCCAGGTGGGGAGGCCCTGAGACGGCACACCGGAGCCCGACCCTGATCAGCCGCGCTCCTTGGAGAGAAGACAGAGGTCGGGTGGGAGTCCGAGACGAGAGAAGTCTCCCAGAACCGCACAGAGGCCTGGTGTGAGTGCCGGGGAAGCGAGCCCCTGGTGGAGGACCGCCCATTTACCGCGGTCTCTCCTTCGCAGGCCGGCATGCAGCGACCCGGACAGCGACCGAGCACCAGCCAGCTCGGCAGAGCCCGCTCCTGCTCACCCCGGCACGCGTGGGGAGGGCGCTTACCTGCGGATGGCGCTGGCGAACTCCGCGGCCAGCTCACTGTCGCTGCACGTGGTCCGTAGCTCAGCCAGGGACAGGGCTGGGGTGGCGTCGGCGCATTCCTGGGGAAGCAAGCACAGTCTGTTAGCCGTGACCGCGCCCTGACGCACCACCACCGGCCTCTGGGGGCAGGAGGGCGAGGGAAGAAACCAGGCGGCCCCTCGGTGGCTGCCAGCAGGGTGCCACCCAGGGAGCTCTGAGCGACAGCACCGCCCGTCCGCCTGCTCTACACGTCCTCACGCACGCAAGCCTCGCAGACCCTCGGGGCGGCTGCTGTCATCATTCCCGTTTTACCACCGAGAAAACTGAGGCGTGGAGAGGACACGGCCCAGTCACCAGCCGGGACACGGGCAGGGCCC
>NW_006159670.1:1178168-1178717 GCF_000334495.1 Tupaia belangeri chinensis
AGGTCAGGCCTGGGGTAACCCTGAGATGGCTGAGGTGCAGCCAGATCCCCGCTGCCCAGCCCACTTCTTGGGGAAGCCACCCTTCTCCAGACCTGGGGCCTTAACTCGGCTCATGGTCCCAGGGGAACCTAGCAAAGCACCCCCACCCCACGTGCTAGCGCTAGGAGGCCCCTGAGCGCCGAGGCGGATCCTCCCATGTCCTCCCACAGCAGAGGTCACGCGGAGATGGCTGAGGTGCAGCCAGATCCCCGCTGCCCAGCCCACTTCTTGGGGAAGCCACCCTTCTCCAGACCTGGGGCCTTAACTCGGCTCATGGTCCCAGGGGAACCTAGCAAAGCACCCCCACCCCACGTGCTAGCGCTAGGAGGCCCCTGAGCGCCGAGGCGGATCCTCCCATGTCCTCCCACAGCAGAGGTCACGCGGGAGCCGGACGCCGGAGGCTGCACGGTCATTCCCACACCGGCCCAGGGCTCTGCGCTGCGGCTACAGACAGCAGGGGCTGCACTGGGAGAGTGGGAGGGGACCCGACAGACCATGTAGGGGTGGGCA
>NW_006159670.1:1179001-1181712 GCF_000334495.1 Tupaia belangeri chinensis
CCCGAGGGACCGTGTGGGGGTGGGCAGGGAGGGGCACCCCGAGGGACCGTGTGGGGGTGGGCATGGGGTCCGGCCCGCTCAGATCCCACGGCGGAGAGCCGAGCTGGAATGGAATGGAGCCTTCCTGAGCAGGAGAGCGGCGTGACTCCAGATTAGACACGTGTGTGCTCGGCGCTCCGTGACACCAACAGCCCCCAGGGCTCCTTGGCAGCAGACGGCCGGCACCAGGGCACCAGCCCACGGGAGTCCCCACCCGTAAGGCTCCCGAGGGTGGGGACGGGCGTCTCGTGCACCCTCTCACCATGCATGTCCAGGCGAGAACTACGAAAACCTGACTAAGCCCTGGGCCCACCTCGGTTGCCAGGAGCAACGGGAAGAGGCTCGGCCCATGGGCCTTCTGGAGGGACCTGCATCCCAGGTCTTGGGCAGATGTGTGTCTCCCAGGCCCTGCCCGGGCCCCGCAGACAAACTCAGGCGATCCCGAGACTGCAAAGGCGTCCGTGTGAAGACAAAGCACCATCTTCCCGAGCCAGTGGGAAACAGCGCCGTCGGGGCAGCTGCCCACCCCTATGGGCCCCGGCCCCGGCCCACATCCGCTCATCTCTGCAGAGAGCCCTTCGCTGTCCTCACTGCCTCACTTCCTCCGTGGGTGGGGACATGGGCCGCTGTGCAGGAGGACAGGCCGCAGCACGACGGTGTGGCTGGCTGGCTCCCTGGCCCGTCAGCCCCTCTGCCCTCCAGCCTCCACAGTGTGCCCCTCCCCGCCCGCCCCGCTGGCTCTCAGGGCAGAATAGGCGTCTTCTAGGACGGCTGTGCTGCCTCTCAAAGTCTGTCTCCGCACCTGGCTCTGCGGCCACCCAAGGCAGGAGTGGGGGATCCCGTGTGCGTATGGCCCGCCACTCCTGCGATCCCACCGGCCCTGTCTCGCCCAGAGCGTAAACGCCGGGGGGCAGCCTTGCCTGTCCCTGACAGAGCTGCCACAACAGCCTACCTCAGCCGGCTACTGTGCTGACCGCGAGGAGAATGAAGAGCAAGTCTCAGACCCCGGGGGCTGTCGTGGCTGGGCTCGCCCGGCCTGCATGGTGGGCTGTGGGCTCAGAGCTCCCAGGGAGCGGCAGTTCACTGCCACCGCCTCCTCACAGCTCCTTCTCAGCAATGGCCCTCGGAGCCCGGCCCTCGGAGCCCTGTCCTGGAGCCCGAGAAGCACCGAGGTGGCGGCGAGTCGGTACACCCCACGGCTGAGCTGCACAGCCTGGGGCCAGGGGAAGCGGCTGGGAAGACAGTGTGCAGACAGCCCCCGCGGTGGACGCAGCGCCGTAGGCTCCAGTCACCCCAATGCAAAGTTGGGGTAATCTGCCACCCAGGATGACAGGACGAGCTTGCACTCTCAGAGCAAGACCTGAGGGATGGGGCTAGCAGGTAGTGCAGTATTTAAGGCACCGGACTCCCACGTGTTTGAGTCCTGGGCCCGGCGGCTTGAAACTCATGCCAGGTGCATGTGCATGTGTGCTCAAGATCCCAAGAGGAGAATGGAGGAGGGATTGCAGCGTGGCCATCCTTCCTGTGGGGTGATTCTGTCTGTCTCTCTGGCGAGCACACGTGCCCTTTGGTAAAAATCTCTAAAAGAAGGAGCTGAGGCTGGGAGCACGGGTTTGCACCTCTGCACACTGCCGCTCACTGGCCTGTCCAGCCCTGACGGCAGGTACCAAGAGGGCGGGCAGGCAACGGCCCACGGCCATGCCGGCCGAACCCCGACCCTACCGGCTAGTAGCTGCCTCTGCACCCCAGCTCCCCGTGTCCACGGGGACAGCTGTTCTCCCATCCGAGGGGGGGACTCAGGCAGGTACTGAAAGGAACGGCGGGTGGGGAGTACCATGAGCCCACTGCGCTGGCCACGTGAGGGTGGCCCCATGGCTAAGGCCACAGCACAGAAGTGCTTCAACTGCCGGTGAGAGCTGGCGCCCGATTAAACGTGGACTCGATCTGTCTGCACTCCAAGTGCCGCTTCCCTGAGATAGCGAGGGTGGCCGCCAGTCCTCGGGAGATGCAGACGAGGCGAGGGTGCCGGCCACTGCAGCCTACCTTGCCGGGCCTGTCCTTGCCGCCGGGGCCGAGTGACTGCGTGTGCTGCTCCTGCTCCTCCAGCTCGGACTTGAGGTGCTCGATGTGCACCAGGTAGGCCTGCTCCTGCGCCTCCCGCGTGCTCAGCTTCAGCTCCAGCGCCTTCCTCTCCTTCTCCAGGAGGTACAGCTGGGCCTTCAGCTCCGCCATCTCCTCCTGCGGCGGGAGCACAGCGAGTCTGAGGCAGGGGGCAAGACGGCGGGGCTACCCCTCACCCTGTCCAGCCTCAGCCATCACTGGGTCCCTCGCTCAGAAGGGCCCGCACCGCCTGGGGAAGGACGGAAGCTGGGGGTCTGGCTCCAGACGGCCTTCTCGGAGCGATGGCCAAGGCCTGGCACACGTGCCTCCCGAGGTGCCAGGACACCCGCTGCATGCCTCCTCCTAGGGCGGGGACATTGGCCGCTGTGCAGGAGGACAGGCACCTTCCTTCCCTCAAGGACCAGTCGTGACAACCAGATGAGGGGCGCTTCCCCCCCCAGAAGCCTTGTCAGCTGTTGTCATCAGAAGCACATCGAGGTGGCCGGGCCTGCATGGCTGGGCCTCTGCTCAGCGTGCCACACGGTGCCGCAGCCGGGGCCGCCCGGCCCCTG
>NW_006159670.1:1182581-1185358 GCF_000334495.1 Tupaia belangeri chinensis
GGATGGGACATGGCAGAGGGTGGGGGATGGCGAATCAAGGATGGCAAGACAAAGGGCAAGGTATGCAGGACACAAGAATTGGGAAATTATTTGCTGAGAACATGTATGTGGATGTGCTTGATTGAGCCAATGCACAGGGTATTTTGGATGGAAAATTCATTTGTGTGTTGTGATGGGGAAAAGTGAATTAATGTAGAAAATGAATAAATTTAAAATTAAAAAAAAAAGCAGCACATCGAAGGCCCTGGCAACCCCAACTGGACGTCAGGGGGATGCGATTCCCAGGGCAGGCATGGAGACAGGCTTGGCAGGGAAGAGACCTTCCTGGGCAGGAGAGACACAGTCTAGGTGGGAGGAGAGCCGCGCCCTGGGCGGGAGGAGGGACACACCGTTGATGGGAGGGGGAGTACCAAGGCAGGCAGAGCACGCTGGCAGAGGTGCTGGAGCTGCCTGAAGGCCCTGTGGGCTGGAATCATTTTTAATAATTTACATATTCCTACTGAGAGAGAAAGAGACAGAGAGACAGGAACAGCCCGGCAGGGCACTGTGCTGTGACACGCCAGCTCCAGCCTGCTCGGGCCATGGCACACCTGTGCGTGGCTGGTGTGGTCAGGAAGGCCGAAATGCAGACCAGGACCTTCCCTGTGGACCGAGGGTTCCCGTTGCACCACTGCCTGGCCACGAACCTGCCAGCTGGGAGCAGCCAGCCAGAACAGGGACCCTGCAGCAGCTGCGCTCTCCCAGCGCCACCTAGAGGTGAGGGGACGTCCTTTCTGAGGGTGTGGCCAGGACAGGGCCATGGCTCAGGCTGTAGGTGGGAAATGAAAGAAGTCTCTCTGGGGAGTTGAACTTGTGACACGTGTAGGTGTGGGAAAGAACCCAAGGACGTAACAGAAACTTGTCCTAAACTCCTGGAACTCACAGTCCCAATAGGCCCAGACGCAGGGCCATGCTGCAGGGCCACGTGACCCAGGACCCACAGAGCCTCATGGACATGGAATCCCCATAAAGAGGAGCCAGCAGCTGTGTCAGAGCACACGTGTACCTGACATGAAGAAATGGTGGGGGCGGGACCAGCAGTTGGCGTAATGGCTATGTCACTGGACTCCCATGTAGTTGACCACAGTTTGAGTCCCGGACCCGGTGGCTTAAACTCATGCCAGGGGCGTGTGTGTGCGTGCCCAAGATCCCAAGAGGAGAGTGGAGGAGAAGGGATTGCGGCATGGCCATCCGCCCTGGGGGGTGATTTCTCGCTTTCTGTCTCTCTCCATCTGTCTGGCGAGTGCATGTGCCCTATAGCGAAAACCTCTAAAAAAAAAAAAAAAAAAAAAAGAAAGAAATGGTGGGGAAGACCGGGCTTCACTGGTGAATTCTAACAGACAATTTAAGAAGTAGTATCAATTCTTTGTAAACCTTCTTAAAAAAATAAAGTCAAGAATAGTTCTAGTCATTCTAGGAAGCCAATATTAGCCTCAGCTAAGGAAACTCCTGGTACTCTTATCCACTCAACAGGAAGTTTATTCTTTTAAAAAAACAAATTGCCAGCAGGTGTGTGCACTTGCCGGCGAAAGAGTGAGAGACACCGAGAGAGAGAAAGTGGTAAATGATGCTCATGAGGGACCGTCATGCCGCAATCCCTTCTCCATCGCTCGTTTGGGGTTTTAGGGCTCGCATGCACATGCACCTGGCGTGTTTCTCAAGCCACTGGGTCTAGGGCTTGCACCACACACTCAGCCATGTGGAATCCAGTCACCTTAATCCCTATGCCACTGGCTTCCTTTTAGAAAGCTCTGATTCTTGGGAGGTTCATTAGTTATAGCGAAAACCTCTCAAAAAAAAAAAAAAAAAAAGAAAGAAATGGTGGGGAAGACCACAGATGCCACTGACTGCGAGCCCACACTGATTAGATGCAGAAATAACAAGGCTAAGAGCCAGCAAACAAGTCCCGGAAGCCAGGGGAGGAGCCAGAGGAAAGGGCAGGACTCAGGACTCTGAGCGAGCCAGGTGGGGTGTCGCAGTGCCGCAGCTGGACCCCTGGGAGGGCTCCAGGCTCACCACCGGCCTCCGTGCTCACACCCGCACACATGTCTGAGATCCGGTCTGGCCGAGCCCGGGGGTGGACGATGTCATGAAGTCCCTGTTAGGGTTCCCCCAGCTCCCATGGAGCAGATAGTTAATGAAGTTCTTACAGAGAAAAACGAGTGGGTTTGAACAAGCGCCAGGCAGGTTACCTACAAAGGAGAAGGTATCCACTCAGGACCGGGCATTAGACGCAGAAAACACAAACACAAGTTTCTCGCCAGCTGTGTTCTAGAACAAAATGAGATCCAACAGAATCTGCCGGAGGACGGACTTGGTGTGGCCAGGGCCTCGCAGGAGAGGGGCTGGCCCAGGAACACGTTACTCCCCTCCCCACTGTGTGTCAGCTGCCAGAGGCCATCTGTGTGCCTGTGTGTGCCAGAGACAGAGACAGAGAGGCTCTCCAGTGGGCATGGCCACAGAGGCTCCAGGTGGGGAAGGGTCACCTGTGGTCGACCCAAGGCCGGCTCCCGGGCAACGAGAGGAAAAACGGGCCAAAGAGAAGCGAGAAACCTCTAGCAGGAAAGGTCAGGACCCCGGCCGCAGGCGGACTGACACGGCAAGGAGGAAGCAAGGAGGGGCGGGGTGGCTCCAGAGCTGGGCTGGGAACATCCGGGAGCCCCAGGTGGCCCGCAGACCTGCCGGCCCCATCTGGAGGCGCGACTCTCCTCTGGGGGCGGCCGCGGTTCCCCCCGCCC
>NW_006159670.1:1186324-1190586 GCF_000334495.1 Tupaia belangeri chinensis
GCCGCGGGTGGCGCGCAGACCTGCCGGCCCCATCTGGAGGCGCGACTCTCCTCTGGGGGCGGCTGCGGTTCCTCCTGCTCTGTCCCCCTCGAGGCCCCACAGCTGCCCACAGCCCACGGGGAGGCCCTTGCACACACCTTCATGGCCATCAGCTCCTGCATGAGCACCGCATTCTCCAGGTCCAGCCGCTGGCTGTCCCCCCGCGGCTTGACGTCGCAGCTGAGCGGGTCGATGTGGACGCTCTCCAGCTCCAGCGTGGTCAGCTTGACGGCGGCCCTGTCGTTCCTGAGCTGCCGGATGTAGTCCTTCAGCCTCTGCTCGTCCTCCTTTGTGAACTCCGTGTCGCAGCTGCTGGCCGTGGAGCTGGTGGTGCTGAGGACAGAGCAGCCGCGTCGCAGTCTCCGCACACCCAGCTGCCCCCTCCCCACGTGGCTCACGGCACAGAACCACCAGCGACTTTAGGAAGGAATGACGGTGCAGAGGGATGGAAGCGTTGGGGGTGCACCCTAGACATGAACCCGACGGGTGGTCCTGGGATGGCCCACGTGCGCCGCCTCCCCGAGTACCGGGCCTGCCAGCACCATGGCGCCAGGTGCAGCGGGCAGCAGGGCTCTGACCGCGGGGCCCAGTGCGCGGCTACCCACAGCGGGCAGGGTCTGGTGGCGGGAGCCCGGGAACACAGGCTGGGGAGTGGGGTGGGGGGGCAAACTGGGCCTTGGTCCCGGCTGCTGAAGGCTGCTGGAGGGGCTGCCTGCGGGAGGCGCCCTGTTGGGGCCCTCTTCTGTTTCTTTTTCTCTCCTTTTTCCTTTGCTTCAATTGCTCTCTCTCAGAAGTACTTTTTAAGGAGGAGAACTATGCTGCTATATTACAGTAATAAGCACGACAAAGGTGAAGATAGTTTAAGAGACGGTAAAAACCACGTTTTAAAGACGGGCACATACGTGAGCAGAACTTTAGAAGAGACTTGTTAAGAAAACGAGGTGCAGAACGCAGCACCGTGGACGGCCAGGAGGGAGCTGCGCCTGCCGGAGCGAGCTGCCCGGAGGTCGGGCACTGACCGCTGTGTGGCTGGCACCTGGTACTGCGCGGCAGCCACAACGCCAAGTCGGCAGCACGCCCTGCACGCGTGTGCCCTGCGGGGAGCAGGCTCGTCCGGGCCAGGCTGACTGTGACAGGACCCAGCTGACCCTGCTGCGTGGCTGTGACGGTTCTGGGTGACAAAACCAACGCGAAGGGCTGAGCGCCACAGAACGGGGCCGGGCTCGCGAGAGGGCTTCGGAGTTTCCTAGCAGCTGACGGGCAGCCTCCAGCGGCCAGGAGGAACCGGATGTGGACCTCCAGTAGGCTGTTCTTGGCCGGCCCACTGTGATGAGCTGTGTCCCCCCAGACCGGCACGGTCACCCCTGCTGAGACTGGAATGGATGACGAGCCTGGGGTGAGCTGCCTTGTCCTGGAAGGGGTACTGGCACAGACCTGAGTCTAGCAGAGCTGGCCTCCTGCAGCCTACGTGTAAGGCAGGGCAAGAACAGCATCTTGGAGAGTGGAGGGGACGGCGCGCTGGCCGCCTCCCGGCTGGCTGGCTGCAGGAGGCGGCGGCCACCCCAGGGCTTGGGTGGTCAAGTTGGAGAACCTCGTGCACTGAAGCCCTGTGGGCTGCCCCCGCCCTCCTGTCCCACCAGGACCGCTAGGACATGCCCTGGTGATAAAGTGAGATCAGCTGGTGCCAGGGCTGCTCCAGGGGCCTGGGCTGGTGACCGCACCCCGCCACTGTGCGGGCATTTATTCCTGAGACCTGGGGGGGCAAAATCAGCAGCCCGGATGCAAGAGAGACTAATGTCCATGTGGAGTGGGCCTCGGCCGGTCAGCTGCAGGCCGGGAGGGAGATGAGAGCCCAGGAAGGGAGAGAGTCTGCAACACCAGGGCCCTCGGGTCCCCACCCTGCAGGCAGGTACCCCTCGCCGGCCCACAGCAGATGGACCCGCACACACTGGGCAGTGGCGTCTGCATCCCGGCCTCTCGCTGCAGGCGGGGTAAGGGATCTCCACAGAGACCATCTCCTATGGTCCCGCTTCCCTCCACAGCCCAGCACAGCGACACTGCCTACGTGTCCGAGCGTGGCGGTGGGTGGGGTGGCAACGGTGCACCCTGCAGAGCTGTGGCGAGGATGAAAGGGCTGAAATGTAACGCGCTTCGGACGGGGCCACACACAGCAAAGTGCTCTGCACACACGGCTTCTCTCGTCTCTCCGTGAGTACTGGCGTGCCCGTGGCGGGGTGTCCTGTGCACCAGAAATCCTGCCCCGGGGGCTCCTTTTTTGAGGGGGAGACGTGGCGAGTGTGGGAGTGAGGCACCAAGCGGGAGTGCACAGCGGGCAGGTACTATCTGAGCAGGGCTGTGCGCAGGCCTGCATGGACACTTCCCAGTGGCAGCCAGGAGGGGGCGTAGTGCCTTCGCAGGGCGGGCATGGAGGACACGGCAGATGCTAAGGCCCTGAGGCAGCGGGCCTGGCCAGCCAGAATGAGGCTGAGGGGAAGTGGTCACCCCGGCCAGGAGCAGTGAATGGTCAGGGGTCTTCATGGGAGGGGGCGGTGCCAGGCCACACAGGGTCTCCCAAGGGTGTGCCTTTTTCTGTGGAATTAGAATGGAGGCCAGAGAGTTTGGAGCAGAGGCACGCCATGACGGGGAGAGGCATGGAGGCCGGGGCACAGGTGAGGAGAGCCCTGAGGAGGCTCCCTGAGGGGAGCTGGTGAAGCCTGGAGCAGGGCCGGGCCAGGGAAGCAGGGAGGTTAACGATCACAACCAGAATCCTTCCTCCCTGTCTCCAGGACCTCTAGGGACTCAGGAGTTCACCCTCACAGACTGTCAACAGCGATGGGAGGGACAGACTCGAATGTTCCACGGATGATGAGCAACAGGGCGGTAAGCCCAGGTGGGTACTGTGTGTACAGCACTGCCCAGGTCAGCAGGTGTGGGGAGCAGCCCCCTCCTCCAGGAAGGACCAGAGGTTAACTTCCAGCTCTGGCTTTCTGCTCATTAAAACTGACTTTGAGGGACCAGCAGATGGCGTTGGTCATGTTGCTAGACTCCCACGTAGACAACCACGGTTTGAGTCCAGGATCCAGCACCTTAAAACCCATGCCAGGCGTGTGTGCGTGCCCAAAATCTCAAGAGGAAACTGGAGGAGAAGGGATTGTGGCGTGGCCATCCCCCCGGGGGGGGGGTGATTTCTTGCTTTCAGTCTATCTGTCTGTCTCTCTGGTGAACACATGTGCCCCATAGCAAAAATCTCTAAAGAAAAAAAAAAAAGACAAAACGTCTCAGACATGGAGACAGAGAACGAAGAACCACTCCCAGGTGCGGCCGCTGCCGGGCCTGCCCCAGCGGCTTCTTCAGACCCCGCTCTCGGAACGCAGCATTCCTGAGACACGCCACCGGCTTTCATTTAAAACAGAAACCACCAACTCTGGGCGCAGTACGAGCTGGAGTTCTCCAATTATGCCTGTTTCTTTGTTTTGTTTCTCAGTTACCAGGGGGTACATGGCACTTGGCAGAGAGAGAGACAGGAGGTGCAGAAAACACATCCAGCGCGGCATGGGCGTGCTGCAATCCCTTCTCCTCCACCTCTCCATCCAGGCGGGGCTCTGAGCACGTGCACATGCCTGGGGTGTCTTTCAAGCCACTGGGGCCAGGATTTGAACCACGGTCCACCAGGTGGATCCAGCTACCCAACCCCGGAGGTTGTGGCCAGCCCTAGAGTTAATTACTCCGCAGGTGCGGACATCCTAACATTCTGGCAGATTTCCATCTGACAGAATTAACCCACCCCAGCCGTTCTCGAAGAGGGTCCCCGGGCAGGCCGTTGTGGCCTCACCAGGAACCATGTTAGGACCCACGTTCTCCTGCCCTGTCCCCTGCCCCACAGAAGCAGGAACCCCAGGACTAGCTGGGTGCTGTGTGTTTTAGTTCCTCCTCCAGACGGGTCTGAGGCATGCTGGCCCTCCATTGGTTGGGGCATTTGCTGGGCACCTGTGCGGCAACCCGATGTCCCCAGTCTCCGTGCTGGCCACCTGCCACTCTGCTGACGCCAGGGCTACAGGCCGGTCTCTGAAGTTGCCAGCCTGAACCATGTGCTTGCTCTACGGCCCCCAGGAAATGCCGCAGACAGGGCTGACGTCCCTGCCCCAACAGGGCTGGGTGGCTCCTGTTCCGGGGCAGGCAGGGCCAGCCATTGCACACGGTTTGGGGGTTTCGCAGGCACACTC
>NW_006159670.1:1191270-1193688 GCF_000334495.1 Tupaia belangeri chinensis
GGGGGGGCGGGCCCGGCTTTTGTGCAGGGTTTGGGGCTCCACCAGCCACATTCTGGGAGTGGTGCCAACAGCTCTGCCCCAACATGTACCTCAGGAACACCCTGGGAGTCGGCCTCTTGCAGACTCCAGGAAAGCTCTGCTCAAGGGGGAGGAGTGGCCAGGACTAGGACGGCCTGAGGAACCACTGGCACCACGTGGGAGCAGTGAGCTGAGCTGGCCGGGCGCCATCTCCCTCCAGGGCCGGCAGTCAGTGGTCAGGCCTGGCCAGCTGGGAAGGCTCCTTTTCCCTTTCTTTGCTGGGAGTGCAGTTTTCAGAAAGGAAGCTAAAAAGAACAACAAAAGCTCTCAGTCCAACCCTGCCCTGCTGGAGCTAGGCTTTAAAATGCTTAACCGCAGAGGGCAGTTCAATGTGGAGCTGAGCAGCTCAGCCCGCACCCCCTGCAGGACCCCAGGGCCGCAGCTCGCAGGGTAATTACCACGGGCATCCTGCTTGCAAAGCTACAGGGAGGGGACCTTGCAGACAAAGGCACAGGAGCCTTGGAAGAGCCTGCTGCGGGTGGGGGCCATGTCCTCCACTGCCCCCCAGGTGGGATGCCGGATGGTCTGGCTGCTGAGGGTGGATCGCTTCCTGCGGGCGTGGCCCCTGCACTCTGGCACGGAGGTTGCTGGCGCTCACGGAGGTCAGGGGCGGGAGGCGGCGGCTGCACTGTCCTGTAGCTCTCGCTTTCTGCAGAGCTGGGCCTGTGGGTGTCTGCTCCCCGACACGCTCTGCCCCACGCCAGCTTTGCCCTGCACCCGCGAACGGCCAGCAGGGCTCCCCTAACTCTGCACAGGTGCCAGGCTGCCGGATCCACCCGCCCTGCCCAGATCCGGCTGCCCGCGGCCCAGAGCCACGCCTGCCCTCCAGCCGCCCAGCTCCCTGCTCACGCCGCCAGCTCGCCCGATGCCACGCTGCTGCTCGGTTCCTGGGCACCAGGAAGGTTAAACGTTATACATAGTAGTCACTATAAATGATTTAACCATCTCATAATTAGGAGATTCACAGTGGAGTAGGGCATGCGGGCTTGCCAGAGAGAGACAGACAGAGAGAGGGAAAGTGAGAAATCACCCCTCAGGGGATGGTCATGCTGCAATCCCTTCCTCTCCCATCTCCTCTTGGGATTTTGGGTATGCACGCACACGTGCCTGACATGTTCCAAGCCATCAGGCGGGACTCGCCCTGTCACTGGCCACGTGGGAGTCCAGCACCTCAACCACCATGCCACCTGCTGGTCCCTCCTTAGGGAATTTCCTGCCCACACTGAACAAGGCATCCTGTGCGGTGTTAGCAGGGGTGGGGACTGCGGGGCTGGGGTGCAGGGCTGTTTGACACGTGAGCCATGGAGCGTTGGTCCCACAGAACTGCACAGGGGGGCCGGCATAAGGACGAGGCCCGAGGTCAGGGAAAGTGCCACAGTGGAAAGGGGACACCTGCCTGCCAGGATGGCACTGGCCTGGGAGGATGTGCAACACTGAGGGACGCGAGAGCAGGGGTGCAGGGAAGCGCGGTTCAGGAGCACCCGCGGAGGGCCTTGCTGGGGTAGGACAAGATGCGGCCCTGATCTACGGGCCTCCGCACACAGGTGCCGGACTTCGGCTCGTCTCTGCACACAGGTGCCGGACTTCGGCTCGTCTCCGCACGCAGGTGCTGGGCTTCGGCTGGCCTCCGCACGCAGGTGCCGGGCTTCGGCTCGCTCCCAAGTGGTTCTTCTGGAACCTCCTCCTCCTCCTCATGTATGTGGCTCCTGCAGGAGCTGCCATGGTCCCACCTGGTCATGGGCCACGGGGGCGCAACCGAGCCCCAGTGGCAACATTGCCCCGCCCTGGGATTGCACTGGACACCAGAGGGGAGGTGCTGCCGGCAGCAGAGAGGAGGGCGCCAGCCACCTGCAGTGCTGGGTCTGGGTCTGCGGCCTCGCAGGTGTCCTGGGCCCCTGCGCTCACCCGCAGCCAGGGCGCAGCTGTGCATGCGAGCCCTGACATTGTCCCAGTGACACCCGCTGGCTCCAAGGGTCTTCAATAAAACAGCGTGCAGTTAAATCGACACCCCAAACTAGTGCCTGTGCGTTCCAGTGAGACCTAGCAGGGAGAGGTTTGTTTGGGTACTATGCATTTTACTGGGTCATCAGAAAAGTCATGACACAGGGCCAGCAGACAGTGTAGTGGTTACTTCACTGGAATCCTACGTGGCCCATCGCAGTTCGGGCCTCAGTCCCAGACCTGGTGGCTTGAACATCATGCCAGGCTTATGTGCATGAATGCCGAAGATCCTAAGAGGAGATGGAGGAAGAAGAATTGTGGTGTGGCCATCCCCCCTGGGGGGGGTGATTTCTCACTTTCCTTCTTACTGTCTCTGTCTCTCTCTGGCCAGTGCACGCC